>NC_090436.1:15157061-15461473 GCF_031143425.1 Pleurodeles waltl | reverse complement strand
AAGTGAGTGCAAAGTGCACTAAAGTTCCCCTAAGGACAAAATAGTCGTGTTAGAGGAATAATGCAGGAAAGACACAAACCAGCAATGCAACAACTGTGGATTTCCAATCTAGGGTACCTGTGGAACAAGGGGACCAAGTCCAAAAGTCACAAGCAAGTCGGAGATGGGCAGATGCCCAGGAAATGCCAGCTGCGGGTGCAAAGAAGCTTCGACTGGACAGAAGAAGCTGAGGTTTCTGCAGAAACGAAAAGGGCTAGAGACTTCTCCTTTGGTGGACGGTTCCCACTCGCCGTGGAGAGTCGTGCAGAAGTATTTTCCCGCCGACAGAACGCCAACAAGCCTTGCTAGCTTCAAATCATGCTTTTGGCGTTTTTGGACGCTGCTGGGGCCCAGTAGGGACCAGGAGGTCGCAAATTGTTCCTCAAGAGAGAGGGGACGTCGGTCAAGACAAAGAGCCCTCTCAGCAGCAGGTAGCACCCGGAGAAGTGCCAGAAACAGGCACTACAAGGATGCGTGAAACAGTGCTCACCCGAAGTTACACAAAGGAGTCCCACGTCGCCGGAGACCAACTTAGAACGTCGTGCAATGCAGGTTAGAGTGCCGTGGACCCAGGCTTGGCTGTGCACAAAGGATTTCCGCCGGAAGTGCACAGGGGCCGGAGTAGCTGCAAAATTTGCGGTTCCCAGCAATGCAGTCTGGCGTGAGGAGGCAAGGACTTACCTCCACCAAACTTGGACTGAAGAGTCACTGGACTGTGCCGGTCACTTGGACAGAGTTGCTGGATTCGAGGGACCTCGCTCGTCGTGCTGAGAGGAGACCCAAGGGACCGGTAATGCAGCTTTTTGGTGCCTGCGGTTGCAGGGGGAAGATTCCGTCGACCCACGGGAGATTTCTTCAGAGCTTTTAGTGCAGAGAGGAGGCAGACTACCCCCAGAGCATGCACCACCAGGAAAACAGTCGAGAAGGCGGCAGGATCAGCGTTACAGAGTTGCAGTAGTCGTCTTAGCTACTTTGTTGCAGTTTTGCAGGCTTCCAGCGCGGTCAGCAGTCGATTCCTTGGCAAAAGGTGAAGAGAGAGATGCAGAGGAACTCTGATGAGCTCTTGCATTCGTTATCTAAAGTTTCCCCAGAGACAGAGACCCTAAATAGCCAGAAAAGAGGGTTTGGCTACCTAGGAGAGAGGATAGGCTAGCAACACCTGAAGGAGCCTATCAGAAGGAGTCTCTGACGTCACCTGGTGGCACTGGCCACTCAGAGCAGTCCAGTGTGCCAGCAGCACCTCTGTTTCCAAGATGGCAGAGGTCTGGAGCACACTGGAGGAGCTCTGGACACCTCCCAGGGGAGGTGCAGGTCAGGGGAGTGGTCACTCCCCTTTACTTTGTCCAGCTTCGCGCCAGAGCAGGGCTAAGGGGTCCCTGAACCAGTCTAGACTGGCTTATGCAGACTTGGGCACATCTGTGCCCAAGAAAGCATTTCCAGAGGCTGGGGGAGGCTACTCCTCCCCTGCCTTCACACCATTTTCCAAAGGGAGAGGGTGTAACACCCTCTCTCAGAGGAAGTCCTTTGTTCTGCCATCCTGGGACAAGCCTGGCTTGACCCCAGGAGGGCAGAAATCTGTCTGAGGGGTTGGCAGCAGCAGCAGCTGCAGTGAAACCCCAGAAAAGGCAGTTTGGCTGTACCAGGGTCTGTGCTACAGACCACTGGGATCATGGGATTGTGCCAACTATGCCAGGATGGCATAGAGGGGGCAATTCCATGATCATAGACATGTTACATGGCCATATTCGGAGTTACCATTGTGAAGCTACATATAGGTAGTGACCTATATGTAGTGCACGCGTGTAATGGTGTCCCCGCACTCACAAAGTCCGGGGAATTGGCCCTGAACAATGTGGGGGCACCTTGGCTAGTGCCAGGGTGCCCTCACACTAAGTAACTTTGCACCTAACCTTTACTAGGTAAAGGTTAGACATATAGGTGACTTATAAGTTACTTAAGTGCAGTGTAAAATGGCTGTGAAATAACGTGGACGTTATTTCACTCAGGCAGCAGTGGCAGGCCCGTGTAAGAATTGTAAGACCTCCCTATGGGTGGCAAAAGAAATGCTGCAGCCCATAGGGATCTTCTGGAACCCCAATACCCTGGGTACCTTAGTACCATATACTAGGGAATTATAAGGGTGTTCCAATAAGCCAATGTAAATTGGTAAAATTGGTCACTAGCCTGTTAGTGACAATTTGTAAGAAATGAGAGAGCATAACCACTGAGGTTCTGGTTAGCAGAGCCTCAGTAAGACAGTTAGTCACTACACAGGTAACACAGTCAGGCACACTTATGAGCACTGGGGCCCTGGATACCAGGGTCCCAGTGACACATACAACTAAAACAACATATATACAGTGAAAAATGGGGGTAACATGCCAGGGAAGATGGTACTTTCCTACACAACCCCCCCCCCCAAACGAAGGACAATAAGACTAGCCATGACCTGATGAGTCTTCATTGTCTAAGTGGAAATATCTGGAGAGTCCATCTGCATTGGAGTGGCTACTCCCAGGTCTATGTTCCACTGTATAGTCCATTCCCTGTAGGGATATGGACCACCTCAACAATTTTGGATTTTCACCTTTCATTTGTTTTAGCGAAAGTAGAGGTTTGTGGTCTGTTTGAACAATGAAGTGAGTGCCAAACAGGTATGGCCTCAACTTCTCCAGAGCCCAGACCACAGCAAAGGCCTCCCTCTCTATGGCAGACCAACGCTTTTCTCTAGGGGTCAACCTCCTACTAATAAAAGCAACAGGTTGATCCTGGCCCTCAGAATTAAGTAGTGATAGGACTGCCCCTAATCCTAATTCAGATGCATCAGTTTGGACATAGAATTTTTTAGAGTAACAAGGGCTTTTCAGGACAGGTGCAGAGCACATGGCCTGCTTCAGCTCCTCAAAAGCTTTCTGACAGTTTGCTGTCCATAATACCTTTGTAGGCATCTTTTTTGAAGTGAGGTCATTAAGAGGGGCTACAATGGAGCCATAGTTCTTAATGAACCTCCTGTAATACCCAGTGAGGCCTAGGAAGGCTCTCACCTGAGTCTGTGTGGTAGGGGGAACCCAATCAATAATTGTTTGTTTCCCCTGTAGTGGTGCAATCTGTTCCCCACCAACAAGGTGTCCCAGATAAACCACCTTACCCTGCCCTATCTGGCACTTTGAAGCCTTGATAGTGAGGCCTGCCTTTTGCAGGGCCTCCAAAACTTTCCATAGGTGGACCAGGTGATCATCCCAGCTGGAGCTAAAGACAGCTATATCGTCCAGATATGCTGCACTGAAAGCTTCCAGCCCTTGCAGGACTGTGTTCACCAACCTCTGAAAAGTGGCAGGTGCATTCTTCAAACCAAAAGGCATTACAGTGAACTGGTAATGTCCTCCAATGGTTGAAAATGCAGTCTTAGGTTTAGCATCTTCTGATTATTTGATCTGCCAATACCCTGCAGTCAAATCAAAAGTGCTTAGATACTTGGCAGATGCCAGTGTATCTATGAGCTCATCTGCCCTGGGTATAGGGTGAGCATCAGTTTTGGTTACAAGGTTGAGACCTCTATAGTCTACACAAAACCGCATTTCCTTCTTTCCATCTTTGGAATGGGGTTTTGGTACAAGTACCACAGGAGAAGCCCATGGACTTTCAGAGTGCTCAACCACTCCTAGCTCTAACATTTTCTGGACTTCTTGCTTTATGCAGTCCCTGACATGGTCAGGCTGCCTATAGATCTTACTTTTGACAGGCAAGCTGTCTCCAGTATCTATAGTGTGCTCACACCAAGAAGTGGTACCTGGCACAGTAGAGAAGAGTTCAGAAAACTGACCCAGGAGATTTATGCAATGGTCTTTCTGCTCAGCAGTAAGACAATCAGCCAAAACTACACCTTCCACAAGAGCATCTTGTTCTGTGGAAGAGAAGAGATCAGGTAGAGGATCACTGTCTTCTTCCTGTCCCTCATCAGTTGCCATGAGCAGGGTGAGATCAGCCCTGTCATAGTAGGGTTTCAGGCGGTTGACATGGAGCACCCTAAGGGGACTCCTGGCAGTGCCTAAGTCAACTAAATAAGTGACTTCACCCTTTTTCTCAACAATTGTGTGGGGACCACTCCATTTATCTTGGAGCGCACTTGGGGCCACAGGCTCCAAGACCCACACTTTCTGTCCTGGTTGGTACTGTACCAAAACAGCCTTCTGATCATGCCATTGCTTCTGGAGCTCTTGGCTGGCCTGAAGGTTCTTACTGGCCTTTTTCATATACTCAGCCATCCTTGATCTTAGGCCAAGTACATAATCCACAATATCCTGCTTAGGAGCTTTTAAAGGTTGTTCCCAACCCTCCTTAACAAGTGTGAGTAAATGTAGGAGGCTGGACTGGCTTGTAGTGAGTACCAAGGGGTACTTGCACCTTGCACCAGGCCCAGTTATCCCTTATTAGTGTATAGGGTGTCTAGCAGCTTAGGCTGATAGATAATGGTAGCTTAGCAGAGCAGCTTAGGCTGAACTAGGAGACGTGTGAAGCTACTACAGTACCACTTAGTGTCATATGCACAATATCATAAGAAAACACAATACACAGTTATACTAAAAATAAAGGTACTTTATTTTTATGACAATATGCCAAAGTATCTTAGAGTGTACCCTCAGTGAGAGGATAGGAAATATACACAAGATATATATACACAATAGCAAAAATATGCAGTATAGTCTTAGAAAACAGTGCAAACAATGTATAGTTACAATAGGATGCAATGGGGAAACATAGGGAGAGGGGCAACACAAACCATATACTCCAAAAGTGGAATGCGAACCACGAATGGACCCCAAACCTATGTGACCTTGTAGAGGGTCGCTGGGACTATTAGAAAATAGTGAGACTTAGAAAAATAACCCTCCCCAAGACCCTGAAAAGTGAGTGCAAAGTGCACTAAAGTTCCCCTAAGGACAAAGAAGTTGTGTTAGAGGAATAATGCAGGAAAGACACAAACCAGCAATGCAACAACTGTGGATTTCCAATCTAGGGTACCTGTGGAACAAGGGGACTAAGTCCAAAAGTCACAAGCAAGTCGGAGATGGGCAGATGCCCAGGAAATGCCAGCTGCGGGTGCAGAGAAGCTTCTACTGGACAGAAGAAGCTGAGGTTTGTGCAGGAACGAAAAGGGCTAGAGAATTCCCCTTTGGTGGACGGATTCCACTCGCCTTGGAGAGTCGTGCAGAAGTGTTTTCCCGCCAAAAGAACGCCAACAAGCCTTGCTAGTCGCAAATCGTGCGTTTGGCGTTTTTGGACGCTGCTGGGGCCCAGGAGGGACCAGGAGGTCCCAAATTGGACCTGAAGAGAGAAGGGACGTCGAGCAAGACAAAGAGCCCTCACTGAAGCAGGTAGCTCCCGGAGAAGTGCCAGAAACAGGCACTACAAGGATGCGTGAAACGGTGCTCGCCGAAGTTGCACAAAGGAGTCCCACGTCGCCGGAGACCAACTTAGAAAGTCGTGCAATGCAGGTTAGAGTGCCGTGGACCCAGGCTTGGCTGTGCACAAAGGATTTCCGCCGGAAGTGCACAGGGGCCGGAGTAGCTGCAAAGTCGCGGTTCCCAGCAATGCAGCCCAGTGAGGTGAGGCAAGGACTTACCTCCACCAAACTTGGACTGAAGAGTCACTGGACTGTGGGGGTCACTTGGACAGAGTTGCTGGATTCGAGGGACTTCGCTCGTCGTGCTGAGAGGAGACCCAAGGGACCGGTAATGCAGCTTTTTGGTGCCTGCGGTTGCAGGGGGAAGATTCCGTCGACCCACGGGAGATTTCTTCGGAGCTTCTGGTGCAGAGAGGAGGCAGGCTACCCCCACATCATGCACAAGCAGGAAAACAGTCGAGAAGGCGGCAGGATCAGCGTTACAGAGTTGCAGTAGTCGTCTTTGCTACTATGTTGCAGGTTTGCAGGCTTCCAGCGCGGTCAGCAGTCGATTCCTTATCAGAAGGTGAAGAGGGAGATGCAGAGGAACTCGGATGAGCTCTTGCATTCGTTATCTGAGGTTTCCTCAGAGACAGAGACCCTAAATAGCCAGAAAAGAGGGTTTGGCTACCTAGGAGAGAGGATAGGCTAGCAACACCTGAAGGAGCCTATCACAAGGAGTCTCTGACGTCACCTGGTGGCACTGGCCACTCAGAGCAGTCCAGTGTGCCAGCAGCACCTCTGTTTCCAAGATGGCAGAGGTCTGGAGCACACTGGAGGAGCTCTGGACACCTCCCAGGGGAGGTGCAGGTCAGGGGAGTGGTCACTCCCCTTTCCTTTGTCCAGTTTCGCACCAGAGCAGGGGCTAAGGGGTCCCTGAACCGGTGTAGACTGGCTTATGCAGAATTGGGCACATCTGTGCCCAACAAAGCATTTCCAGAGGCTGGGGGAGGCTACTCTTCCCCTGCCTTCACACCATTTTCCAAAGGGAGAGGGTGTCACACCCTCTCTCAGAGGAAGTTCTTTGTTCTGCCATCCTGGGCCAGGCCTGGCTGGACCCCAGGAGGGCAGCTGCCTGTCTGAGGGGTTGGCAGCAGCAGCAGCTGCAGTGAAACCCCAGTAAGGGCAGTTTGGCAGTACCAGGGTCTGTGCTACAGACCACTGGGATCATGGGATTGTGCCAACCATGCCAGGATGGCATAGAGGGGGCAATTCCATGATCATAGACATGTTACATGGCCATATTCGGAGTTACCATTGTGAAGCTACATATAGGTAGTGACCTATATGTAGTGCACGTGTGTAATGGTGTCCCCGCACTCACAAAGTTCAGGGAATTGGCTCTGAACAATGTGGGGGCACCTTGGCTAGTGCCAGGGTGCCCTCACACTAAGTAACTTTGCACCTAACCTTTACCAGGTAAAGGTTAGACATATAGGTGACTTATAAGTTACTTAAGTGCAGTGTAAAATGGCTGTGAAATAACGTGGACGTTATTTCACTCAGGCTGCAGTGGCAGGCCTGTGTAAGATTTGTCAGAGCTCCCTATGGGTGGCAAAAGAAATGCTGCAGCCCATAGGGATCTCCTGGAACCCCAATACCCTGGGTACCTCAGTACCATATACTAGGGAATTATAAGGGTATTCCAGTAAGCCAATGTAAATTGGTAAAAATGGTCACTAGCCTGTTAGTGACAATTTGGAAAGAAATGAGAGAGCATAACCACTGAGGTTCTGATTAGCAGAGCCTCAGTGAGACAGTTAGTCACTACACAGGTAACACATTCAGGCACACTTATGAGCACTGGGGCCCTGGGTTACCAGGGTCCCAGTGACACATACAACTAAAACAACATATATACAGTGAAAAATGGGGGTAACATGCCAGGCAAGATGGTACTTTCCTACACAACCCCCCCCCAAACGAAGGACAATAAGACTAGCCATGACCTGATGAGTCTTCATTGTCTAAGTGGAAATATCTGGAGAGTCCATCTGCATTGGAGTGGCTACTCCCAGGTCTATGTTCCACTGTATAGTCCATTCCCTGTAGGGATATGGACCACCTCAACAATTTAGGATTTTCACCTTTCATTTGTTTTAGCCAAAGTAGAGGTTTGTGGTCTGTCTGAACAATGAAGTGAGTGCCAAACAGGTATGGCCTCAACTTCTTCAGAGCCCAGACCACAGCAAAGGCCTCCCTCTCAATGGCAGACCAACGCTTTTCTCTAGGGGTCAACCTCCTACTAATAAAAGCAACAGGTTGATCCTGGCCCTCAGAATTAAGTTGTGATAGGACTGCCCCTACTCCTAATTCAGATGCATCAGTTTGGACATAGAATTTTTTAGAGTAACAAGGGCTTTTCAGGACAGGTGCAGAGCACATGACCTGCTTCAGCTCCTCAAAAGCTTTCTGACAGTTTGCTGTCCATAATACCTTTTTAGGCATTTTCTTGGATGTGAGGTCATTAAGAGGGGCTGCAATGGAGCCATAGTTCTTAATGAACCTCCTGTAGTACCCAGTGAGGCCTAGGAAGGCTCTCACCTGAGTCTGAGTGGTAGGGGGAACCCAATCAATAATTGTTTGGATTTTCCCCTGAAGTGGTGCAATCTGTTCCCCACCAACAAGGTGTCCCAGATAAACCACCTTACCCTGCCCTATCTGGCACTTTGAAGCCTTGATAGTGAGGCCTGCTTTTTGCAGGGCCTCCAAAACTTTCCATAGGTGGACCAGGTGATCATCCCAGCTGGAGCTAAAGACAGCTATATCGTCCAAATATGCTGCACTGAAAGCTTCCAGCCCTTCCAGGACTGTGTTCACCAACCTCTGAAAAGTGGCAGGTGCATTTTTCAAACCAAAAGGCATTACAGTAAACTGGTAATGTCCTCCAATGGTAGAAAATGCAGTCTTAGATTTAGCATCTTCTGATAATTTGATCTGCCAATACCCTGCAGTCAAATCAAAAGTGCTTAGATACTTGGCAGATGCCAGTGTATCTATAAGCTCATCTGCCCTGGGTATAGGGTGAGCATCAGTTTTGGTTACCAAGTTGAGACCTCTATAGTCTACACAAAACCGCATTTCCTTCTTTCCATCTTTAGAATTGGGTTTTGGTACCAGTACCACAGGAGAAGCCCATGGACTGTCAGAGTGCTCAACCACTCCTAGTTCCAACATTTTCTGAACTTCTTGCTTTATGCAGTCCCTGACATGGTCAGGCTGCCTATAGATCTTACTTTTGACAGGTAAACTGTCTCCAGTATCTATAGTGTGCTCACACCAAGAAGTGGTGCCTGGCACAGTAGAGAAGAGTTCTGAAAATTGTCCTAGGAGATTTATGCAATGGTCTTTCTGCTCAGCAGTAAGACTATCTGCCAAAACTACACCTTCCACAAGAGCATCTTGTTCTGTGGAAGAGAAGAGATCAGGTAGAGGATCACTGTCTTCTTCCTGTCCCTCATCAGTTGCCATGAGCAGGGTGAGATCAGCCCTGTCATAGTAGGGTTTCAGGCGGTTGACATGGAGCACCCTAAGGGGACTCCTGGCAGTGCCTAAGTCAACTAAATAGGTGACTTCTCCCTTCTTTTCAACAATTGTGTGGGGACCACTCCATTTATCTTGGAGTGCTCTTGGGGCCACAGGCTCCAAGACCCACACTTTCTGCCCTGGTTGGTACTGAACCAAAACAGCCTTCTGATCATGCCATTGCTTCTGGAGCTCTTGGCTGGCCTGAAGGTTTTTACTGGCCTTTTTCATGTACTCAGCCATCCTTGATCTGAGGCCAAGTACATAATCCACAATATCCTGCTTAGGAGCTTTTAAAGGTTGTTCCCAACCCTCCTTTACAAGTGTGAGTGGACCCCTAACAGGGTGTCCAAAAGGAAGTTCAAAGGGGCTGAAGCCCACTCCTTTCTGGGGTACCTCCCTGTAGGCAAAAAGGAGGCATGGTAGAAGGATATCCCATCTCCTGCGGAGTTTTATAGGGAGACCCATAATCATGCCTTTGAGAGTTTTATTAAATCTCTCCACCAGTCCATTTGTTTGTGGATGATAGGGTGTTGTGAACTTGTACGTTACACCACACTCCTTCCACATGGCCTTTAAGTATGCAGACATGAAATTGCTTCCCCTGTCTGATACCACTTCCTTTGGGAAGCCCACCCTGGAAAATATTCCCAGGAGGGCCTTTGCCACTGCAGGTGCTGTAGTGGTCCTTAAAGGAATAGCTTCAGGATATCTTGTGGCATGGTCCACTACCACCAAGATAAACCTATTGCCTGAAGCAGTAGGAGGGTCAAGGGGGCCAACTATGTCAACCCCTACCCTTTCAAAGGGAACCCCAACCACAGGCAGTGGAATAAGGGATGCCTTTGGGGTGCCACCTGTCTTGCCACTGGCTTGACAGGTTTCACAGGACTTACAAAATTCCTTTGTGTCCTCAGACATCCTAGGCCAATGAAACAATGGAACCAATCTGTCCCAAGTTTTCATTTGACCCAGGTGCCCAGCTAGGGGAATGTCATGTGCCAGTGTTAGGAGGAACTTTCTGTACTCCTGAGGAATCACTAATCTCCTGGCAGCTCCAGGTTTAGGATCCCTATGCTCAGTGTACAAGAGGTTGTCCTCCCAGTAAACTCTGTGAGAGTCACTGACATCCCCATTAGCCTGTTTGACAGCTTGCTGTCTGAGACCCTCTAATGTGGGACAGGTTTGCTGTGCCACACTCAGCTCCTCTCTGGCAGGCCCCCCTTCACCCAAAAGCTCAGCAGTGTCTGCTTCCAGCTCCTCTGGTGTAGGTTCTGCACAGGGAGGGAATTCTTCTTCCTCAGATGTAGAATCCACTGTAGAGGGAGGGATAGTAGGAAGTGGTTTGCTTCTACTAGCCCTAGCTTTAGGGAGCACTTGGTCCATTGTTCCAGGATCCAAGCTTCCCTGTCCTTTTTGCTTTTTGGCCTGAGCCCTTGTCAAAGCAAAAATATGCCCTGGGATGCCCAGCATTGCTGCATGGGCCTCCAACTCCACATCTGACCAAGCTGATGTCTCCAAATCATTCCCTAATAGACAGTCTACAGGTAAATCTGAAGCTACCACAACTTTCTTTGGACCAGTTACCCCCCCCCCAGTTGAGATTTACAACAGCCATAGGGTGGCTTTGTGTTATGTTGTGAGCATCGGTTACTTGGTACTGGTGTCCAAGTATGTGTTGTTCAGGGTGCACCAGTTTCTCAATCACCATTGTGACACTGGCACCTGTGTCCCTGTAGGCCTGGACCTCAACACCATTTATTAGGGTTAGTTGCTTGTACTTCTCCAAGTTATGGGGCCAAGCAACCAAAGTGGCTAAATCAATAGCCCCTTCAGAGACTAAAGTAGCCTCTGTGGTCTCCCTAATCAGACCAACCCCAACTAAATTACCAAAAGTGAGCCCAGCTACTCCCTTGGATTGGCTATTAGTAGGTTTGCTCCCACCACCACTGCTATTAGTAGGGACACTAGGTGTAGCAGTAGGGGTTGTAGTGGTAGGAGCAGTGGTGCCTTTCTTTGGACAACTGGGATCTGTTGTCCAATGGCCTTTTATTTTACATAAATAGCACCATGGTTTCTTTTCCTTGTTCTGATTAAAGGAGGATTTGGACCCACCACCCCCACCAGAGTGTTTTTGTGGGCCTGATGAAGACTCATTTTTAGATTTGTCCCCACCCTTGTCAGAAGACTTACCATCCTTCTTTTTGTTGCCATCTTTGTCACCCCCTGTATGAACTTTTCTGTTCACTCTTGTTCTGACCCATTTGTCTGCCTTCTTTCCCAATTCTTGGGGAGAGGTCAGATCAGAGTCCACCAAGTACTGGTGCAACAAATCAGACACACAATTATTAAGAATATGCTCTCTCAGGATCAAGTTATACAGGCTGTCATAATCAGTAACTTTACTGCCATGTAACCACCCCTCCAAGGCCTTCACTGAATGGTCAATAAAATCAACCCAGTCTTGTGAAGACTCCTTTTTGGTCTCTCTGAACTTTATCCTGTACTGTTCAGTGGTTAAGCCATAACCATCCAGGAGTGCATTCTTAAGAACTTGGAAATTATTAGCATCATTTTCTTTCACAGTAAGGAGCCTATCCCTACCTTTTCCACTAAATGATAGCCATAGGATAGCAGCCCACTGCCTTTGAGGGACATCCTGTACAACACAGGCCCTCTCAAGTGCAGCAAACCACTTGTTAATGTCATCCCCCTCCTTATAAGGGGGAACTATCTTGTGCAGATTCCTGGAATCATGCTCTTTTGCAGGATGACTATGGGGAATACTGCTGCTGCCACCATGGGTATCTAAACCCAACTTCTGTCTTTCCTTCTCTAATTCAAAAGACTGTCTATCCAAATCCAGCTGTTGCTTTTTAAGCTTCAGTCTGGTTTGTTCCACCCTCAACTTATTGAGTTCCCTCTCTAACATTCTGTCATCAGGGTTGGTGGGAGGGACATTTCTAGAAACAGAGCTATGATGGGAATGAACAGAAGGAGACCTGTCCCTTACAGAAGCCACCCTAACAGCTTGGTTTACAGAAACATTACTACCAGTATGGTGAGAATAAATGCTTTTGCTATGATGTGAGACAACACTATTTATTTGGTGTGGCTCATCATCATTACCATCTATGCTAGATTGTCTAGTAATGGGCAGGCTAGGAAGTTTATTTCCTGAATCTTTTCCTGGGGGAGTCCCTGAATCAGATTGAGAACTATTAGGTACTTTTTCAACAGATGGGGCACCTATGGCCTTATCCTGTTCTCTAAGCATGTTAAGTAACAGTTCCAAGGAAGGATTCTTCCCTACACTCAAACGTCTCTCTATACAGAGACTCCTTGCTCTTTTCCAGCTAAGGTTGTCATATGCAAGTTTGGACAGATCAACACTTTGGCCTGTGCCAGACATTTTTTTGAGAGAGTTCAAGTGATAGAAAAAGAGAAAAAAGTTTTCAGAACTTTTTGGAAAGACAGAAAAAACTTTTTAAACTTTTAAGAACTTTTTGAAAGTTTAGAAGTACTTTTCAGCACTTAGAAAAGAGTGAAAAGAGGAAATGCAAAACTTTTTGGCTATGTGTATATACACTGACCTTGTTTTGTATATTTTTCTCTTATGAAAAGTACAATGACAAGAGTGGTAAGTAGTCTCAAGCACTTATCCCACCACTGCACAACCAATGTAGGAGGCTGGACTGGCTTGTACTGAGTACCAAGGGGTACTTGCACCTTGCACCAGGCCCAGTTATCCCTTATTAGTGTATAGGGTGTCTAGCAGCTTAGGCTGATAGATAATGGTAGCTTAGCAGAGCAGCTTAGGCTGAACTAGGAGACGTGTGAAGCTACTACAGTACCACTTAGTGTCATATGCACAATATCATAAGAAAACACAATACACAGTTATACTAAAAATAAAGGTACTTTATTTTTATGACAATATGCCAAAGTATCTTAGAGTGTACCCTCAGTGAGAGGATAGGAAATATACACAAGATATATATACACAATAGCAAAAATATGCAGTATAGTCTTAGAAAACAGTGCAAACAATGTATAGTTACAATAGGATGCAATGGGGAAACATAGGGATAGGGGCAACACAAACCATATACTCCAAAAGTGGAATGCGAACCACGAATGGACCCCAAACCTATGTGACCTTGTAGAGGGTCGCTGGGACTATTAGAAAATAGTGAGAGTTAGAAAAATAACCCTCCCCAAGACCCTGAAAAGTGAGTGCAAAGTGCACTAAAGTTCCCCTAAGGACAAAGAAGTCGTGTTAGAGGAATAATGCAGGAAAGACACAAACCAGCAATGCAACAACTGTGGATTTCCAATCTAGGGTACCTGTGGAACAAGGGGACCAGGTCCAAAAGTCACAAGCAAGTCGGAGATGGGCAGATGCCCAGGAAATGCCAGCTGCGGGTGCAAAGAAGCTTCTACTGGACAGAAGAAGCTGAGGTTTCTGCAGGAACGAAAAGGGCTAGAGACTTCCCCTTTGGTGGACGGATCCGCCTCGCCTTGGAGAGTCGTTGTAGGAAAGTACCATCTTGCCTGGCATGTTACCCCCATTTTTCACTGTATATATGTTGTTTTAGCTGTATGTGTCACTGGGACCCTGGTAACCCAGGGCCCCAGTGCTCATAAGTGTGCCTGAATGTGTTACCTGTGTAGTGACTAACTGTCTCACTGAGGCTCTGCTAATCAGAACCTCAGTGGTTATGCTCTCTCATTTCTTTCCAAATTGTCACTGACAGGCTAGTGACCATTTTTACCAATTTACATTGGCTTACTGGAACACCCTTATAATTCCCTAGTATATGGTACTGAGGTACCCAGGGTATTGGGGTTCCAGGAGATCTCTATGGGCTGCAGCATTTCTTTTGCCACCCATAGGGAGCTCTGACAATTCTTACACAGGCCTGCCACTGCAGCCTGAGTGAAATAACGTCCACGTTATTTCACAGCCATTTTACACTGCACTTAAGTAACTTATAAGTCACCTATATGTCTAACCTTTACCTGGTAAAGGTTAGGTGCAAAGTTACTTAGTGTGAGGGCACCCTGGCACTAGCCAAGGTGCCCCCACATTGTTCAGAGCCAATTCACTGAACTTTGTGAGTGCGGGGACACCATTACACGCGTGCACTACATATAGGTCACTACCTATATGTGGCTTCACCATGGTAACTCCGAATATGGCCATGTAACATGTCTATGATCATGGAATTGCCCCCTCTATGCCATCCTGGCATTGTTGGTACAATTCCATGATCCCAGTGGTCTGTAGCACAGACCCTGGTACTGCCAGACTGCCCTTCCTGGGGTTTCTCTGCAGCTGCTGCTGCTGCCAACCCCTCAGACAGGCAGCTGCCCTCCTGGGGTCCAGCCAGGCCTGGCCCAGGATGGCAGAACAAAGAACTTCCTCTGAGAGAGGGTGTGACACCCTCTCCCTTTGGAAAATGGTGTGAAGGCAGGGGAGGAGTAGCCTCCCCCAGCCTCTGGAAATGCTTTGTTGGGCACAGATGTGCCCAATTCTGCATAAGCCAGTCTACACCGGTTCAGGGACCCCTTAGCCCCTGCTCTGGCGCGAAACTGGACAAAGGAAAGGGGAGTGACCACTCCCCTGACCTGCACCTCCCCTGGGAGGTGTCCAGAGCTCCTCCAGTGTGCTCCAGACCTCTGCCATCTTGGAAACAGAGGTGCTGCTGGCACACTGGACTGCTCTGAGTGGCCAGTGCCACCAGGTGACGTCAGAGACTCCTTGTGATAGGCTCCTTCAGGTGTTAGTAGCCTTTCCTCTCTCCTAGGTAGCCAAACCCTCTTTTCTGGCTATTTAGGGTCTCTGTCTCTGGGGAAACTTCAGATAACGAATGCATGAGCTCAGCCGAGTTCCTCTGCATCTCCCTCTTCACCTTCTGATAAGGAATCGACCGCTGACCGCGCTGGAAGCCTGCAAACCTGCAACATATTAGCAAAGACGACTACTGCAACTCTGTAACGCTGATCCTGCCGCCTTCTCGACTGTTTTCCTGCTTGTGCATGCTGTGGGGGTAGTCTGCCTCCTCTCTGCACCAGAAGCTCCGAAGAAATCTCCCGTGGGTCGACGGAATCTTCCCCCTGCAACCGCAGGCACCAAAAAGCTGCATTACCGGTCCCTTGGGTCTCCTCTCAGCACGACGAGCGAGGTCCCTCGAATCCAGCGACACCGTCCAAGTGACCCCCACAGTCCAGTGACTCTTCAGCCCAAGTTTGGTGGAGGTAAGTCCTTGCCTCACCTCGCTGGGCTGCATTGCTGGGAACCGCGACTTTGCAGCTCCTCCGGCCCCTGTGCACTTCCGGCGGAAATCCTTTGTGCACAGCCAAGCCTGGGTCCACGGCACTCTAACCTGCATTGCACGACTTTCTAAGTTGGTCTCCGGCGACGTGGGACTCCTTTGTGCAACTTCGGCGAGCACCGTTTCATGCATCCTCGTAGTGCCTGTTTCTGGCTCTTCTCCGGGGGCTACCTGCTTCAGTGAGGGCTCTTTGTCTTGCTCGACGGCCCCTCTCTCAGCAAGTCCAATTTGCGACCTCCTGGTCCCTCCTGGGCCCCAGCAGCGTCCAAAAACGCCAAACGCACGATTTGCGTGTAGCAAGGCTTGTTGGCGTCCATCCGGGGGGAAAACACTTCTGCACGACTTTCCAAGGCGTGGGGGATCCATCCTCCAAAGGGGAAGTCTCTAGCCCTTGTCGTTCCTGCAGTATTCACAGTTCTTCAGCCTAGTAAGAGCTTCTTTGCACCAACCGCTGGCATTTCTTGGGCATCTGCCCATCTCCGAGCTGCTTGTGACTTTTGGACTTGGTCCCCTTGTTCCACAGGTACCCTCAGTCAGGAATCCATCGTTGTTGCATTGCTGATTTGTGTTTTCCTTGCATTTTCCCTCTAACACGACTATTTTGTCCTTAGGGGAACTTTAGTGCACTTTGCACTCACTTTTCAGGGTCTTGGGGAGGGTTATTTTTCTAACTCTCACTATTTTCTAATAGTCCCAGCGACCCTCTACAAGGTCACATAGGTTTGGGGTCCATTCGTGGTTCGCATTCCACTTCTGGAGTATATGGTTTGTGTTGCCCCTATCCCTATGTTTCCCCATTGCATCCTATTGTAACTATACATTGTTTGCACTGTTTTCTAAGACTATACTGCATATTTTTGCTATTGTGTATATATATCTTGTGTATATTTCCTATCCTCTCACTGAGGGTACACTCTAAGATACTTTGGCATATTGTCATAAAAATAAAGTACCTTTATTTTTAGTATAACTGTGTATTGTGTTTTCTTATGATATTGTGCATATGACACTAAGTGGTACTGTAGTAGCTTCACACGTCTCCTAGTTCAGCCTAAGCTGCTCTGCTAAGCTACCATTATCTATCAGCCTAAGCTGCTAGACACCCTATACACTAATAAGGGATAACTGGGCCTGGTGCAAGGTGCAAGTACCCCTTGGTACTCACTACAAGCCAGTCCAGCCTCCTACAGTCGTGCAGAAGTGTTTTCCCGCCGGAAGGACGCCAACAAGCCTTGCTACACGCAAATCGTGCGTTTGGCGTTTTTGGACGCTGCTGGGGCCCAGGAGGGACCAGGAGGTCGCAAATTGGACCTGAAGAGAGAGGGGACGTCGAGCAAGACAAAGAGCCCTCACTGAAGCAGGTAGCACCCGGAGAAGTGCCAGAAACAGGCACTACGAGGATGCGTGAAACGGTGCTCGCCGAAGTTGCACAAAGGAGTCCCACGTCGCCGGAGACCAACTTAGAAAGTCGTGCAATGCAGGTTAGAGTGCCGTGGACCCAGGCTTGGCTGTGCACAAAGGATTTCCGCCGGAAGTGCACAGGGGCCGGAGTAGCTGCAAAGTCGCGGTTCCCAGCAATGCAGCCCAGCGAGGTGAGGCAAGGACTTACCTCCACCAAACTTGGGCTGAAGAGTCACTGGACTGTGGGGGTCACTTGGACAGCGTCGCTGGATTCGAGGGACCTCGCTCGTCGTGCTGAGAGGAGACCCAAGGGACCGGTAATGCAGCTTTTTGGTGCCTGCGGTTGCAGGGGGAAGATTCCGTCGACCCACGGGAGATTTCTTCAAAGCTTCTGGTGCAGAGAGGAGGCAGGCTACCCCCACAGCATGCACAAGCAGGAAAACAGTCGAGAAGGCGGCAGGATCAGCGTTACAGAGTTGCAGTAGTCGTCTTTGCTACTATGTTGCAGGTTTGCAGGCTTCCAGCGCGGTGAGCGGTCGTTTCCTTATCAGAAGGTGAAGAGAGAGATGCAGAGGAACTCGGCTGAGCTCATGCATTCGTTATCTAAAGTTTCCCCAGAGACAGAGACCCTAAATAGCCAGAAAAGAGGGTTTGGCTACCTAGGAGAGAGGAAAGGCTACTAACACCTGAAGGAGCCTATCAGCAGGAGTCTCTGACATCACCTGGTGGCACTGGCCACTCAGAGCAGTCCAGTGTGCCAGCAGCACCTCTGTTTCCAAGATGGCAGAGGTCTGGAGCACACTGGAGGAGCTCTGGACACCTCCCAGGGGAGGTGCAGGTCAGGGGAGTGGTCACTCCCCTTTCCTTTGTCCAGTTTCGCGCCAGAGCAGGGGCTAAGGGGTCCCTGAACCGGTGTAGACTGGCTTATGCAGAATTGGGCACATCTGTGCCCAACAAAGCATTTCCAGAGGCTGGGGGAGGCTACTCCTCCCCTGCCTTCACACCATTTTCCAAAAGGAGAGGGTGTCACACCCTCTCTCAGAGGAAGTTCTTTGTTCTGCCATCCTGGGCCAGGCCTGGCTGGACCCCAGGAGGGCAGCTGCCTGTCTGAGGGGTTGGCAGCAGCAGCAGCTGCAGTGAAACCCCAGGAAGGGCAGTCTGGCAGTACCAGGGTCTGTGCTACAGACCACTGGGATCATGGGATTGTGCCAACTATGCCAGGATGGCATAGAGGGGGCAATTCCATGATCATAGACATGTTACATGGCCATATTCGGAGTTACCATGGTGAAGCTACATATAGGTAGTGACCTATATGTAGTGCACGCGTGTAATGGTGTCCCCGCACTCACAAAGTTCAGTGAATTGGCTCTGAACAATGTGGGGGCATCTTGGCTAGTTCCAGGGTGCCCTCACACTAAGTAACTTTGCACCTAACCTTTACCAGGTAAAGGTTAGACATATAGGTGACTTATAAGTTACTTAAGTGCAGTGTAAAATGGCTGTGAAATAACGTGGACGTTATTTCACTCAGGCTGCAGTGGCAGGCCTGTGTAAGAATTGTCAGAGCTCCCTATGGGTGGCAAAAGAAATGCTGCAGCCCCTAGGGATCTCCTGGAACCCCAATACCCTGGGTACCTCAGTACCATATACTAGGGAATTATAAGGGTGTTCCAGTAAGCCAATGTAAATTGGTAAAAATGGTCACTAGCCTGTCAGTGACAATTTGAAAGTAATGAGAGAGCATAACCACTGAGGTTCTGGTTAGCAGAGCCTCAGTGAGACAGTTAGGCACCACACAGGGAACATATACATGCACACCTATGAGCACTGGGGCCCTGTGTGACAGGGTCCCAGTGACACATACATATAGGCCACAAACCTATGAGCACTGGGGTCCTGACCAGCAGGATCCCAGTGACACATAACAACCATACTGAAAACATGGTGTTTTCACTATGAGCACTGAGGCCTGGCTATCAGGATCCCAGTGAGACAGTGAAAACAGTGACAAACACCCTGACATACACTCACAAACAGGCCAAAAGTGGGGGTAACAAGGCTAGAAAGAGGC
This sequence comes from Pleurodeles waltl, assembly GCF_031143425.1. Lineage (NCBI taxonomy): Eukaryota > Metazoa > Chordata > Amphibia > Caudata > Salamandridae > Pleurodeles > Pleurodeles waltl. The sequence continues at coordinate 15,442,653 of NC_090436.1, read as the reverse complement.
TACCTTCTCACACAACCCCCCCCCAAACGAAGGACAACAAGGCTAACCTTGGCCAGTTGAGACTTTATTGTCTAAGTGGTGATAAGTAGAGAGTAGCTCTGCAATAGACTGGTTACTCCCTTTATCATCCACTATATGGTTGCTTCCCTGTGGGGATGTAAACCACCCTGTTTGAAGTTTTTTAGCTAAGCAACAATGTGAAGATGTATTTTCAGAGTTTCTATCAGTAAGTTTTAGTTTAGAGCAGTGGGAATTGTCCACTGAACCTATTTGTAGTGATGGAAATGCCAGACAGGGATGCTGTCTCAGAAAAGCCATAGCTGGGCAAAAACTTTGTCCATCTGGCTGGAAGAGAGAACAGGGATGCTGTTTCTCTTGAGTTGGAGCAGGGCAGGGATGCTGTCCTATCAGCTCCACACTAGGGCAGGGATGCTGTCCTAAGTGTTGTGAGGCAGTGCAGAGTTTCTGCACTAAAGTTTCTCTGGGAGGGTTGGAGGGATGCTCCATGTTAACTAAAATGGTGCTCTTTTTCTCACCAATGTTAGTTATCCCACAGAGAGGCACTTCCACCTCAGGGAGTCCAGCTTTGCTAGCTGATGATTCCCTTGGAACAGGTGCCACCCCAGGAGAGGTTTCTCCCACCACAGGAATAGTATCCTGAATGGTAGGGTGGTTAGGGGATACTGTGATACCCTTTTTACCTGTTGATGGAGAGGGATCCTGAGTTTTCAGGCCTTCTCTCCTTTGCTTTTTCATTTCACTTGAAATGAGAGGGAACAATTCCTCAGGGATGCCCAGCATGGCTGTATGGGCATAAAACTCTACATCAGCCCAACCTGAGGCCTCTAGGTCATTACCTAAGAGACAGTCTACAGGTAAGCTAGGTGATACCACCACCTGCTTAGGGCCAGTAACTCCACCCCAACTAAACTGAATTATAGCTAAGGGAAGAAACTTAGTGGAGTTATGGACATCAATAATCTTATACTGTTGTCCAATGATGTGTTGTTCAGGAGGCACTAGGTTTTCAGTCACCAAAGTGAAACTGGCACCTGTGTCCCTGTAGGCCAAGGCCTCAACACCATTTATTGAAACTGTCTGCCTGTACTTATCCATTGTAAGGGGACAAGCAGCCAGTGTGGCAAGGCCAGTGCCACTAGGTGTGACAGAAACTGTCTTGGGACTGATTACATCAGTTTCCACTATGGACCCATAAGTGAACCCAACTACACTCTTTGCTTGACTGTTGCCAGCAGTCCCACCACTAGTACCACTACTGCTAGGGGCACTAGAGCTTGATGTATTAGTGGTGGTAGGCTCAGGGGGTTTACCTGGACAGGACTTATCACCTGGCCTATGGCCTCTGTTTTTACACACAAAGCACCAAGGCTTTTTAATGTGTGCAGGTTGAGAAAAAGAGGAAGAATTTGTTTTATCCCCACCCTCTGAAGAGTGTTTAAGATTTGAAGTGGGATCTTTGGTTTTACCCTTATCCCCATGCTTATCTTGAGATTTTTCACCATCTTTCTTCTTATTGCCATCTTTGTCACCCCCTGTATGAACTTTTCTGTTCACCCTTGTTCTGACCCATTTGTCTGCCTTCTTTCCCAATTCTTGGGGAGAGGTCAGATCAGAGTCTACCAGGTACTGGTGCAACAAATCAGACACACAATTATTAAGTATATGCTCTCTCAGGATTGTGTTATACAGGCTTTCATAATCAGTAACTTTACTGCCATGTAACCACCCCTCCAAGGCCTTCACTGAATGGTCAATGAAATCAACCCAGTCTTGTGAAGACTCCTTTTTGGTCTCTCTGAACTTTATCCTGTACTGTTCAGTGGTTAAGCCATAACCATCCAGGAGTGCATTCTTAAGAACTGTAAAATTATTGGCATCATTTTCTTTCACAGTAAGGAGCCTATCCCTACCTTTTCCACTAAATGATAGCCATAGGATAGCAGCCCACTGCCTTTGAGGGACATCCTGTACAACACAGGCCCTCTCAAGTGCAGCAAACCACTTGTTAATGTCATCCCCCTCCTTATAAGGGGGAACTATCTTGTGCAGATTCCTGGAATCATGCTCTTTTGCAGGATGACTATGGGGAATACTGCTGCTGCCACCATGGGTATCTAAACCCAACTTCTGTCTTTCCTTCTCTAATTCAAAAGACTGTCTATCCAAATCCAGCTGTTGCTTTTTAAGCTTCAGTCTGGTTTGTTCCACCCTCAACTTATTGAGTTCCCTCTCTAACATTCTGTCATCAGGGTTGGTGGGAGGGACATTTCTAGAAACAGAGCTATGATGGGAATGAACAGAAGGAGACCTGTCCCTTACAGAAGCCAACTTAACAGCTTGGTTTACAGAAACATTACTACCAGTATGGTGAGAGTAAATGCTTTTGCTATGATGTGAGACAACACTATTTGTTTGGTGTGGCTCATCATCATTACCATCTATGCTAGATTGTCTAGTAATGGGCAGGCTACAAAGTTTCTTTCCTGAATCTTTTCCTGGGGGAGTCCCTGAATCAGATTGGGAACTATTAGGTACCTTTTCAACAGATGGGCCACCTCTGGCCTTATCCTGTTCTCTAAGCATGTTAATTAACAGTTCCAAGGCAGGATTCTTCCCTACACTCAAACCTCTCTCTATACAGAGACTCCTTGCTCTTTTCCAGCTAAGGTTGTCATATGCAAGTTTGGACAGATCAACACTTTGGCCTGTGCCAGACATTTTTTAGAGAGAGTTAAAGTGATAGAGAAAGAGACAAAAGTTTTCAGAACTTTTTGGAAAGACAGAAAAAAACTTTTTAAACTTTTTAAGAACTTTTTGAAAGTTTAGGAGTACTTTTCAGCACTTAGAAAAGAGTGAAAAGAGGAAATGCAAAACTTTTTGGCTATGTGTATATACACTGACCTTGTTTTGTATATTTTTCTCTTATGAAAAGTACAATGACAAGAGTGGTAAGTAGTCTCAAGCACTTATCCCACCACTGCACAACCAATGTAGGAGGCTGGACTGGCTTGTAGTGAGTACCAAGGGGTACTTGCACCTTGCACCAGGCCCAGTTATCCCTTATTAGTGTATAGGGTGTCTAGCAGCTTAGGCTGATAGATAATGGTAGCTTAGCAGAGCAGCTTAGGCTGAACTAGGAGACGTGTGAAGCTACTACAGTACCACTTAGTGTCATATGCACAATATCATAAGAAAACACAATACACAGTTATACTAAAAATAAAGGTACTTTATTTTTATGACAATATGCCAAAGTATCTTAGAGTGTACCCTCAGTGAGAGGATAGGAAATATACACAAGATATATATACACAATAGCAAAAATATGCAGTATAGTCTTAGAAAACAGTGCAAACAATGTATAGTTACAATAGGATGCAATGGGGAAACATAGGGATAGGGGCAACACAAACCATATACTCCAAAAGTGGAATGCGAACCACGAATGGACCCCAAACCTATGTGACCTTGTAGAGGGTCGCTGGGACTATTAGAAAATAGTGAGAGTTAGAAAAATAACCCTCCCCAAGACCCTGAAAAGTGAGTGCAAAGTGCACTAAAGTTCCCCTAAGGACAAAATAGTCGTGTTAGAGGAATAATGCAGGAAAGACACAAACCAGCAATGCAACAACTGTGGATTTCCAATCTAGGGTACCTGTGGAACAAGGGGACCAAGTCCAAAAGTCACAAGCAAGTCGGAGATGGGCAGATGCCCAGGAAATGCCAGCTGCTGGTGCAAAGAAGCTTCGACTGGACAGAAGAAGCTGAGGTTTCTGCAGGAACGAAAAGGGCTAGAGACTTCCCCTTTGGTGGACGGATCCCACTTGCCTAGGCGAGTTGTGCAGAAGTGTTTTCCCGCCGGAAGGACACCAACAAGCCTTGCTACACGCAAATCGTGTGTTTGGCGTTTTTGGACGCTGCTGGGGCCCAGGAGGGATCAGGAGGTTGCAAATTGGACCTGAAGAGAGAGGGGACGTCGAGGAAGACAAAGAGCCCTCACTGAAGCAGGTATCCCCCGGAGAAGTGCCAGAAACAGGCACTACAAGGATGCGTGAAACGGTGCTCGCCGAAGTTGCACAAAGGAGTCCCACGTCGCCGGAGACCAACTTAGAAAGTCGTGCAATGCAGGTTAGAGTGCCGTGGACCCAGGCTTGGCTGTGCACAAAGGATTTCCGCCGGAAGTGCACAGGGGCCGGAGTAGCTGCAAAGTCGCGGTTCCCAGCAATGCAGCCCAGCGAGGTGAGGCAAGGACTTACCTCCACCAAACTTGGGCTGAAGAGTCACTGGACTGTGGGGGTCACTTGGACAGCGTCGCTGGATTCGAGGGACCTTGCTCGTCGTGCTGAGAGGAGACCCAAGGGACCGGTAATGCAGCTTTTTGGTGCCTGCGGTTGCAGGGGGAAGATTCCGTCGACCCACGGGAGATTTCTTCAAAGCTTCTGGTGCAGAGAGGAGGCAGGCTACCCCCACAGCATGCACAAGCAGGAAAACAGTCGAGAAGGCGGCAGGATCAACGTTACAGAGTTGCAGTAGTCGTCTTTGCTACTATGTTGCAGGTTTGCAGGCTTCCAGCGCGGTCAGCGGTCGTTTCCTTATCAGAAGGTGAAGAGAGAGATGCAGAGGAACTCGGCTGAGCTCATGCATTCGTTATCTAAAGTTTCCCCAGAGACAGAGACCCTAAATAGCCAGAAAAGAGGGTTTGGCTACCTAGGAGAGAGGAAAGGCTACTAACACCTGAAGGAGCCTATCAGCAGGAGTCTCTGACGTCACCTGGTGGCACTGGCCACTCAGAGCAGTCCAGTGTGCCAGCAGCACCTCTGTTTCCAAGATGGCAGAGGTCTGGAGCACACTGGAGGAGCTCTGGACACCTCCCAGGGGAGGTGCAGGTCAGGGGAGTGGTCACTCCCCTTTCCTTTGTCCAGTTTCGCGCCAGAGCAGGGGCTAAGGGGTCCCTGAACCGGTGTAGACTGGCTTATGCAGAATTGGGCACATCTGTGCCCAACAAAGCATTTCCAGAGGCTGGGGGAGGCTACTCCTCCCCTGCCTTCACACCATTTTCCAAAGGGAGAGGGTGTCACACCCTCTCTCAGAGGAAGTTCTTTGTTCTGCCATCCTGGGCCAGGCCTGGCTGGACCCCAGGAGGGCAGCTGCCTGTCTGAGGGGTTGGCAGCAGCAGCAGCTGCAGTGAAACCCCAGGAAGGGCAGTCTGGCAGTACCAGGGTCTGTGCTACAGACCACTGGGATCATGGGATTGTGCCAACTATGCCAGGATGGCATAGAGGGGGCAATTCCATGATCATAGACATGTTACATGGCCATATTCGGAGTTACCATGGTGAAGCTACATATAGGTAGTGACCTATATGTAGTGCACGCGTGTAATGGTGTCCCCGCACTCACAAAGTTCAGTGAATTGGCTCTGAACAATGTGGGGGCACCTTGGCTAGTGCCAGGGTGCCCTCACACTAAGTAACTTTGCACCTAACCTTTACCAGGTAAAGGTTAGACATATAGGTGACTTATAAGTTACTTAAGTGCAGTGTAAAATGGCTGTGAAATAACGTGGACGTTATTTCACTCAGGTTGCAGTGGCAGGCCTGTGTAAGAATTGTCAGAGCTCCCTATGGGTGGCAAAAGAAATGCTGCAGCCCCTAGGGATCTCCTGGAACCCCAATACCCTGGGTACCTCAGTACCATATACTAGGGAATTATAAGGGTGTTCCAGTAAGCCAATGTAAATTGGTAAAAATGGTCACTAGCCTGTCAGTGACAATTTGAAAGTAATGAGAGAGCATAACCACTGAGGTTCTGGTTAGCAGAGCCTCAGTGAGACAGTTAGGCACCACACAGGGAACATATACATGCACACCTATGAGCACTGGGGCCCTGTGTGACAGGGTCCCAGTGACACATACATATAGGCCACAAACCTATGAGCACTGGGGTCCTGACCAGCAGGATCCCAGTGACACATAACAACCATACTGAAAACATGGTGTTTTCACTATGAGCACTGAGGCCTGGCTATCAGGATCCCAGTGAGACAGTGAAAACAGTGACAAACACCCTGACATACACTCACAAACAGGCCAAAAGTGGGGGTAACAAGGCTAGAAAGAGGCTACCCTCTCACACAACCCCCCCCCAAACGAAGGACAATAAGGCTAACCTTGGCCAGTTGAGACTTTATTGTCTAAGTGGTGATAAGTAGAGAGTAGCTCTGCAATAGACTGTTTACTCCCTTTATCATCCACTATATGGTTGCTTCCCTGTGGGGATGTAAACCACCCTGTTTGAAGTTTTTTAGCTAAGCAACAATGTGAAGATGTATTTTCAGAGTTTCTATCAGTAAGTTTTAGTTTAGAGCAGTGGGAATTGTCCACTGAACCTATTTGTAGTGATGGAAATGCCAGACAGGGATGCTGTCTCAGAAAAGCCATAGCTGGGCAAAAACTTTGTCCATCTGGCTGGAAGAGAGAACAGGGATGCTGTTTCTCTTGAGTTGGAGCAGGGCAGGGATGCTGTCCTATCAGCTCCACACTAGGGCAGGGATGCTGTCCTAAGTGTTGTGAGGCAGTGCAGAGTTTCTGCACTAAAGTTTCTCTGGGAGGGTTGGAGGGATGCTCCATGTTAACTAAAATGGTGCTCTTTTTCTCACCAATGTTAGTTATCCCACAGAGAGGCACTTCCACCTCAGGGAGTCCAGCTTTGCTAGCTGATGATTCCCTTGGAACAGGTGCCACCCCAGGAGAGGTTTCTCCCACCACAGGAATAGTATCCTGAATGGTAGGGTGGTTAGGGGATACTGTGATACCCTTTTTACCTGTTGATGGAGAGGGATCCTGAGTTTTCAGGCCTTCTCTCCTTTGCTTTTTCATTTCACTTGAAATGAGAGGGAACAATTCCTCAGGGATGCCCAGCATGGCTGTATGGGCATAAAACTCTACATCAGCCCAACCTGAGGCCTCTAGGTCATTACCTAAGAGACAGTCTACAGGTAAGCTAGGTGATACCACCACCTGCTTAGGGCCAGTAACTCCACCCCAACTAAACTGAATTATAGCTAAGGGACGAAACTTAGTGGAGTTATGGACATCAATAATCTTATACTGTTGTCCAATGATGTGTTGTTCAGGAGGCACTAGGTTTTCAGTCACCAAAGTGAAACTGGCACCTGTGTCCCTGTAGGCCAAGGCCTCAACACCATTTATTGAAACTGTCTGCCTGTACTTATCCATTGTAAGGTGACAGGCAGCCAGTGTGGCAAGGCCAGTGCCACTAGGTGTGACAGAAACTGTCTTGGGACTGATTACATCAGTTTCCACTATGGACCCATAAGTGAACCCAACTACACCCTTTGCTTGACTGTTGCCAGCAGTCCCACCACTAGTACCACTACTGCTAGGGGCACTAGAGCTTGATGTATTAGTGGTGGTAGGCTCAGGGGGTTTACCTGGACAGGACTTATCCCCTGGCCTATGGCCTCTGTTTTTACACACAAAGCACCAAGGCTTTTTAATGTGTGCAGGTTGAGAAGAAGAGGAAGAATTTGTTTTATCCCCACCCTCTGAAGAGTGTTTAAGATTTGAAGTGGGATCTTTGGTTTTACCCTTATCCCCATGCTTATCTTGAGATTTTTCACCATCTTTCTTCTTATTGCCATCTTTGTCACCCCCTGTATGAACTTTTCTGTTCACCCTTGTTCTGACCCATTTGTCTGCCTTCTTTCCCAATTCTTGGGGAGAGGTCAGATCAGAGTCTACCAGGTACTGGTGCAACAAATCAGACACACAATTATTAAGTATATGCTCTCTCAGGATTGTGTTATACAGGCTTTCATAATCAGTAACTTTACTGCCATGTAACCACCCCTCCAAGGCCTTCACTGAATGGTCAATGAAATCAACCCAGTCTTGTGAAGACTCCTTTTTGGTCTCTCTGAACTTTATCCTGTACTGTTCAGTGGTTAAGCCATAACCATCCAGGAGTGCATTCTTAAGAACTGTAAAATTATTGGCATCATTTTCTTTCACAGTAAGGAGCCTATCCCTACCTTTTCCACTAAATGATAGCCATGGGATAGCAGCCCACTGCCTTTGAGGGACATCCTGTACAACACAGGCCGTCTCAAGTGCAGCAAACCACTTGTTAATGTCATCCCCCTCCTTATAAGGGGGAACTATCTTGTGCAGATTCCTGGAATCATGCTCTTTTGCAGGATGACTATGGGGAATACTGCTGCTGCCACCATGGGTATCTAAACCCAACTTCTGTCTTTCCTTCTCTAATTCAAAAGACTGTCTATCCAAATCCAGCTGTTGCTTTTTAAGCTTCAGTCTGGTTTGTTCCACCCTCAACTTATTGAGTTCCCTCTCTAACATTCTGTCATCAGGGTTGGTGGGAGGGACATTTCTAGAAACAGAGCTATGATGGGAATGAACAGAAGGAGACCTGTCCCTTACAGAAGCCAACTTAACAGCTTGGTTTACAGAAACATTACTACCAGTATGGTGAGAGTAAATGCTTTTGCTATGATGTGAGACAACACTATTTGTTTGGTGTGGCTCATCATCATTACCATCTATGCTAGATTGTCTAGTAATGGGCAGGCTACAAAGTTTCTTTCCTGAATCTTTTCCTGGGGGAGTCCCTGAATCAGATTGGGAACTATTAGGTACCTTTTCAACAGATGGGCCACCTCTGGCCTTATCCTGTTCTCTAAGCATGTTAATTAACAGTTCCAAGGCAGGATTCTTCCCTACACTCAAACCTCTCTCTATACAGAGACTCCTTGCTCTTTTCCAGCTAAGGTTGTCATATGCAAGTTTGGACAGATCAACACTTTGGCCTGTGCCAGACATTTTTTAGAGAGAGTTAAAGTGATAGAGAAAGAGACAAAAGTTTTCAGAACTTTTTGGAAAGACAGAAAAAAACTTTTTAAACTTTTTAAGAACTTTTTGAAAGTTTAGGAGTACTTTTCAGCACTCAGAAAAGAGTGAAAAGAGGAAATGCAAAACTTTTTGGCTATGTGTATATACACTGACCTTGTTTTGTATATTTTTCTCTTATGAAAAGTACAATGACAAGAGTGGTAAGTAGTCTCAAGCACTTATCCCACCACTGCACAACCAATGTAGGAGGCTGGACTGGCTTGTAGTGAGTACCAAGGGGTACTTGCACCTTGCACCAGGCCCAGTTATCCCTTATTAGTGTATAGGGTGTCTAGCAGCTTAGGCTGATAGATAATGGTAGCTTAGCAGAGCAGCTTAGGCTGAACTAGGAGACGTGTGAAGCTACTACAGTACCACTTAGTGTCATATGCACAATATCATAAGAAAACACAATACACAGTTATACTAAAAATAAAGGTACTTTATTTTTATGACAATATGCCAAAGTATCTTAGAGTGTACCCTCAGTGAGAGGATAGGAAATATACACAAGATATATATACACAATAGCAAAAATATGCAGTATAGTCTTAGAAAACAGTGCAAACAATGTATAGTTACAATAGGATGCAATGGGGAAACATAGGGATAGGGGCAACACAAACCATATACTCCAAAAGTGGAATGCGAACCACGAATGGACCCCAAACCTATGTGACCTTGTAGAGGGTCGCTGGGACTATTAGAAAATAGTGAGAGTTAGAAAAATAACCCTCCCCAAGACCCTGAAAAGTGAGTGCAAAGTGCACTAAAGTTCCCCTAAGGACAAAATAGTCGTGTTAGAGGAATAATGCAGGAAAGACACAAACCAGCAATGCAACAACTCTGGATTTCCAATCTAGGGTACCTGTGGAACAAGGGGACCAAGTCCAAAAGTCACAAGCAAGTCGGAGATGGGCAGATGCCCAGGAAATGCCAGCTGCGGGTGCAAAGAAGCTTCGACTGGACAGAAGAAGCTGAGGTTTCTGCAGGAACGAAAAGGGCTAGAGACTTCCCCTTTGGTGGACGGATCCCACTTGCCTTGGAGAGTCGTGCAGAAGTGTTTTCCCGCCGGAACGACGCCAACAAGCCTTGCTACACGCAAATCGTGCGTTTGGCGTTTTTGGACGCTGCTGGGGCCCAGGAGGGACCAGGAGGTCGCAAATTGGACCTGAAGAGAGAGGGGACGTCGAGCAAGACTAAGAGCCCTCACTGAAGCAGGTAGCACCCGGAGAAGTGCCAGAAACAGGCACTACGAGGATGCGTGAAACGGTGCTCGCCGAAGTTGCACAAAGGAGTCCCACGTCGCCGGAGACCAACTTAGAAAGTCGTGCAATGCAGGTTAGAGTGCCGTGGACCCAGGCTTGGCTGTGTACAAAGGATTTCCGCCGGAAGTGCACAGGGGCCGGAGTAGCTGCAAAGTCGCGGTTCCCAGCAATGCAGCCCAGCGAGGTGAGGCAAGGACTTACCTCCACCAAACTTGGGCTGAAGAGTCACTGGACTGTGGGGGTCACTTGGACAGCGTCGCTGGATTCGAGGGACCTCGCTCGTCGTGCTGAGAGGAGACCCAAGGGACCGGTAATGCAGCTTTTTGGTGCCTGCGGTTGCAGGGGGAAGATTCCGTCGACCCACGGGAGATTTCTTCAAAGCTTCTGGTGCAGAGAGGAGGCAGGCTACCCCCACAGCATGCACAAGCAGGAAAACAGTCGAGAAGGCGGCAGGATCAGCGTTACAGAGTTGCAGTAGTCGTCTTTGCTACTATGTTGCAGGTTTGCAGGCTTCCAGCGCGGTCAGCGGTCGTTTCCTTATCAGAAGGTGAAGAGAGAGATGCAGAGGAACTCGGCTGAGCTCATGCATTCGTTATCTAAAGTTTCCCCAGAGACAGAGACCCTAAATAGCCAGAAAAGAGGGTTTGGCTACCTAGGAGAGAGGAAAGGCTACTAACACCTGAAGGAGCCTATCAGCAGGAGTCTCTGACGTCACCTGGTGGCACTGGCCACTCAGAGCAGTCCAGTGTGCCAGCAGCACCTCTGTTTCCAAGATGGCAGAGGTCTGGAGCACACTGGAGGAGCTCTGGACACCTCCCAGGGGAGGTGCAGGTCAGGGGAGTGGTCACTCCCCTTTCCTTTGTCCAGTTTCGCGCCAGAGCAGGGGCTAAGGGGTCCCTGAACCGGTGTAGACTGGCTTATGCAGAATTGGGCACATCTGTGCCCAACAAAGCATTTCCAGAGGCTGGGGGAGGCTACTCCTCCCCTGCCATCACACCATTTTCCAAAGGGAGAGGGTGTCACACCCTCTCTCAGAGGAAGTTCTTTGTTCTGCCATCCTGGGCCAGGCCTGGCTGGACCCCAGGAGGGCAGCTGCCTGTCTGAGGGGTTGGCAGCAGCAGCAGCTGCAGTGAAACCCCAGGAAGGGCAGTCTGGCAGTACCAGGGTCTGTGCTACAGACCACTGGGATCATGGGATTGTGCCAACTATGCCAGGATGGCATAGAGGGGGCAATTCCATGATCATAGACATGTTACATGGCCATATTCGGAGTTACCATGGTGAAGCTACATATAGGTAGTGACCTATATGTAGTGCACGCGTGTAATGGTGTCCCCGCACTCACAAAGTTCAGTGAATTGGCTCTGAACAATGTGGGGGCACCTTGGCTAGTGCCAGGGTGCCCTCACACTAAGTAACTTTGCACCTAACCTTTACCAGGTAAAGGTTAGACATATAGGTGACTTATAAGTTACTTAAGTGCAGTGTAAAATGGCTGTGAAATAACGTGGACGTTATTTCACTCAGGCTGCAGTGGCAGGCCTGTGTAAGAATTGTCAGAGCTCCCTATGGGTGGCAAAAGAAATGCTGCAGCCCCTAGGGATCTCCTGGAACCCCAATACCCTGGGTACCTCAGTACCATATACTAGGGAATTATAAGGGTGTTCCAGTAAGCCAATGTAAATTGGTAAAAATGGTCACTAGCCTGTCAGTGACAATTTGAAAGTAATGAGAGAGCATAACCACTGAGGTTCTGGTTAGCAGAGCCTCAGTGAGACAGTTAGGCACCACACAGGGAACATATACATGCACACCTATGAGCACTGGGGCCCTGTGTGACAGGGTCCCAGTGACACATACATATAGGCCACAAACCTATGAGCACTGGGGTCCTGACCAGCAGGATCCCAGTGACACATAACAACCATACTGAAAACATGGTGTTTTCACTATGAGCACTGAGGCCTGGCTATCAGGATCCCAGTGAGACAGTGAAAACAGTGACAAACACCCTGACATACACTCACAAACAGGCCAAAAGTGGGGGTAACAAGGCTAGAAAGAGGCTACCTTCTCACAATCCCTATCCAAGATGATCATGCTCCCACGCCTTCTCTACTTTGTTGCTAATCTGCCGGTGTCCGTACCTTTGGCATGGTTCTATGAATTTACATACACTTCTCAGGGACCTTGTGTGGGATGGAGGTCGAAGGGGCACATCGCTGCCTGTTCTATCTAGGCCAGTACTCCTGGGGGGCCTGGGTGTACCAGATTTTGAACTCTACTATCTGGCTTGTCAGCTACAGTGGATTGCAAGGTGGCTTGTGGGGGGGAAGTCGACTGGATAGATGTACTGCCACGGGGGTGCAGGACGCAGATCATATACTAGCACACATGATTGTCTGAGGAGGGATATACAGAGAGGAAAGCGTCCTAATGAAGGCTGCAACATTTTGCTGGAAGCATTGCTCGCGGCAAGTGGGGGTGGGAGTAGCTTATTCACCAGCCCTGCCACTATCAGTACTGGTGCAGGACTCTTGGGATAAATCATTGATGGGCCACAGGCTGGGAATCTGGGTGAGAGCCGGGGTGAAGACTATTGGCGACTTCTTTCAGGATGGCATATTCAGATCATTCACTGACATGACTGAAAAGAATATACCAGGTGGGAGGTTCCTGTTGTATCAATATCTGTCACACCGCATAAAGTCAGTTTGGGACACTGTTAATGCAGAACCCGAGGCACATAAGATCCTGCATCTCCTCCTGACACTGGGTGAAGAGACCCCCCCCTGACTGCTAAGTTATATAGAGCTCAGGTTGAATGCTCTATGGTCTCCTTACAGACACTAAAGGAACGATGGGTAAAGACACTAGGTGAAGATTTGCCGGAATCGGCCTGGAAGAGAGCGCTAGCATACCCAAAGATAGTATCTTTGTATGTAGTTATGCTACATACAATATAATTACTTACACAGGACGTACCTCACCCCACATAGGTTAAACATCATTTACGGGGGCGAAACCAGAGCATGCCCCAGTTGTAATGAACTAGATGCAGACCTAGACGACATGTTGTGGCAGTGCCCCGGGATCCGGCGTGCCCGGTGAGAGGTTCTGGACGAGCTGGAAGTGCTACTGGGGCTCGGACTGAACCTGACTCCATCAGTGTGCCTGATGGGACTACACGTCGGTGTAGCTGCCGGATCAGTGAAGGCTCGATTCTTGGACCTGGCCTTGGTGCTTTATAGGAGGCAGATTGCCCTTGGGTGGAGTTCACCTGAAAACCCTCCTTTAGGGGTCTGGAGAAGGGATGTTACAAGGTGGGCTAAAGTTGAACTGCAGGTGCTGAGACGCGAGGAGCTGAAGGGAATGTGCCTGAAACCCATTGCCCCTAACTGGGAGGAAATACTGGATAGGTGGGAACAAAGAGCCTGTGAAAGAGGAACTCCCCCGGAGACAAACTGACGACCTGTAGCCTAGAACAGTGGGGAAAGAAGCGCTAAATAACGACTGAAGAGATGAGACCCGTATCAATCATAGTAGGCACAAGAGAGAGGGAGACAGACCCTGACACAACAGGCTCTGAAGGTGTTTGAGTATGACGACATCGGTGCATCGCAAACCACATGTTGAGACTACGCCCCTTAGAATGAGGGAATCGGAAAGCCTAGGAATAATACAGAACTAAATAAATTAACCCCACCGGCTCCCCTCCCACATTATGCCGCACAGACACCTCACATCACCATCATGTAAATAGTTTTACATAGAACTGAACTGATACTTTATACAATAACTGATTATGGAATACCCATTGTTTGCATGCTCAAGAGGCATCCTAACCCAGGTGTGACTTATTATCTAGATATAGATACTTCAAAAGACTTGAATGTAATGATGATCAACATGTATGAGCAAAGAAGCAAAATATGAAAACAGTATCGGATCTATAAATGTTTGTAAGTAAAATGTTAATAAAAAATATATTAAAAAGAAAAAAACATATTTCAATATTTCACACTGAAGGTAGAACTGGACTACTTTGGAGGAGACATTCAATGCTGAAGAAACGGTCCTAAAAAATGCCTCTCGCTGGTAAAGAATAAAGAACTTTCCGGGCAGACATTACATGATCATGTCCCATCAAACTCCACTTCAGGTGCACACAGCATTTGTTCCCAAAAGTAGGAACATACATAGAAAGCAATGCCAGCATATTCAAAGTTATGAGTGCTGCACCCTGCACTCATGCAGGCGTGGCGCTGACTGTGCACTCATGCAGGCAGACCACTCGCCCTGCACATACGCGCTATTCAACCTGCACTCACACAGGTGCACCGCTCGCCCTACACTTACACAGTGTTTAACCTGCACTCACACACCTCTCATCTTGCACATATGCACTATTCAACCTGCACTCACACAGGTGCACCGCTGGCCCTACACTTACACGGAGTTTAACCTGCACTCACACACCTCTCATCCTGCACATACGCACTATTCAACCTGCACTCACACAGGTGCACGCTCGCCCTACACTTACACGGTACTTAACCCTCACTCACACAGGTGCACCGCTCGCCCTACACTTACACGGAGTTTAACCTGCACTCACACACCTCTCATCCTGCACATACGCACTATTCAACCTGCACTCACACAGGTGCACGCTCGCCCTACACTTACACGGTACTTAACCCTCACTCACACAGGTGCACCGCTCGCCCTACACTTACACGTTGTTTAACCTGCCCTCACACACCTCCCATCCTGCACATATGCACTATTCAACCTGCACTCACACAGGTGCACCGCTCGTCCTACACTTACACAGCGTTTAACCTGCACTCACACACCTCTCATCCTGCACATACGCACTATTCAACCTGCACTCACACAGGTGCACCGCTGGCCCTACACTTACATGGAGTTTAACCTGCACTCACACACCTCTCATCCTGCACATACGCACTATTCAACCTGCACTCACACAGGTGCACGCTCGCCCTACACTTACACGGTACTTAACCCTCACTCACACAGGTGCACCGCTCGCCCTACACTTACACGATGTTTAACCTGCCCTCACACACCTCTCATCCTGCACATATGCACTATTCAACCTGCACTCACACAGGTGCACCGCTCGCCCTACACTTACACGGTGTTTAACCTGCACTCACACACGTCTCATCCTGCACATACGCACTATTCAACCTGCCCCCACACAGGTGCACCGCTCGCACTACACTTACACAGTGTTTAACCTGCACTCACACACCTCTCATCCTGCACATACACACTATTTAACCTGCACTCGCACAGGTGCACCGCTCTCCCTACACTAACACACTGTTCACCCTGCACTGACACACTCTCTCCCTGCACTCACACAGCTCTCACCCTGCACTCACACAGCTCTCACCCTGCACATACGCACTATTCAACCTGCACTCATACAGGTGCACAGCTCGCCCTACACTTACACGGTGTTTAACCTGCAGTCACACACCTCTCACCCTGCACATACGCACTATTCAACCTGCACTCATACAGGTGCACAGCTCGCCCTACACTTACACAGTGTTTAACCTGCACTCACACACCTCTAATCCTGCACATACACACTATTCAACCTGCCCCCACACAGGTGCACCGCTCGCACTACACTTACACTGTTAACCTTGCACTCACCCTGCACTAATACTTACACATAGTTCACCCTGCACGCACACAGGCAGATTGCTCGCCCTATACTTACACTGTTCTCCCTGAACTCACACTGTTCTCACACAGGCAGAAAGCTCACCCTACACTTAAACAATGTTTACCATGCACTCATACAGGCAGACTGCTGGCCGAACACTTGTTCAAACTGCACTCAGACAGACTACTCACCTTACACTTAGACACTGTTTATCATGCATTTGCACAGCTCTCACCTTGCAGTCATACAGAAAGACCACTTGCCATACTTACACACCGTTCAACCTGCACTCACATAGCTCTCACCCTTGCCCTACACTTCAACCTGCACTTACACAACTCTCACCTTGCACTCATACACATGCACACTTAAGTGACACGTGTATGAGTGCTTACACTTACACTGTCAGCTCTGCACTTACACAGCTCTTACTCTGCACTCATACAGGTAGACTGCTCACCCTACACCAAAGTACTGTTCACCCTCCAAACATACAGGCACACTCCTTGCCCCCCCCCATCACACTGTTCACCCTGCAATCACACAGCTCTCATCCTGCACTCATGCAGGTGCACTGCTCACCTACATTTACACATAGTTCACCCTGCACCAACACAGCTCTCACGCTGCACTCATACAGGCTGACCACTCACCTACATTTACACACTATTCACCCTGCACAGCTCTCACCCTGCACTCATACAGGCTGACCACTCACCTACATTTACACACTATCCACCCTGCACAGCTCTCACCCTGCACTCATACAGGCTGACCACTCACCTACATTTACACACTATCCACCCTGCACAGCTCTCACTCTGCACTCATATAGGCAGACCACTTTCCCTACACTTATACAATGTTTATCCTGCACCCACACATCTCTCACCGTGCACTCACACAGGCGCCTCACTTCCCTACATTTACACACTGTTCATCCTGCACTCACATAGTTCTCACCCTGCACTCATACAGGCTGACCACTCGCCTACATTTACACACTATTCACCCTGCACAGCTCTCACCCTGCACTCATACAGGCTGACCACTCACCTACATCTACACACTATTCACCCTGCACAGCTCTCACTACACTCATATAGGCAGACCACTTTCCCTACACTTATACAATGTTTATCCTGCACTCACACATCTCTCACCGTGCACTCACACAGGCGCCTCACTTCCCTACATTTACACACTGTTCATCCTGCACTCATACAGGCAGACCGCTCACCCTACACTTACACGCTGTTTACCTTGCACTCACACAGCTCTCACACTGCACTCATACAGGTGCACCGCTCGCCCTACACTTACACGCTCTTTACTCTGCACTCACACAGCTCTCAACCTACCTTCAGTGCTTAATTTGTAAATAAAAACGTGCCCTTCCTCCGAGCCCTCTCCTCATAATCATGCGGCTCCTGCAATTAAATGTGCAAACAAGGAATACTGGGGCGGCGTAATCCTGAAGCCATCTCGGGCCTCTTCAATTCTTTTAAAGCCTCTTCCTGCCCCTTCAGCTCACTCTTGCAGCTTTCTGCTTTCTCCCTTTGTGACGCTTTTTCGTTTTTCTCTTCCTCCGTCTTTCTCATATGTGTCTTTTGCTCGCAGTTAATGCTTGAGGCAGAAGAATAAGTGCCGGGCATCAATCATAAGTACCAGTGCTCTGCACCGGAAACAACAAGCACAAATTAAGCACTGCCTACATTCATGCTCACACACTCTTCACCCTCCACTCGTACAGGCAGACTGCTCACCCTACAATTCAACACTGTTCATCGTGCACTTGCACAGCCCTCAATGTGCACTCATATACTAAGACCGCTCGTCTGCACTTGCACACCGTTCACCCTGCACTCATACAAGTCTCACCCTCACCCTGCACTCACAGCTGTCACCCTGCACTCTCACAGCTGTCACCCTGCACTCATACAGGTGCACCGCTCGCCTAAACAGTGTTCACCCCGTACTCACACAGCTCTCAATCTGCACTCAAACAGGCGCACCGCCCACCTAACACTTACACTGCAAGCTCTGCACTCAGAGCTATTACCTTGCACTCATAAATGTAGACTGCTCGCCCTACACCTACGTACTGTTTACCCTCGATTCATACACACATGCACACCCTCATACAGGTGCACCCCTTGCCCTACACTTACACACTGTTCACCCTGCACTCACAGCTCTCATCCTGCAGACATTCAGATGCCCCACTTGCCTACATTTATACACTGTTCACCCTGCACTCAACCTGCACTCACCCAGCTCACACCCTGCACTCATAAGACCCACCCCTGCATTTGCACTCACCATGCACCCTGAAAGGTACACTGCTCACGTTGTACTCACACACTGCTAACCTTACAACCAACTCACATAGTGTAAAAGGAAGGCAGACAGGTGCCCTATCCCTGGCCTCTCCATATTACCACCAATCAAGCCTTGCAAAACTAATCTGAAGAGGGGGCTCCTTGCTGCAGCTATAGAGGGATGAAGAATATTCTTGCCAGACCCAAGAGCTGGAATGCCTCCTGCTCTGACTCACAAAGGACTTTCAGGGCCCACCTGCTTTGAAGCACCTTTATGGTAAAGCCTTTAGAAAGTAAGCCTGTCTAAAGAGGAGGTCACTGCAGCCAGCTTCCCAAAAGCAACAAGAATCAGGGAAAAATCTCAGTCAGCCAGAGTGGCCACTGTCTTCAGCTATTAGAAGGGTAAGTCTGACATACAATACACTTTTGAGAAACACACAGGACCCCCTCACACGAGTTAAATGTAGGTGAGAAATGGACAATGAGGACTGACAAACGGCAGTAGGCTTGCCAGGAGAAGATGCAATTAAAGCAAGTTACCAACTGTTTCAACTTAAGATACTGTACAGGACATATTATACTAAGGTCTTACTGCACAAAATGGAGAAAACTGTGAACGCGCTGTGCTTGCGAGGCTGTGGGATGGAAGGCACACTCAAAAACAGGATTTGGAGTGGTCTCAAGCTGCATAAATTCTGGGATCGAGGAGGTAATTCATTAAGGGAAGCGGTTGGTAAGCCCATTATCCTACAACCTAGGGCAGCTCTGTCAGGCATATGGGACCCTACAGATCTAGGACAGGGGCCAGAAGATACCGATGAACACAGGCTGCGTGGTCACCAAGCGGGATATTACTTGAAAATGGGTGCACGGGTAATCAATCGCCTTGCTATCGGGACTGGCAATTAGGGATGGAACAATGCAGGTTAATGAAGAAAACAATATATAAAGGTAGGGGATGCAGGAAGAAATTTGAATAGATTTGGGAAACATGGGGCGAATCCAATGTGTAACTGTGTCAGAGAAGGTGTCTAGCGCACTGAGATAGGGATTCTGGAGTATATGGTACAATGGGGTGTTAAATTCGTAAATATGAGATGGAAAGATGTATTCTGGTGATTTAGGGGGAGAGATAGGGAGATGGTCTGCAAGGCAAGATTAGAGTTGTGAATACACTCTGGGACTTATAATGTCAATCATTTATAGATCATTTGTAATCAATGCATGGTTATGTTTCGATAAAAAATTAATCAAAAAAGGGGGGTGAGTCTGCTCCATCCTAGACTTTTCCTGTGGCCTGGGGTGTTTATACTTAACCACCATCGGATGAGGCCCCTCCTCTCCCCCCAGCGCCTTGAGACCCTCACGGGTGAGTAGTCGTGCTTTACAAATACTGATTGATTGACCAATGCCATTCCTGGGAGTCTTGAGAAATCTCAAATCCACCTCTAGTTCGGTATCCAGTGACAGCCACTAGAGAAGTGCTCCTGGATTCCAGAACATTATCTTCCTAGTCCTTATGCTTTCATAGATAGTCGGCACAGTCAGGAGTCCTTGGCACTGATCGAATGACTATTAGGCTCTCAGGTACCAAATGTGAGATTCCTCACAACTGAAAAACTACTATGGTAACTGGTAGAGGGTGAAACATGCAACCCCTTTACCATCACCTAGAGGACATCTCGGGTAAACTGGCACCCTAGTCGCCAACTGACACCATCAGGTATCTCTTTGGCTGCCAGAGTTGGACTCCAGTGACAATCCCCAGCTGGCCACCAGTGACAGAAACAAGGTCACTACCATACCACTTTCTAAATGAAACCTTTCCAGTTGATGCTCCTGGGGCTGCAAAAAAAGGCCTCATATCTTCTAATACCAAACGTGTACATCACAGAATTGTCCCAAACTGTGAATGGAATCATCGCCAAGAGGTAGATCTAAAAATAACACTTCTAGTCCAGGCCATTATGTAGTTGAGTGATCTGCTATTTGCCAAAACACGAAGCCAGAGAGCTAAAACTAGGTGGACTTCCACAGCATGGATAGAAGAGGCCCCCTATTCCATAGATTCATTGACAGGACAGTGGATGGTCTGCAGTCAGCTCAATGATTCCTGAAGTTACTTCTTGGGGTTCAAATCATAGGTAAGATCAAAGTTCACCAATAGCCTGATGACAAATAGCTATATCTGAAAGTCTCATTGTAGGAAAGTACCATCTTGCCTGGCATGTTACCCCCATTTTTCACTGTATATATGTTGTTTTAGTTGTATGTGTCACTGGGACACTGGTCACCAGGGCCCCAGTGCTCATAAGTGTGCCTGAATGTGTTACCTGTGTAGTGACTAACTGTCTCACTGAGGCTCTGCTAATCAGAACCTCAGTGGTTATGCTCTCTCATTTCTTTCTAAATTGTCACTAACAGGCTAGTGACCAATTTTACCAATTTACATTGGCTTACTGGAACACCCTTATAATTCCCTAGTATATGGTACTGAGGTACCCAGGGTATTGGGGTTCCAGGAGATCCCTATGGGCTGCAGCATTTCTTTTGCCACCCATAGGGAGCTCTGACAATTCTTACACAGGCCTGCCACTGCAGCCCGAGTGAAATAACGTCCACGTTATTTCACAGCCATTTTACACTGCACTTAAGTAACTTATAAGTCACCTATATGTCTAACCTTTACCTGGTAAAGGTTAGGTGCAAAGTTACTTAGTGTGAGTGCACCCTGGCACTAGCCAAGGTGCCCCCACATTGTTCAGAGCCAATTCCCTGAACTTTGTGAGTGCGGGGACACCATTACACGCGTGCACTACATATAGGTCAATACCTATATGTAGCTTCACAATGGTAACTCCGAATATGGCCATGTAACATGTCTAAGATCATGGAATTGCCCCCTCTATGCCATCCTGGCATTGTTGGCACAATTCGATGATCCCAGTGGTCTGTAGCACAGACCCTGGTACTGCCAAACTGCCTTTCCTGGGGTTTCACTGCAGCTGCTGCTGCTGCCAACCCCTCAGACAGGTTTCTGTCCCCCTGGGGTCAAGCCAGGCTTGTCCCAGGATGGCAGAACAAAGGACTTCCTCTGAGAGAGGGTGTTACACCCTCTCCCTTTGGAAAATGGAGTGAAGGCAGGGGAGGAGTAGCCTCCCCCAGCCTCTGGAAATGCTTTCTTGGGCACAGATGTGCCCAATTCTGCATAAGCCAGTCTACACCGGTTCAGGGACCCCTTAGCCCCTGCTCTGGCGCGAAACTGGACAAAGGAAAGGGGAGTGACCACTCCCCTGACCTGCACCTCCCCTGGGAGGTGTTCAGAGCTCCTCCAGTGTGCTCCAGACCTCTGCCATCTTGGAAACAGAGGTGCTGCTGGCACACTGGACTGCTCTGAGTGGCCAGTGCCACCAGGTGACGTCAGAGACTCCTTGTGATAGGCTCCTTCAGGTGTTGCTAGCCTATCCTCTCTCCTAAGTAGCCAAACCCTCTTTTCTGGCTATTTAGGGTCTCTGTCTCTTGGGAAACTTTAGATAACGAATGCAAGAGCTTATCCGAGTTCCTCTGCATCTCTCTCTTCACCTTCTGCCAAGGAATTGACTGCTGACCGCGCTGGAAGCCTGCAACACTGCAACAAAGTAGCAAAGACGACTACTGCAACTCTGTAACGCTGATCCTGCCGCCTTCTCGACTGTTTTCCTGGTGGTGCATGCTGTGGGGGTAGTCTGCCTCCTCTCTGCACTAGAAGCTCCGAAGAAATCTCCCGTGGGTCGACGGAATCTTCCCCCTGCAACCGCAGGCACCAAAAAGCTGCATTACCGGTCCCTTGGGCCTCCTCTCAGCACGACGAGCGAGGTCCCTCGAATCCAGCGACTCTGTCCAAGTGACTCCCACAGTCCAGTGACTCTTCAGTCCAAGTTTGGTGGAGGTAAGTCCTTGCCTCACCTCGCTGGGCTGCATTGCTGGGAACTGCGACTTTTGCAGCTACTCCGGCCCCTGTGCCCTTCCGGCGGAAATCCTTTGTGCACAGCCAAGCCTGGGTCCACGGCACTCTAACCTGCATTGCACGACTTTCTAAGTTTGGTCTCCGGCGACGTGGGACTCCTTTGTGTAACTTCGGGTGAGCACCGTTTCACGCATCCTCGTAGTGCCTGTTTCTGGCACTTCTCCGGGTGCTACCTGCTGTTGAGAGAGCTCCTTGTCTTGCTCGATGTCCCCTCTCTCACCTGGTCCAATTTGCGACCTCCTGGTCCCTCCAGGGCTACATCAGCGTCCAAAAGCGCTAACCGCACGATTTGCAACTAGCAAGGCTTGTTGGCGTTCCTTCGGCGGGAAAACACTTTTGCACAACTCTCCACGGCGAGCGGGATCTGTCCACCAAAGGGGAAGTCTCTAGCCCTTTTTGTTCCTGCAGAAACCTCAGCTTCTTCTGTCCAGTAGAAGCTTCTTTGCACCCACAGCTGGCATTTCCTGGGCATATGCCCATCTCCGACTTGCTTGTGACTTTTGGACTTGGTCCCCTTGTTCCACAGGTACCCTAGATTGGAAATCCACAGTTGTTGCATTGTTGGTTTGTGTCTTTCCTGCATTATTCCTCTATCACGACTTCCTTGTCTTTTGGGGAACTTTAGTGCACTTTGCACTCACTTTTCAGGGTCTTGGGGAGGGTTATTTTTCTAACTCTCACTATTTTCTAATAGTCCCAGCGACCCTCTACAAGGTCACATAGGTTTGGGGTCCATTCGTGGTTCGCATTCCACTTTTGGAGTATATGGTTTGTGTTGCCCCTATCCCTATGTTTCCCCATTGCATCCTATTGTAACTATACATTGTTTGCACTGTTTTCTAAGACTATACTGCATATTTTTGCTATTGTGTATATATATCTTGTGTATATTTCCTATCCTCTCACTGAGGGTACACTCTAAGATACTTTGGCATATTGTCATAAAAATAAAGTACCTTTATTTTTAGTATAACTGTGTATTGTGTTTTCTTATGATATTGTGCAAGTGACACTTGTGGTACTGTAGTAGCTTCACACGTCTCCTAGTTCAGCCTAAGCTGCTCTGCTAAGCTACCATTATCTATCAGCCTAAGCTGCTAGACACCCTATACACTAATAAGGGATAACTGGGCCTGGTGCAAGGTGCAAGTACCCCTTGGTACTCACTACAAGCCAGTCCAGCCTCCTACATTGGTTGTGCAGTGGTGGGATAAGTGCTTTGAGACTACTTACCACTCTTGTCATTGTACTTTTCATAAGAGAAAAATATACAAAACAAGGTCAGTGTATATACACATAGCCAAAAAGTTTTGCATTTCCTCTTTTCACTCTATTCTAAGTGCTGAAAAGTACTTCTAAACTTTCTAAAAAGTTCTAAAAAGTTTTAAAAGTTTTTTCTCTGTCTTTCTAAAAGCTCTGACAAACTTTTTTCTCTTTTTCTATCACTTTAACTCTCTCTAAAAATGTCTGGCACAGGCCAAAATGTTGATCTGTCCAAACTTGCATATGATCACCTTAGCTGGAAAGGAGCAAGGAGTCTCTGCATAGAGAGAGGTTTGAGTGTAGGGAAGAATCCTTCCTTGGAACTGTTGCTTAATATGCTTAGAGAACAAGATAAGGCCATAGGGGCCACATATGTTGAAAAAGTAGCAAATGGTTCCCAATCTGATCCAGGGACTCCCCCAGGAAAAGATTCAGGAAAGAAAGTTCCTAGCCTGCCCATTACAAGACAGTCTAGCATAGTTTGTAATGATGATGGGCCACACCATACAAATAGTGTTGTCTCACATCATAGCAAAAGCATTTATTCTCACCATACTGGTAGTGATGTTTCTGTCAGCCAAGCTGTTAGGGTGCCCTCTGTAAGGGACAGGTCTCCTTCTGTTCATTCCCATCATACCTCTGTATCTAGAAATGTCCCTCCCACCAACCCTGATGACAGATTGTTAGAAAGGGAACTCAATAAGTTGAGGGTGGAACAAACCAGACTGAAGCTTAAAAAGCAACAGCTGGATTTGGATAGACAGTCTTTAGAATTAGAGAAGGAAAGACAGAAGTTGGGTTTAGAAACCCATGGTGGCAGCAGCAGTATTCCCCATAGTCATCCTGCAAAAGAGCATGATTCCAGGAATCTGCACAAGATAGTTCCCCCTTATAAGGAGGGGGATGACATTAACAAGTGGTTTGCTGCACTTGAGAGGGCCTGTGTTGTACAGGATGTCCCTCAAAGGCAGTGGGCTGCTATCCTATGGCTATCATTTAGTGGAAAAGGTAGGGATAGGCTCCTTACTGTGAAAGAAAATGATGCTAATAATTTCCAAGTTCTTAAGAATGCACTCCTGGATGGTTATGGCTTAACCACTGAACAATACAGGATAAAGTTCAGAGAGACCATAAAGGAGTCTTCACAAGACTGGGTTGATTTCATTGACCATTCAGTGAAGGCCTTGGAGGGGTGGTTACATGGCAGTAAAGTTACTGATTATGACAGCCTGTATAACTTGATCCTGAGAGAGCATATTCTTAATAATTGTGTGTCTGATTTGTTGCACCAGTACTTGGTGGACTCTGATCTGACCTCTCCCCAAGAATTGGGAAAGAAGGCAGACAAATGGGTCAGAACAAGAGTGAACAGAAAAGTTCATACAGGGGGTGACAAAGATGGCAACAAAAAGAAGGATGGTAAGTCTTCTGACAAAGGTGGGGACAAATCTAAAAATGAGTCTTCATCAGTGTAGGAGGCTGGACTGGCTTGTAGTGAGTACCAAGGGGTACTTGCACCTTGCACCAGGCCCAGTTATCCCTTATTAGTGTATAGGGTGTCTAGCAGCTTAGGCTGATAGATAATGGTAGCTTAGCAGAGCAGCTTAGGCTGAACTAGGAGACGTGTGAAGCTACTACAGTACCACAAGTGTCACTTGCACAATATCATAAGAAAACACAATACACAGTTATACTAAAAATAAAGGTACTTTATTTTTATGACAATATGCCAAAGTATCTTAGAGTGTACCCTCAGTGAGAGGATAGGAAATATACACAAGATAAATATACACAATAGCAAAAATATGCAGTATAGTCTTAGAAAACAGTGCAAACAATGTATAGTTACAATAGGATGCAATGGAGAAACATAGGGATAGGGGCAACACAAACCATATACTCCAAAAGTGGAATGCGAACCACGAATGGACCCCAAACCTAGAGGGTCGCTGGGACTATTAGAAAATAGTGAGAGTTAGAAAAATAACCCTCCCCAAGACCCTGAAAAGTGAGTGCAAAGTGCACTAAAGTTCCCCTGAGGACAAAGAAGTCGTGTTAGAGGAATAATGCAGGAAAGACACAAACCAGCAATGCAACAACTGTGGATTTCCAATCTAGGGTACCTGTGGAACAAGGGGACCAAGTCCAAAAGTCACAAGCAAGTCGGAGATGGGCAGATGCCCAGGAAATGCCAGCTGCGGGTGCAAAGAAGCTTCTACTGGACAGAAGAAGCTGAGGTTTCTGCAGGAACGAAAAGGGCTAGAGACTTCCCCTTTGGTGGACGGATCCCGCTCGCCTTGGAGAGTTGTGCAGACGTGTTTTCCCGCCGGAAGGATGCCAACAAGCCTTGCTAGTTGCAAATTGTGCGTTTGGCGTTTTTGGACGCTGCTGGGGCCCAGGAGGGACCAGGGGGTCGCAATTTGGACCTGATGAGAAAGGGGACGTCGAGCAAGACAAAGAGCCCTGACTGAAGCAGGTAGCACCCGGAGAAGTGCCAGAAACCGGCACTACGAGGATGCGTGAAACAGTGCTCGCCGAAGTTTCACAAAGGAGTCCCACGTCGCCGGAGACCAACTTAGAAAGTCGTGCAATGCAGGTTAGAGTGCCGTGGACCCAGGCTTGGCTGTGCACAAAGGATTTCCGCCGGAAGTGCACAGGGGCCGGAGTAGCTGCAAAGTCGCGGTTCCCAGCAATGCAGCCCAGCGAGGTGAGGCAAGGACTTACCTCCACCAAACTTGGACTGAAGAGTCACTGGACTGTGGGGGTCACTTGAACAGAGTCGCTGAATTCGAGGGACCTCGCTCGTCGTGCTGAGAGGAGACCCAAGGGACCGGTAATGCAGCTTTTTGGTGCCTGCGGTTGCAGGGGGAAGATTCCGTCGACCCACGGGAGATTTCTTCGGAGCTTCTGGTGCAGAGAGGAGGCAGACTACCCCCACAGCATGCACAAGCAGGAAAACAGTCGAGAAGGCGGCAGGATCAGCGTTACAGAGTTGCAGTAGTCGTCTTTGCTACTATGTGGCAGGTTTGCAGGCTACCAGCGCGGTCAGCAGTCGATTCCTTATCAGAAGGTGAAGAGAGAGATGCAGAGGAACTCGGCTGAGCTCATGCATTCGTTATCTAAAGTTTCCCCAGAGACAGAGACCCTAAATAGCCAGAAAAGAGGGTTTGGCTACCTAAGAGAGAGGATAGGCTACTAACACCTGAAGGAACCTATCAGCAGGAGTCTCTGACGTCACCTGGTGGCACTGGCCACTCAGAGCAGTCCAGTGTGCCAGCAGCACCTCTGTTTCCAAGATGGCGGAGGTCTGGAGCACACTGGAGGAGCTCTGGACACCTCCCAGGGGAGGTGCAGGTCAGGGGAGTGGTCACTCCCCTTTCCTTTGTCCAGTTTCACGCCAGAGCAGGGCTAAGGGGTCCCCTGAACCGGTGTAGACTGGCTTATGCAGAATAGGGCACATCTGTGCCCAACAAAGCATTTCCAGAGGCTGGGGGAGGCTACTCCTCCCCTGCCTTCACACCATTTTCCAAAGGGAGAGGGTGTCACACCCTCTCTCAGAGGAAGTTCTTTGTTCTGCCATCCTGGGTCAGGTCTGGCTGGACCCCAGGAGGGCAGATGCCTGTCTGAGGGGTTGGCAGCAGCAGCAGCTGCAGTGAAACCCCAGGAAGGGCAGTTTGGCAGTACCAGGGTCTGTGCTACAGACCACTGGGATCATGGGATTGTGCCAACTATGCCAGGATGGCATAGAGGGGGCAATTCCATGATCATAGACATGTTACATGGCCATATTCGGAGTTACCATGGTGAAGCTACATATAGGTAGTGACCTATATGTAGTGCACGCGTGTAATGGTGTCCCCGCACTCACAAAGTTCAGGGAATTGGCTCTGAACAATGTGGGGGCACCTTGGCTAGTGCCAGGGTGCCCTCACACTAAGTAACTTTGCCCCTAACCTTTACCAGGTAAAGGTTAGACATATAGGTGACTTATAAGTTACTTAAGTGCAGTGTAAAATGGCTGTGAAATAACGTGGACGTTATTTCACTCAGGCTGCAGTGGCAGGCCTGTGTAAGAATTGTCAGAGCTCCCTATGGGTGGCAAAAGAAATGCTGCAGCCCATAGGGATCTCCTGGAACCCCAATACCCTGGGTACCTCAGTACCATATACTAGGGAATTATAAGGGTGTTCCAGTAAGCCAATGTAAATTGGTAAAATTGGTCACTAGCCTGTTAGTGACAATTTGAAAGTAATGAGAGAGCATAACCACTGAGGTTCTGGTTAGCAGAGCCTCAGTGAGACAGTTAGGCACCACACAGGGAACATATACATGCACACCTATGAGCACTGGGGCCCTGTGTGACAGGGTCCCAGTGACACATACATATAGGCCACAAACCTATGAGCACTGGGGTCCTGACCAGCAGGATCCCAGTGACACATAACAACCATACTGAATACATAGGGGGTCATTCTGACCCTGGCGCCCGGTGGCCGCCAGGGCCACCGACCACGGGAGCACCGCCAACAGCCTGGCGGTGCCCCTTAAGGCATTCTGACCGCGGCGCTTTGGCCGCGGTCAGTGCAGGAAAACCGGCGGTCTCCCGCCGGTTTTCCGCTGCCCGTCAGAATCCTTGAGAGGGCCTGTGCTGTACAGGATGTCCCTCAAAAGCAGTGGGCTGCTATCCTATGGCTATCATTCACTGGAAAAGGTAGGGATAGGCTCCTTACTGTAAAAGAAAATGATGCTAACAATTTCCAAGTTCTTAAGAATGCACTCCTGGATGGTTATGGCTTAACCACTGAACAGTACAGGATAAAGTTCAGAGATACCAAAAAGGAGTCTTCACAAGACTGGGTTGATTTCATTGACAGGCAGTGAAGGCCTTGGAGGGGTGGTTACATGGCAGTAAAGTTACTGATTATGACAGCCTGTATAACTTGATCCTGAGAGAGCATATTCTTAATAATTGTGTGTCTGATTTGTTGCACCAGTACTTGGTGGACTCTGATCTGACCTCTCCCCAAGAATTGGGAAAGAAGGCAGACAAATGGGTCAGAACAAGAGTGAACAGAAAAGTTCATACAGGGGGTGACAAAGATGGCAACAAAAAGAAGGATGGTAAGTCTTCTGACAAGGGTGGGGACAAATCTAAAAATGAGTCTTCATCAGGCCCACAAAAACACTCTGGTGGGGGTGGTGGGCCCAAATCCTCCTTTAATCAGAACAAGGAAAAGAAACCATGGTGCTATTTATGTAAAATAAAAGGCCATTGGACAACAGATCCCAGTTGTCCAAAGAAAGGCACCACAGCTCTTACCACTACAACCCCTACTGCTACACCTAGTGTCCCTACTAATAGCAGTGGTGGTGGGAGCAAACCTACTAATAGCCAATCCAAGGGAGTAGCTGGGCTCACTATTGGTAACTTAGTTGGGGTTGGCCTTGTTAGGGAGGCCACAGAGGCTGTGTTAGTCTCTGAGGGGGCTATTGATTTAGCCACCTTAGTTGCTTGTCCCCTTAATATGGATAAGTACAAGCAGCTACCCCTAATAAATGGTGTTGAGGTTCAGGCCTGCAGGGACACTGGTGCCAGTGTGACTATGGTCATAGAGAAACTGGTCCACCCTGAACAACACCTACTTGGTCACCAGTACCAAGTAACCGATGCTCACAACAACACACTTAGCCACCCCATGGCTGTTGTTAATCTCAACTGGGGGGGGGGGGTTACTGGTCCAAAGAAAGTTGTGGTAGCTTCAGATTTACCTGTAGACTGTCTATTAGGGAATGATTTGGAGACATCAGCTTGGTCAGATGTGGAGTTGGAGGCCCATGCAGCAATGCTGGGCATCCCAGGGCATATTTTTGCTTTGACAAGGGCTCAAGCCAAAAAGCAAAAAGGACAGGGAAGCTTGGATCCTGGAACAATGGACCAAGTGCTCTCTAAAGCTAGGGCTAGTAGAAGCAAACCACTTCCTACTATCCCTCCCTCTACAGTGGATTCAACTTCAGAGGAAGAAGAATTCCCTCCCTGTGAAGAACCTTCACCAGAGGAGCTTCAAGCAGACACTGCTGAACTTTTGGGTGAAGGGGGGCCTGCCAGGGAGGAGCTGAGTGTGGCACAGCAAACCTGTCCCACATTAGAGGGTCTAAGACAGCAAGCTGTCAAACAGGCTAATGGGGATGTCAGTGACTCTCACAGAGTTTACTGGGAGGACAACCTCTTGTACACTGAGCATAGGGATCCTAAACCTGGAGCTGCCAGGAGATTAGTGATTCCTCAGGAGTACAGAAAGTTCCTCCTAACTCTAGCACACAACATTCCCCTAGCTGGGCATCTAGGACAAATGAAAACTTGGGACAGGTTTGTTCCCTTGTTTCATTGGCCTAGGATGTCTGAGGACACAAAAGATTTTTGTAAGTCCTGTAAAACCTGTCAAGCCAGTGGCAAGACAGGTGGCACTCCAAAGGCACCCCTTATTCCACTGCCTGTGGTTGGGGTTCCCTTTGAAAGGGTAGGGGTTGACATAGTTGGCCCCCTTGACCCTCCTACTGCTTCAGG
The DNA here is from genome assembly GCF_031143425.1 of Pleurodeles waltl. Classification (NCBI taxonomy): domain Eukaryota; kingdom Metazoa; phylum Chordata; class Amphibia; order Caudata; family Salamandridae; genus Pleurodeles; species Pleurodeles waltl. The sequence goes on along the minus strand of NC_090436.1, from coordinate 15,412,569 downwards.
AAATAGATTCATCTTGGTGGTAGTGGACCATGCCACAAGATATCCTGAAGCTATACCTTTAAGGACCACTACAGCTCCTGCAGTGGCAAAGGCCCTCCTGGGAATATTTTCCAGGGTGGGCTTCCCAAAGGAAGTAGTATCAGACAGAGGAAGCAATTTCATGTCTGCATACTTAAAGGCCATGTGGAAGGAGTGTGGTGTAACTTACAAGTTCACTACACCCTATCATCCACAAACAAATGGACTGGTGGAGAGATTTAATAAAACTCTCAAAGGCATGATTATGGGTCTCCCTGAAAAACTCCGCAGGAGATGGGATATCCTGTTACCATGCCTCCTTTTTGCCTACAGGGAGGTACCCCAGAAAGGAGTGGGCTTCAGCCCCTTTCAACTTCTTTTTGGACACCCTGTTAGGGGTCCACTCACACTTGTAAAGGAGGGTTGGGAACAACCTTTAAAAGCTCCTAAGCAGGATATTGTGGACTATGTACTTGGCCTCAGATCAAGGATGACTGAGTATATGAAAAAGGCCAGTAAGAACCTTCAGGCCAGCCAAGAGCTCCAGAAGCAATGGCATGATCAGAAGGCTGTTTTGGTTCAGTACCAACCAGGGCAGAAAGTGTGGGTCTTGGAGCCTGTGTAGGAGGCTGGATTGGCTTGTAGTGAGTACCAAGGGGTACTTGCACCTTGCACCAGGCCCAGTTATCCCTTATTAGTGTATAGGGTGTCTAGCAGCTTAGGCTGATAGATAATGGTAGCTTAGCAGAGCAGCTTAGGCTGAACTAGGAGACGTGTGAAGCTACTACAGTACCACTTAGTGTCATATGCACAATATCATAAGAAAACACAATACACAGTTATACTAAAAATAAAGGTACTTTATTTTTATGACAATATGCCAAAGTATCTTAGAGTGTACCCTCAGTGAGAGGATAGGAAATATACACAAGATATATATACACAATAGCAAAAATATGCAGTATAGTCTTAGAAAACAGTGCAAACAATGTATAGTTACAATAGGATGCAATGGTGAAACATAGGGATAGGGGCAACACAAACCATATACTCCAAAAGTGGAATGCGAACCACGAATGGACCCCAAACCTATGTGACCTTGTAGAGGGTAGCTGGGACTATTAGAAAATAGTGAGAGTTAGAAAAATAACCCTCCCCAAGACCCTGAAACGTGAGTGCAAAGTGCACTAAAGTTCCCCTAAGGACAAAGAAGTCGTGTTAGAGGAATAATGCAGGAAAGGCACAAACCAGCAATGCAACAACTGTGGATTTTTAATCTAGGGTACGTGTGGAACAAGGGGACCAAGTCCAAAAGTCACAAGCAAGTCGGAGATGGGCAGATGCCCAGGAAATGCCAGCTGCGGGTGCAAAGAAGCTTCTACTGGACAGAAGAAGCTGAGGTTTCTGCAGCAACGAAACGGGCTAGAGACTTCCCCTTTCGTGGACAGATCCCTCTTGCCTTGGAAAGTTGTGCAGAAGTGTTTTCCCGCCGAAAGGACGCCAACAAGCCTTGCTAGTCGCAAATCGTGCGTTTGGCGTTTTTGGACGCTGCTGGGGCCCAAGAGGGACCAGAAGGTCGCAAATTGGACCTGAAGAGAGAGGGGACGTCGAGCAAGAAAAGGAGCCCTCACTGAAGCAGGTAGCATCTGGAGAAGTGCCAGAAACAGGCACTACAAGGATGCATGAAACGGTGCTCGCCGAAGTTGCACAAAGGAGTCCCACGTCGCCGGAGACCAACTTGGAAAGTCGTGCAATGCAGGTTCGAGTGCCGTGGACGCAGGCTTGGATGTGCACAAAGGATTTCCGCCGGAAGTGCACAGGAGCCGGAGTAGCTGCAAAGTCGTGGTTCCCAGCAATGCAGCCCAGCGAGGTGAGGCAAGGACTTACCTCCACCAAACTTGGACTGAAGAGTCACTGGACTGTGGGGGTCACTTGGACAGAGTCGCTGGATTCGAGGGACCTCGCTCGTCGTGCTGAGAGGAGACCCAAGGGACAGGTAATGCAGCTTTTTGGTGCCTGCGGTTGCAGGGGGAAGATTCCGTCGACCCACGGGAGATTTCTTCGGAGCTTCTGGTGCAGAGAGGAGGCAGGCTACCCCCACAGCATGCACAAGCAGGAAAACAGTCGAGAAGGCGGCAGGATCAGCGTTACAGAGTTGCAGTAGTCGTCTTTGCTACTATGTTGCAGGTTTGCAGGCTTCCAGCGCAGTCAGTAGTCGATTCCTTATCAGAAGGTGAAGAGAGAGATGCAGAGGAACTCGGATGAGCTCTTGCATTCGTTATCTGAAGTTTCCCCAGAGACAGAGACCCTAAATAGCCAGAAAAGAGGGTTTGGCTACCTAGGAGAGAGGATAGGCTACTAACACCTGAAGGAGCCTATCAGCAGGAGTCTCTGACGTCACCTGGTGGCACTGGCCAGTCAGAGCAGTCCAGTGTGCCAGCAGCACCTCTGTTTCCAAGATGGCAGAGGTCTGGAGCACACTGGAGGAGCTCTGGACACCTCCCAGGGGAGGTGCAGGTCAGGGGAGTGGTCACTCCCCTTTCCTTTGTCCAGTTTCGCGCCAGAGCAGGGGCTAATGGGTCCCTGAACCGGTGTAGACTGGCTTATGCAGAATTGGGCACCTCTGTGCCCAACAAAGCATTTCCAGAGGCTGGGGGAGGCTACTCCTCCCCTGCCTTCACACCATTTTCCAAAGGGAGAGGGTGTCACACCCTCTCTCAGAGGAAGTTCTTTGTTCTGCCATCCTGGGCCAGGCCTGGCTGGACCCCAGGAGGGCAGATGCCTGTCTGAGGGGTTGGCAGCAGCAGCAGCTGCAGTGAAACCCCAGGAAGGGCAGTTTGGCAGTACCAGGGTCTGTGCTACAGACCACTGGGATCATGGGATTGTGCCAACTATGCCAGGATGGCATAGAGGAGGCAATTCCATGATCATAGACATGTTACATGGCCATATTCGGAGTTACCATGGTGAAGCTACATATAGGTAGTGACCTATATGTAGTGCACGCGTGTAATGGTGTCCCCGCACTCACAAAGTTCAGTGAATTGGCTCTGAACAATGTGGGGGCACCTTGGCTAGTGCCAGGGTGCCCACACACTAAGTAACTTTGCACCTAACCTTTACCAGGTAAAGGTTAGACATATAGGTGACTTATAAGTTACTTAAGTGCAGCGTAAAATGGCTGTGAAATAACATGGACGTTATTTCACTCAGGCTGCAGTGGCAGGCCTGTGTAAGAATTGTTAGAGCTCCCTATGGGTGGCAAAAGAAATGCTGCAGCTCATAGGGATCTCCTGGAACCCCAATACCCTGGGTACCTCAGTTCCATATACTAGGGAATTATAAGGGTGTTCCAGTAAGCCAATGTAAATTGGTAAAAATGGTCACTAGCCTGTCAGTGACAATTTGGAAAGAAATGATAATTAATATGCTCAGAGTACAGGATAAGGATATAAGTGCCCAATCTGTAGAAAAAGTAGCTAATGGTTCTCAATCTGATCCAGGGACTCCCCCAGGAAAAGGTTCAGGAAAGAAACTTCTCAACCTGCCCATTACTAGACAGTCTAGCATAGTTGGAACAGAGGTTGAATCACACCATACTGATGGTGTGCTCTCACATTATACTGGTAGCCAAGCTGTTAGGGTGCCCTCTGTAAGGGACAGGTCTCCTTCTGTTCATTCCCATCATAGCTCTGTTTCTAGAAATGTCCCTCCCACCAACCCTGATGACAGAATGTTAGAGAGGGAACTCAATAAGTTGAGGGTGGAACAAACCAGACTGAATCTTAAAAAGCAACAGCTGGATTTGGATAGACAGTCTTTTGAATTAGAGAAGGAAAGACAGAAGTTGGGTTTAGATACCCATGGTGGCAGCAGCAGTATTCCCCATAGTCATCCTGCAAAAGAGCATGATTCCAGGAATCTGCACAAGATAGTTCCCCCTTATAAGGAGGGGGAGGACATTAACAAGTGGTTTGCTGCACTTGAGAGGGCCTGTGTTGTACAGGATGTCCCTCAAAGGCAGTGGGCTGCTATCCTATGGCTATCATTTAGTGGAAAAGGTAGGGATAGGCTCCTTACTGTGAAAGAAAATGATGCCAATAATTTCCAAGTTCTTAAGAATGCACTCCTGGATGGTTATGGCTTAACCACTGAACAGTACAGGATAAAGTTCAGAGAGACCAAAAAGGAGTCTTCACAAGACTGGGTTGATTTCATTGACCATTCAGTGAAGGCCTTGGAGGGGTGGTTACATGGCAGTAAAGTTACTGATTATGAAAGCCTGTATAACACAATCCTGAGAGAGCATATACTTAATAATTGTGTGTCTGATTTGTTGCACCAGTACCTGGTAGCCCCTGATCTGACCTCTCCCCAAGAATTGGGAAAGAAGGCAGACAAATGGGTCAGAACAAGGGTGAACAGAAAAGTTCATACAGGGGGTGACAAAGATGGCAATAAGAAGAAAGATGGTGAAAAATCTCAAGATAAGCATGGGGATAAGGGTAAAACCAAAGATCCCACTTCAAATCTTAAACACTCTTCAGAGGGTGGGGATAAAACAAATTCTTCCTCTTCTTCCCAACCTGCACACATTAAAAAGCCTTGGTGCTTTGTGTGTAAAAATTGAGGCCATAGGCCAGGGGATAAGTCCTGTCCAGGTAAACCCCCTGAGCCTACCACCACTAATACATCAAGCTCTAGTGCCCCTAGCAGTAGTGGTACTAGTGGTGGGACTGCTGGCAACAGTCAAGCAAAGGGTGTAGTTGGGTTCACTTATGGGTCCATAGTGGAAACTGATGTCATCAGTCCCAAGACAGTTTCTGTCACACCTAGTGGCATTGGCCTTGCCACACTGGCTGCTTGTCCCCTTACAATGGATAAGTACAGGCAGACAGTTTCAATAAATGGTGTTGAGGCCTTGGCCTACAGGGACACAGGTGCCAGTTTCACTTTGGTGACTGAAAACCTAGTGCCTCCTGAACAACACATCATTGGACAACAGTATAAAATTATTGATGTCCATAACTCCACTAAGTTTCTTCCCTTAGCTATAATTCAGTTTAGTTGGGGTGGAGTTACTGGCCCTAAGCAGGTGGTGGTATCACCTAGCTTACCTGTAGACTGTCTCTTAGGTAATGACCTAGAGGCCTCAGGTTGGGCTGATGTAGAGTTTTATGCCCATGCAGCCATGCTGGGCATCCCTGAGGAATTGTTCCCTCTCATTTCAAGTGAAATGAAAAAGCAAAGGAGAGAAGGCCTGAAAACTCAGGATCCCTCTCCATCAACAGGTAAAAAGGGTATCACAGAATCCCCTAACCACCCTACCATTCAGGATACTATTCCTGTGGTGGGAGAAACCTCTCCTGGGGTGGCACCTGTTCCAAGGGAATCATCAGCTGGCAAAGCTGGACTCCCTGAGGTGGAAGTACCTCTCTGTGGGATAACTAACATTGGTGAGAAAAAGAGCACCATTTTAGTTAACATGGAGCATCCCTCCAACCCTCCCAGAGAAACTTTAGTGCAGAAACCCTGCACTACCTCACAACACTTAGGACAGCATCCCTGCCCTAGTGTGGAGCTCATAGGACAGCATCCCTGCCCTGCTCCAACTCAAGAGAAACAGCATCCCTGTTCTCTCTTCCAGCCAGATGGACAAAGTTTTTGCCCAGCTATGGCTTTTCTGAGACAGCATCCCTGTCTGGCATTTCCATCACTACAAATAGGTTCAGTGGACAATTCCCACTGCTCTAAACTAAAACTTACTGATAGAAACTCTGAAAATACATCTTCACATTGTTGCTTAGCTAAAAAACTTCAAACAGGGTGGTTTACATCCCCACAGGGAAGTAACCATATAGTGGATGATAAAGGGAGTAACCAGTCTATTGCAGAGCTACTCTCTACTTATCACCACTTAGACAATAAAGTCTCAACTGGCCAAGGTTAGCTTTATTGTCCTTCGTTTGGGGGGGGGTTGTGTGAGAAGGTAGCCTCTTTATAGCCTTGTTACCCCCACTTTTGGCCTGTTTGTGAGTGTATGTCAGGATGTTTGTCACTGTTTTCACTGTCTCACTGGGATCCTGATGGCTAGGCCCCAGTGCTCATGGTGAAAACACTATGTTTTCAGTATGTTTGTTATGTGTCACTGGGACCCTGCTGGTCAGGACCCCAGTGCTCATAAGGTTGTGGCCTATATGTATGTGTCACTGGGACTCTGTCACACAGGGCCCCAGTGCTCATAGGTGTGCATGTATGTGTTCCCTGTGTGGTGCCTAACTGTCTCACTGAGGCTCTGCTAACCAGAACCTCAGTGGTTATGCTCTCTCATTTATTTAAAATTGTCACTAACAGGCTAGTGACCAATTTTACCAATTTACATTGGCTTACTGGAACACCCTTATAATTCCCTAGTATATGGTACTGAGGTACCCAGGGTATTGGGGTTCCAGGAGATTCCTATGGGCTGCAGCATTTCTTTTGCCACCCATAGGGAGCTCTGACAATTCTTACATAGGCCTGCCACTGCAGCCTGAGTGAAATAACGTCCACGTTATTTCACAGCCATTTTACACTGCACTTAAGTAACTTATAAGTCACCTATATGTCTAACCTTTACCTGGTAAAGGTTAGGTGCAAAGTTACTTAGTGTGTGGGCACCCTGGCACTAGCCAAGGTGCTCCCACATTGTTCAGAGCCAATTCACTGAACTTTGTGAGTGCGGGGACACCAGTACACGCGTGCACTACATATAGGTCACTACCTATATGTAGCTTCACCATGGTAACTCCGAATATGGCCATGTAACATGTCTATGATCATGGAATTGCCCCCTCTATGCCATCCTGGCATAGTTGGCACAATCCCATGATCCCAGTGGTCTGTAGCACAGACCCTGGTACTGCCAAACTGCCCTTCCTGGGGTTTCACTGCAGCTGCTGCTGCTGCCAACCCCTCAGACAGGCAGCTGCCCTCCTGGGGTCCAGCCAGGCCTGGCCCAGGATGGCAGAACAAAGAACTTCCTCTGAGAGAGGGTGTGACACCCTCTCCCTTTGGAAAATGGTGTGAAGGCAGGGGAGGAGTAGCCTCCCCCAGCCTCTGGAAATGCTTTGTTGGGCACAGAGGTGCCCAATTCTGCATAAGCCAGTCTACACCGGTTCAGGGACCCCTTAGCCCCTGCTCTGGCGCGAAACTGGACAAAGGAAAGGGGAGTGACCACTCCCCTGACCTGCACCTCCCCTGGGACGTGTCCAGAGCTCCTCCAGTGTGCTCCAGACCTCTGCCATCTTGGAAACAGAGGTGCTGCTGGCACACTGGACTGCTCTGAGTGGCCAGTGCCACCAGGTGACGTCTGAGACTCCTGCTGATAGGCTCCTTCAGGTGTTAGTAGCCTATCCTCTCTCCTAGGTAGCCAAACCCTCTTTTCTGGCTATTTAGGGTCTCTGTCTCTGGGGAAACTTTAGATAACGAATGCATGAGCTCAGCCGAGTTCCTCTGCATCTCTCTCTTCACCTTCTGATAAGGAAACGACCGCTGACCGCGCTGGAAGCCTGCAAACCTGCAACATAGTAGCAAAGACGACTACTGCAACTCTGTAACGCTGATCCTGCCGCCTTCTCGACTGTTTTCCTGCTTGTGCATGCTGTGGGGGTAGCCTGCCTCCTCTCTGCACCAGAAGCTCCGAAGAAATCTCCCGTGGGTCGACGGAATCTTCCCCCTGCAACCGCAGGCACCAAAAAGCTGCATTACCGGTCCCTTGGGTCTCCTCTCAGCTCGACGAGCGAGGTCCCTCGAATCCAGCGACGCTGTCCAAGTGACCCCCACAGTCCAGTGACTCTTCAGCCCAAGTTAGGTGGAGGTAAGTCCGTGCCTCACCTCGCTGGGCTGCATTGCTGGGAACCGCGACTTTGCAGCTACTCCGGCCCCTGTGCACTTCCGGTGGAAATCCTTCGTGCACAGCCAAGCCTGGGTGCACGGCACTCTAACCTGCATTGCACGACTTTCTAAGTTGGTCTCCGGCGACGTGGGACTCCTTTGTGCAACTTCGGCGAGCACCGTTTCACGCATCCTCGTAGTGCCTGTTTCTGGCCCTTCTCCGGGTGCTACCTGCTTCATTGAGGGCTCTTTGTCTTGCTCGACGTCCCCTCTCTCTTCAGGTCCAATTTGCCAACTCCTGGTCCCTCCTGGGCCCCAGCAGCGTCCAAAAACGCCAAACGCACGATTTGCGTGTAGCAAGGCGTCCTTCCGGCGGGAAAACACTTCTGCACGACTTTCCAAGGCGAGAGGGATCCGTCAACCAAAGGGGAAGTCTCTAGCCCTTTTCGTTCCTGCAGAAACCTCAGCTTCTTCTGTCCAGTCGAAGCTTCTTTGCACCCGCAGCTGGCATTTCCTGGGCATCTGCCCATCTCCGACGTGCTTGTGACTTTTGGACTTGGTCCCCTTGTTCCACAGGTACCCTAGATTGGAAATCCACAGTTGTTGCATTGCTGGTTTGTGTCTTTCCTACATTATTCCTCTAACACGACTATTTTGTCCTTAGGGGAACTTTAGTGCACTTTGCACTCACTTTTCAGGGTCTTGGGGAGGGTTATTTTTCTAACTCTCACTATTTTCTAATAGTCCCAGCGACCCTCTACAAGGTCACATAGGTTTGGGGTCCATTCGTGGTTCGCATTCCACTTTTGGAGTATATTCTTTGTGTTGCCCCTATCCCTATGTTTCCCCATTGCATCCTATTGTAACTATACATTGTTTGCACTGTTTTCTAAGACTATACTGCATATTTTTGCTATTGTGTATATATATCTTGTGTATATTTCCTATCCTCTCACTGAGGGTACACTCTAAGATACTTTGGCATATTGTCATAAAAATAAAGTACCTTTATTTTTAGTATAACTGTGTATTGTGTTTTCTTATGATATTGTGCATATGACACTAGGTGGTACTGTGGTAGCTTCACACGTCTCCTAGTTCAGCCTAAGCTGCTCTGCTAAGCTACCATTATCTATCAGCCTAAGCTGCTAGACACCCTATACACTAATAAGGGATAACTGGGCCTGGTGCAAGGTGCAAGTACCCCTTGGTACTCACTACAAGCCAGTCCAGCCTCCTACAGGTTCTGATTAGCAGAGCCTCAGTGAGACAGTTAGTCACTACACAGGTAACACATTCAAGCACACTTATGAGCACTGGGGCCCTGGGTTACCAGGGTCCCAGTGACACATACAACTAAAACAACATATATACAGTGAAAAATGGGGGTAACATGCCAGGCAAGATGGTACTTTCCTACACAACCCCCCCCCCAAACGAAGGACAATAAGACTAGCCATGACCTGATGAGTCTTCATTGTCTAAGTGGAAATATCTGGAGAGTCCATCTGCATTGGAGTGGCTACTCCCAGGTCTATGTTCCACTGTATAGTCCATTCCCTGTAGGGATATGGACCACCTCAACAATTTAGGATTTTCACCTTTCATTTGTTTTAGCCAAAGTAGAGGTTTGTGGTCTGTCTGAACAATGAAGTGAGTGCCAAACAGGTATGGCCTCAACTTCTTCAGAGCCCAGACCACAGCAAAGGCCTCCCTCTCTATGGCAGACCAACGCTTTTCTCTAGGGGTCAACCTTCTACTAATAAAAGCAACAGGTTGATCCTGGCCCTCAGAATTAAGTTGTGATAGGACTGCCCCCACTCCTAATTCAGATGCATCAGTTTGGACATAGAATTTTTTAGAGTAACAAGGGCTTTTCAGGACAGGTGCAGAGCACATGGCCTGCTTCAGCTCCTCAAAAGCTTTCTGACAGTTTGCTGTCCATAATACCTTTTTAGGCATTTTCTTGGATGTGAGGTCATTAAGAGGGGCTGCAATGGAGCCATAGTTCTTAATGAACCTCCTGTAATACCCAGTGAGGCCTAGGAAGGCTCTCACCTGAGTCTGAGTGGTAGGGGGAACCCAATCAATAATTGTTTGGATTTTCCCCTGAAGTGGTGCAATCTGTTCCCCACCAACAAGGTGTCCCAGATAAACCACCTTACCCTGCCCTATCTGGCACTTTGAAGCCTTGATAGTGAGGCCTGCCTTTTGCAGGGCCTCCAAAACTTTCCATAGGTGGACCAGGTGATCATCCCAGCTGGAGCTAAAGACAGCTATATCGTCCAAATATGCTGCACTGAAAGCTTCCAGCCCTTGCAGGACTGTGTTCACCAACCTCTGAAAAGTGGCAGGTGCATTTTTCAAACCAAAAGGCATTACAGTAAACTGGTAATGTCCTCCAATGGTAGAAAATGCAGTCTTAGGTTTAGCATCTTCTGACAATTTGATCTGCCAATACCCTGCAGTCAAATCAAAAGTGCTTAGATACTTGGCAGATGCCAGTGTATCTATGAGCTCATCTGCCCTGGGTATAGGGTGAGCATCAGTTTTGGTTACCAAGTTGACACCTCTATAGTCTACACAAAACCGCATTTCCTTCTTTCCATCTTTGGAATGGGGTTTTGGTACCAGTACTACAGGAGAAGCCCATGGACTGTCAGAGTGCTCAACCACTCCTAGTTCTAACATTTTCAGGACCTCTTGCTTTATGCAGTCCCTGACATGGTCAGGCTGCCTATAGATCTTACTTTTGACAGGTAAACTGTCTCCAGTATCTATAGTGTGCTCACACCAAGAAGTGGTACCTGGCACAGTAGAGAAGAGTTCAGAGAATTGATCTAGGAGATTTATGCAATTGTCTTTCTGCTCAGCAGTAAGACAATCAGCCAAAACTACACCTTCCACAAGAGCATCTTGATCTGTGGAAGAGAAGAGATCAGGTAGAGGATCACTGTCTTCTTCCTGTCCCTCATCTGTTGCCATGAGCAGGGTGAGATCAGCCCTGTCATAGTAGGGTTTCAGGCGGTTGACATGGAGCACCCTAAGGGGACTCCTGGCAGTGCCTAAGTCAACTAAATAGGTGACTTCTCCCTTCTTTTCAACAATTGTGTGGGGACCACTCCATTTATCTTGGAGTGCTCTTGGGGCCACAGGCTCCAAGACCCACACTTTCTGCCCTGGTTGGTACTGAACCAAAACAGCCTTCTGATCATGCCATTGCTTCTGGAGCTCTTGGCTGGCCTGAAGGTTTTTACTGGCCTTTTTCATGTACTCAGCCATCCTTGATCTGAGGCCAAGTACATAATCCACAATATCCTGCTTAGGAGCTTTTAAAGGTTGTTCCCAACCCTCCTTTACAAGTGTGAGTGGACCCCTAACAGGGTGTCCAAAAAGAAGTTCAAAGGGGCTGAAGCCCACTCCTTTCTGGGGTACCTCCCTGTAGGCAAAAAGGAGGCATGGTAGAAGGATATCCCATCTCCTGCGGAGTTTTTCAGGGAGACCCATAATCATGCCTTTGAGAGTTTGATTAAATCTCTCCACCAGTCCATTTGTTTGTGGATGATAGGGTGTTGTGAACTTGTACTTTACACCACACTCCTTCCACATGGCCTTTAAGTATGCAGACATGAAATTGCTTCCCCTGTCTGATACCACTTCCTTTGGGAAGCCCACCCTGGAAAATATTCCCAGGAGGGCCTTTGCCACTGCAGGTGCTGTAGTGGTCCTTAAAGGAATAGCTTCAGGATATCTTGTGGCATGGTCCACTACCACCAAGATAAACCTATTGCCTGAAGCAGTAGGAGGGTCAAGGGGGCCAACTATGTCAACCCCTACCCTTTCAAAGGGAACCCCAACCACAGGCAGTGGAATAAGGGGTGCCTTTGGGGTGCCACCTGTCTTGCCACTGGCTTGACAGGTTTCACAGGACTTACAAAATTCCTTTGTGTCCTCAGACATCCTAGGCCAATGAAACAGGGGAACAAGCCTGTCCCAAGTTTTCATTTGTCCTAGGTGCCCAGCTAAGGGAATGTCATGTGCCAGTGTTAGGAGGAACTTTCTGTACTCCTGAGGAATCACTAATCTCCTGGCAGCTCCAGGTTTAGGATCCCTATGCTCAGTGTACAAGAGGTTGTCCTCCCAGTAAACTCTGTGAGAGTCACTGACATCCCCATTAGCCTGTTTGACAGCTTGCTGTCTGAGACCCTCTAATGTGGGACAGGTTTGCTGTGCCACACTCAGCTCCTCTCTGGCAGGCCCCCCTTCACCCAAAAGCTCAGCAGTGTCTGCTTCCAGCTCCTCTGGTGTAGGTTCTGCACAGGGAGGGAATTCTTCTTCCTCAGAAGTAGAATCCACTGTAGAGGGAGGGATAGTAGGAAGTGGTTTGCTTCTACTAGCCCTAGCTTTAGGGAGCACTTGGTCCATTGTTCCAGGATCCAAGCTTCCCTGTCCTTTTTGCTTTTTGGCCTGAGCCCTTGTCAAAGCAAAAATATGCCCTGGGATGCCCAGCATTGCTGCATGGGCATCCAACTCCACATCTGACCAAGCTGATGTCTCCAAATCATTCCCTAATAGACAGTCTACAGGTAAATCTAAAGCTACCACAACTTTCTTTGGACCAGTAACCCCCCCCCAGTTGAGATTAACAACAGCCATGGGGTGGCTAAGTGTGTTGTTGTGAGCATCGGTTACTTGGTACTGGTGACCAAGTAGGTGTTATTCAGGGTGGACCAGTTTCTCTATGACCATAGTCACACTGGCACCAGTGTCCCTGTAGGCCTGAACCTCAACACCATTTATTAGGGGTAGCTGCTTGTACTTATCCATATTAAGGGGACAAGCAACTAAGGTGGCTAAATCAATAGCCCCCTCAGAGACTAACACAGCCTCTGTGGCCTCCCTAATAAGGCCAACCCCAACTAAATTACCAAAAGTGAGCCCAGCTACTCCCTTGGATTGGCTATTAGTAGGTTTGCTCCCACCACCACTGCTATTAGTAGGGACACTAGGTGTAGCAGTAGGGGTTGTAGTGGTAGGAGCAGTGGTGCCTTTCTTTGGACAACTGGGATCTGTTGTCCAATGGCCTTTTATTTTACATAAATAGCACCATGGTTTCTTTTTCTTGTTCTGATTAAAGGAGGATTTGGACCCACCACCCCCACCAGAGTGTTTTTGTGGGCCTGATGAAGACTCATTTTTAGATTTGTCCCCACCCTTGTCTGAAGACTTACCATCCTTCTTTTTGTTGCCATCTTTGTCACCCCCTGTATGAACTTTTCTGTTCACTCTTGTTCTGACCCATTTGTCTGCCTTCTTTCCCAATTCTTGGGGAGAGGTCAGATCAGAGTCCACCAAGTACTGGTGCAACAAATCAGACACACAATTATTAAGAATATGCTCTCTCAGGATCAAGTTATACAGGCTGTCATAATCAGTAACTTTACTGCCATGTAACCACCCCTCCAAGGCCTTCACTGAATGGTCAATTAAATCAACCCAGTCTTGTGAAGACTCCTTTTTGGTCTCTCTGAACTTTATCCTGTACTGTTCAGTGGTTAAGCCATAACCATCCAGGAGTGCATTCTTAAGAACTTGGAAATTATTAGCATCATTTTCTTTCACAGTAAGGAGCCTATCCCTACCTTTTCCACTAAATGATAGCCATAGGATAGCAGCCCACTGCCTTTGAGGGACATCCTGTACAACACAGGCCCTCTCAAGTGCAGCAAACCACTTGTTAATGTCATCCCCCTCCTTATAAGGGGGAACTATCTTGTGCAGATTCCTGGAATCATGCTCTTTTGCAGGATGACTATGGGGAATACTGCTGCTGCCACCATGGGTATCTAAACCCAACTTCTGTCTTTCCTTCTCTAATTCAAAAGACTGTCTATCCAAATCCAGCTGTTGCTTTTTAAGCTTCAGTCTGGTTTGTTCCACCCTCAACTTATTGAGTTCCCTCTCTAACATTCTGTCATCAGGGTTGGTGGGAGGGACATTCCTAGAAACAGAGCTATGATGGGAATGAACAGAAGGAGACCTGTCCCTTACAGAAGCCACCCTTACAGCTTGGTTAACAGAAACATTACTACCAGTATGGTGAGAATAAATGCTTTTGCTATGATGTGAGACAACACTATTTATATGGTGTGGCTCATCCTCATTACCAACTATGCTAGATTGTCTAGTAATGGGCAGGCTAGGAAGTTCCTTTCCTGAATCTTTTCCTGGGGGAGTCCCTGAATCAGATTGGGAACTATTAGGTACTTTTTCAACAGATGAGGCACCTATGGCCTTATCCTGTTCTCTAAGCATGTTAAGTAACAGTTCCAAGGAAGGATTTTTCCCTACACTCAAACCTCTCTCTATACAGAGACTCCTTGCTCTTTTCCAGCTAAGGTTGTCATATGCCAGTTTGGACAGATCAACATTTTGGCCTGTGCCAGACATTTTTAGAGAGAGTTAAAGTGATAGAAAAAGAGAAAAAAGTTTTCAGAACTTTTTGGAAAGACAGAAAAAAACTTTTTAAACTTTTAAGAACTTTTTGAAAGTTTAGAAGTACTTTTCAGCACTTAGAAAAGAGTGAAAAGAGGAAATGCAAAACATTTTGGCTATGTGTATATACACTGACCTTGTTTTGTATATTTTTCTCTTATGAAAAGTACAATGACAAGAGTGGTAAGTAGTCTCAAGCACTTATCCCACCACTGCACAACCAATGTAGGAGGCTGGACTGGCTTGTAGTGAGTACCAAGGGGTACTTGCACCTTGCACCAGGCCCAGTTATCCCTTATTAGTGTATAGGGTGTCTAGCAGCTTAGGCTGATAGATAATGGTAGCTTAGCAGAGCAGCTTAGGCTGAACTAGGAGACGTGTGAAGCTACTACAGTACCACTTAGTGTCATATGCACAATATCATAAGAAAACACAATACACAGTTATACTAAAAATAAAGGTACTTTATTTTTATGACAATATGCCAAAGTATCTTAGAGTGTACCCTCAGTGAGAGGATAGGAAATATACACAAGATATATATACACAATAGCAAAAATATGCAGTATAGTCTTAGAAAACAGTGCAAACAATGTATAGTTACAATAGGATGCAATGGGGACACATAGGGATAGGGGCAACACAAACCATATACTCCAAAAGTGGAATGCGAACCACGAATGGACCCCAAACCTATGTGACCTTGTAGAGGGTCGCTGGGACTATTAGAAAATAGTGAGAGTTAGAAAAATAACCCTCCCCAAGACCCTGAAAAGTGAGTGCAAAGTGCACTAAAGTTCCCCTATGGACAAAGAAGTCGTGTTAGAGGAATAATGCAGGAAAGACACAAACCAGCAATGCAAGAACTATGGATTTCCAATCTAGGGTACCTGTGGAACAAGGGGACCAAGTCCAAAAGTCACAAGCAAGTCGGAGATGGGCAGATGCCCAGGAAATGCCAGCTGCGGGTGCAAAGAAGCTTCTACTGGACAGAAGAAGCTGAGGTTTCTGCAGGAACGAAAAGGGCTAGAGACTTCCCCTTTGGTGGACGGATCCCACTTGCCTTGGAGAGTCGTGCAAATGTGTTTTCCCGCCGAAAGGACGCCAACAAGCCTTGCTAGTCGCAAATCGTGCGTTTGGCGTTTTTGGACGCTGCCGGGGCCCAGGAGGGACCAGGAGATCGCAAATTGGACCTAAAGAGAGAGGGGACGTCGAGCAAGACAAAGAGCCCTCACTGAAGCAGGTAGCTCCCGGAGAAGTGCCAGAAATAGGCACTACAAGGATGCATGAAACGGTGCTCGCCGAAGTTGCACAAAGGAGTCCCACGTCGCCGGAGACCAACTTGGAAAGTCTTGCAATGCAGGTTCGAGTGCCGTGGACCCAGGCTTGGCTGTGCACAAAGGATTTCCGCCGGAAGTGCACAGGGGCCGGAGTAGCTGCAAAGTCGTGGTTCCCAGCAATGCAGCCCAGCGAGGTGAGGTAAGGACTTACCTCCACCAAACTTGGACTGAAGAGTCACTGGACTGTGGGGGTCACTTGGACAGAGTCGCTGGATTCGAAGGACCTCGCTCGTCGTGCTGAGAGGAGACCCAAGGGACCGGTAATGCAGCTTTTTGGTGCCTGCGGTTGCAGGGGGAAGATTACGTCGACCCACGGGAGATTTCTTCGGAGCTTCTGGTGCAGAGAGGAGGCAGGCTACCCCCACAGCATGCACAAGCAGGAAAACAGTCGAGAAGGCGGCAGGATCAGCGTTACAGAGTTGCAGTAGTCGTCTTTGCTACTATGTTGCAGGTTTGCAGGCTTCCAGCGCGGTCAGCAGTCGATTCCTTATCAGAAGGTGAAGAGAGAGATGCAGAGGAACTCGGATGAGCTCTTGCATTCGTTATCTGAAGTTTCCCCAGAGACAGAGACCCTAAATAGCCAGAAAAGAGGGTTTGGCTACCTAGGAGAGAGGATAGGCTACTAACACCTGAAGGAGCCTATCAGCAGGAGTCTCTGACGTCACCTGGTGGCACTGGCCAGTCAGAGCAGTCCAGTGTGCCAGCAGCACCTCTGTTTCCAAGATGGCAGAGGTCTGGAGCACACTGGAGGAGCTCTGGACACCTCCCAGGGGAGGTGCAGGTCAGGGGAGTGGTCACTCCCCTTTCCTTTGTCCAGTTTCGCGCCAGAGCAGGGGCTAAGGGGTCCCTGAACCGGTGTAGACTGGCTTATGCAGAATTGGGCACCTCTGTGCCCAACAAAGCATTTCCAGAGGCTGGGGGAGGCTACTCCTCCCCTGCCTTCACACCATTTTCCAAAGGGAGAGGGTGTCACACCCTCTCTCAGAGGAAGTTCTTTGTTCTGCCATCCTGGGCCAGGCCTGGCTGGACCCCAGGAGGGCAGATGCCTGTCTGAGGGGTTGGCAGCAGCAGCAGCTGCAGTGAAACCCCAGGAAGGGCAGTTTGGCAGTACCAGGGTCTGTGCTACAGACCACTGGGATCATGGGATTGTGCCAACTATGCCAGGATGGCATAGAGGAGGCAATTCCATGATCATAGACATGTTACATGGCCATATTCGGAGTTACCATGGTGAAGCTACATATAGGTAGTGACCTATATGTAGTGCACGCGTGTAATGGTGTCCCCGCACTCACAAAGTTCAGTGAATTGGCTCTGAACAATGTGGGGGCACCTTGGCTAGTGCCAGGGTGCCCACACACTAAGTAACTTTGCACCTAACCTTTACCAGGTAAAGGTTAGACATATAGGTGACTTATAAGTTACTTAAGTGCAGTGTAAAATTGCTGTGAAATAACGTGGACGTTATTTCACTCAGGCTGCAGTGGCAGGCCTGTGTAAGAATTGTCAGAGCTCCCTATGGGTGGCAAAAGAAATGCTGCAGCCCATAGGGATCTCCTGGAACCCCAATTCCCTGGGTACCTCAGTTCCATATACTAGGGAATTATAAGGGTGTTCCAGTAAGCCAATGTAAATTGGTAAAAATGGTCACTAGCCTGTCAGTGACAATTTGGAAAGAAATGAGAGAGCATAACCACTGAGGTTCTGATTAGCAGAGCCTCAGTGAGACAGTTAGTCACTACACAGGTAACACATTCAGGCACACTTATGAGCACTGGGGCCCTGGGTTACCAGGGTCCCAGTGACACATACAACTAAAACAACATATATACAGTGAAAAATGGGGGTAACATGCCAGGCAAGATGGTACTTTCCTACACAACCCCCCCCCAAACGAAGGACAATAAGACTAGCCATGACCTGATGAGTCTTCATTGTCTAAGTGGAAATATCTGGAGAGTCCATCTGCATTGGAGTGGCTACTCCCAGGTCTATGTTCCACTGTATAGTCCATTCCCTGTAGGGATATGGACCACCTCAACAATTTAGGATTTTCACCTTTCATTTGTTTTAGCCAAAGTAGAGGTTTGTGGTCTGTCTGAACAATGAAGTGAGTGCCACACAGGTATGGCCTCAACTTCTTCAGAGCCCAGACCACAGCAAAGGCCTCCCTCTCTATGGCAGACCAACGCTTTTCTCTAGGGGTCAACCTTCTACTAATAAAAGCAACAGGTTGATCCTGGCCCTCAGAATTAAGTTGTGATAGGACTGCCCCTACTCCTAATTCAGATGCATCAGTTTGGACATAGAATTTTTTAGAGTAACAAGGGCTTTTCAGGACAGGTGCAGAGCACATGGCCTGCTTCAGCTCCTCAAAAGCTTTCTGACAGTTTGCTGTCCATAATACCTTTTTAGGCATTTTCTTGGATGTGAGGTCATTAAGAGGGGCTGCAATGGAGCCATAGTTCTTAATGAACCTCCTGTAATACCCAGTGAGGCCTAGGAAGGCTCTCACCTGAGTCTGAGTGGTAGGGGGAACCCAATCAATAATTGTTTGGATTTTCCCCTGAAGTGGTGCAATCTGTTCCCCACCAACAAGGTGTCCCAGATAAACCACCTTACCCTGCCCTATCTGGCACTTTGAAGCCTTGATAGTGAGGCCTGCCTTTTGCAGGGCCTCCAAAACTTTCCATAGGTGGACCAGGTGATCATCCCAGCTGGAGCTAAAGACAGCTATATCGTCCAAATATGCTGCACTGAAAGCTTCCAGCCCTTGCAGGACTGTGTTCACCAACCTCTGAAAAGTGGCAGGTGCATTTTTCAAACCAAAAGGCATTACAGTAAACTGGTAATGTCCTCCAATGGTAGAAAATGCAGTCTTAGGTTTAGCATCTTCTGACAATTTGATCTGCCAATACCCTGCAGTCAAATCAAAAGTGCTTAGATACTTGGCAGATGCCAGTGTATCTATGAGCTCATCTGCCCTGGGTATAGGGTGAGCATCAGTTTTGGTTACCAAGTTGAGACCTCTATAGTCTACACAAAACCGCATTTCCTTCTTTCCATCTTTGGAATGGGGTTTTGGTACCAGTACTACAGGAGAAGCCCATGGACTGTCAGAGTGCTCAACCACTCCTAGTTCTAACATTTTCAGGACCTCTTGCTTTATGCAGTCCCTGACATGGTCAGGCTGCCTATAGATCTTACTTTTGACAGGTAAACTGTCTCCAGTATCTATAGTGTGCTCACACCAAGAAGTGGTACCTGGCACAGTAGAGAAGAGTTCAGAGAATTGATCTAGGAGATTTATGCAATTGTCTTTCTGCTCAGCAGTAAGACAATCAGCCAAAACTACACCTTCCACAAGAGCATCTTGATCTGTGGAAGAGAAGAGATCAGGTAGAGGATCACTGTCTTCTTCCTGTCCCTCATCTGTTGCCATGAGCAGGGTGAGATCAGCCCTGTCATAGTAGGGTTTCAGGCGGTTGACATGGAGCACCCTAAGGGGACTCCTGGCAGTGCCTAAGTCAACTAAATAGGTGACTTCTCCCTTCTTTTCAACAATTGTGTGGGGACCACTCCATTTATCTTGGAGTGCTCTTGGGGCCACAGGCTCCAAGACCCACACTTTCTGCCCTGGTTGGTACTGAACCAAAACAGCCTTCTGATCATGCCATTGCTTCTGGAGCTCTTGGCTGGCCTGAAGGTTTTTACTGGCCTTTTTCATGTACTCAGCCATCCTTGATCTGAGGCCAAGTACATAATCCACAATATCCTGCTTAGGAGCTTTTAAAGGTTGTTCCCAACCCTCCTTTACAAGTGTGAGTGGACCCCTAACAGGGTCTCCAAAAAGAAGTTCAAAGGGGCTGAAGCCCACTCCTTTCTGGGGTACCTCCCTGTAGGCAAAAAGGAGGCATGGTAGAAGGATATCCCATCTCCTGCGGAGTTTTTCAGGGAGACCCATAATCATGCCTTTGAGAGTTTTATTAAATCTCTCCACCAGTCCATTTGTTTGTGGATGATAGGGTGTTGTGAACTTGTACGTTACACCACACTCCTTCCACATGGCCTTTAA
Source organism: Pleurodeles waltl (assembly GCF_031143425.1). Lineage (NCBI taxonomy): Eukaryota > Metazoa > Chordata > Amphibia > Caudata > Salamandridae > Pleurodeles > Pleurodeles waltl. The sequence continues at coordinate 15,392,766 of NC_090436.1, read as the reverse complement.
GTATGCAGACATGAAATTGCTTCCCCTGTCTGATACCACTTCCTTTGGGAAGCCCACCCTGGAAAATATTCCCAGGAGGGCCTTTGCCACTGCAGGTGCTGTAGTGGTCCTTAAAGGAATAGCTTCAGGATATCTTGTGGCATGGTCCACTACCACCAAGATAAACCTATTGCCTGAAGCAGTAGGAGGGTCAAGGGGGCCAACTATGTCAACCCCTCCCTTTCAAAGGGAACCCCAACCACAGGCAGTGGAATAAGGGGTGCCTTTGGGGAGCCACCTGTCTTGCCACTGGCTTGACAGGTTTCACAGGACTTACAAAATTCCTTTGTGTCCTCAGACATCCTAGGCCAATGAAACAGGGGAACAAGCCTGTCCCAAGTTTTCATTTGTCCTAGGTGCCCAGCTAAGGGAATGTCATGTGCCAGTGTTAGGAGGAACTTTCTGTACTCCTGAGGAATCACTAATCTCCTGGCAGCTCCAGGTTTAGGATCCCTATGCTCAGTGTACAAGAGGTTGTCCTCCCAGTAAACTCTGTGAGAGTCACTGACATCCCCATTAGCCTGTTTGACAGCTTGCTGTCTGAGACCCTCTAATGTGGGATAGGTTTGCTGTGCCACCCTCAGCTCCTCTCTGGCAGGCCCCCCTTCACCCAAAAGCTCAGCAGTGTCTGCTTCCAGCTCCTCTGGTGTAGGTTCTGCACAGGGAGGGAATTCTTCTTCCTCAGAAGTAGAATCCACTGTAGAGGGAGGGATAGTAGGAAGTGGTTTGCTTCTACTAGCCCTAGCTTTAGGGAGCACTTGGTCCATTGTTCCAGGATCCAAGCTTCCCTGTCCTTTTTGCTTTTTGGCCTGAGCCCTTGTCAAAGCAAAAATATGCCCTGGGATGCCCAGCATTGCTGCATGGGCCTCCAACTCCACATCTGACCAAGCTGATGTCTCCAAATCATTCCCTAATAGACAGTCTACAGGTAAATCTGAAGCTACCACAACTTTCTTTGGACCAGTAACCCCCCCCCCCAGTTGAGATTAACATCAGCCATGGGGTGGCTAAGTGTGTTGTTGTGAGCATCGGTTACTTGGTACTGGTGACCAAGTAGGTGTTATTCAGGGTGGACCAGTTTCTCTATGACCATAGTCACACTGGCACCAGTGTCCCTGTAGGCCTGAACCTCAACACCATTTATTAGGGGTAGCTGCTTGTACTTATCCATATTAAGGGGACAAGCAACTAAGGTGGCTAAATCAATAGCCCCCTCAGAGACTAACACAGCCTCTGTGGCCTCCCTAATAAGGCCAACCCCAACTAAATTACCAAAAGTGAGCCCAGCTACTCCCTTGGATTGGCTATTAGTAGGTTTGCTCCCACCACCACTGCTATTAGTAGGGACACTAGGTGTAGCAGTAGGGGTTGTAGTGGTAAGAGCTGTGGTGCCTTTCTTTGGACAACTGGGATCTGTTGTCCAATGGCCTTTTATTTTACATAAATAGCACCATGGTTTCTTTTCCTTGTTCTGATTAAAGGAGGATTTGGACCCACCACCCCCACCAGAGTGTTTTTGTGGGCCTGATGAAGACTCATTTTTAGATTTGTCCCCACCCTTGTCTGAAGACTTACCATCCTTCTTTTTGTTGCCATCTTTGTCACCCCCTGTATGAACTTTTCTGTTCACTCTTGTTCTGACCCATTTGTCTGCCTTCTTTCCCAATTCTTGGGGAGAGGTCAGATCAGAGTCCACCAAGTCCTGTTGCAACAAATCAGACACACAATTATTAAGAATATGCTCTCTCAGGATCAAGTTATACAGGCTGTCATAATCAGTAACTTTACTGCCATGTAACCACCCCTCCAAGGCCTTCACTGAATGGTCAATGAAATCAACCGGGAAGCGCTGTGTGTTCTCTGGAGGCGGGGCAGGAGCCCTTTAAAACTCGTTCGCGCTCCCGCCGTCGCGGGAAGCGCTGTGTGTTCTTTGGAGGCGGGGCAGGAGCCCTTTAAAACTCGTTCGCGCTCCCGCCGTCGCGGGAAGCGCTGTGTGTTCTTTGGAGGCGGGGCAGGAGCCCTTTAAAACTCGTTCGCGCTCCCGCCGTCGCGGGAAGCGCTGTGTGTTCTTTGGAGGCGGGGCAGGAGCCCTTTAAAACTCGTTCGCGCTCCCGCAGCGCGGGACGCGCGCGGGCGGCGCCCGGGCGAAGCCCGGGCCAAGGGCGGGCCCGTCCTGCGCCCGTCAGCGGCTGACAGAGGCTGGGCTGGGCCACTCCCCTAACATCTATCTCCCAAGAAGGCCATATTGTACTCAGTCCCTTTTGTTATTTCCTACTCTGTCTCCCCAGTCAGCTGTTCCATTTAATCTGACACCTTATCATTTAACCTTGCACCTACACTAACACCAGATGGGCAAAAGGAAAGCAATAGAGGCAGGGGCCGGGGCAGTACTAAAAGCCAAGCGAAAAAGGCATAAGCATGCAGCTAGCAACTGCGTTATGGATAGAATCGACTCTCTCCTGGGCGAATGCAACGGAATACTAACTAGCCCCCAGGGTAACATTTCTATTGCAACTGGGGAGGGGCCCACTTCAACTAGCAGGAAGGAAGGTTCCATGAAAATCGCTGAGATTTTCGTGAAACGTGGGCAACAAGTTACTGACACTACAGGGGTGGGTGAAAATAGGAACGTTATCACCCATGCGGCCCCCTCCCTAGCAGAAGACCTACCACTTGCCACCAACGATTCCATCCAGCTCAGTAACCGCTTCAATCCCCTAACCAACCTCCCTGAATCACGCGACGACATCAACCCAGACACCCTGGCAGATGGGCCAGCAGCAACCAACACGCACTCTCCTCATGTAACCCCACAGCATATCGAATACATACAAGCTCTAAGGAAGGAAGTCACAGAACTCAAGCATATGGTTAACTCATTACTTGCAATAGTAAAACAGCTAACCCACGCAAATAACACGACCACCAGTAACCTTGCCCAAAATCCAATCCTATCAGGCATCACAACAAACTCGCCCAACTCCTCCGCTTCTAGCCACGCTGGCCCTCACCCTACCAAAGAAAAGACCATGAACTCCCACCAGACTCCCCTCTTCCACAATTTAGGCATAGGAAACTCACTAGACATCTATCATAATACCCTCAAACCCATGAGCAACACCGCCTCAAAATACTCTACGCAACCAGCCACTGACCAGTCCCATTTAGGTAATATAGTTCTAATGGTTAACGTTCCCAAGTTAACCACATTGGCGCGCAAGGAAGGGGTAGACTCTATCAAAAACAAGGCAATCCACTGGATTCGCCATGTTAGAGGCTGCCGATCCATAATACGTGAGGACCTAATTACCGTAGTACGACAGCCAGACCCGGGAACTCACTTTGATATCCTAAAACTGACACTCAAGAACAGGACCATGGCGAACAATCTGGTGGCCCTAGACGCAAGAACAAGCCCACCTGCACACTCACGCATCCAGTTTAAACAGCCCAGGTCACCTACGCTCCACGAGGAATGCCCGAGTTACCACCCGGCAGAAAACCTATCCCCTCTTGGTAAACATGATTGACTCACAGCCCCACCTAAAATCTATGCAGGCAAACCTTGCAACCTTCCAACATCTATCACCCCCAGATCCTCCTTTTACCCCACCACTGTCTGTCCATGTCTTCACCCCCCTACCCATGACACCGCGACCATTTCCGGCTCACCGAGCAATCATGACAACGATGCTCCACCCATCTTGCAGGCACATTGCCCACCAAACCTAGAGCTGCTGTCTAGGCCCGCAAGCATCTCCTTGATCAGGACCAGGCCTGTTCCAACAGAGGAACATCACCAACCACCACAAGCCTCACGGGCAAACATTAGTATCAACCCATCTCTGCTCCCTCAGCCACATCTGCCAAACCAACCCCCGACAGCCAACTTCACAAACCCCGGGCATTTAGGCAGGACAACTCAGTCACAATCTGGGGTACGACTTGTCTCATGGAACGTGGCAGGTCTGAAATCTATTCTTCCCCTTCCATCCTTCTCCTCATTTATTGACGAACATGACATATGTCTCCTACAGGAAACATGGTCACTCGACCCACTCTTCCGAACAGGCTACTCAAATTTCCACATCCCCGCTGTGGCCAGCACGAGAGGCAGGCCCTCAGGGGGTCTGACCATCTGGATCAAAACATCGCTTAGCTGCCATATATCACAGCTACCTACCGCCTCTCCCGACCTGTTAGGCCTTCGTCTATCCTTTGGGCCTGACTCTGTGGTGAACATCTTTAATATCTACGCTCGAGGGGTCAGGGGGGGTCAAGTCTCCAAAACCCTCTGCGCCCTCGTAGCCCTCTTACAAAATTATCCCCGCCATCATAAAACCATTGTGGCTGGGGACTTCAACGTCACATTCGAACCCCTTGACTGGGACGATCTCAGGTCCACCCGCGAGGAAGATCAAGCCTGGTCTATCCCCGCCCTGTCAATTCCACCCATCAAAAGGTGGACGTCGGTTGCCATTCAGGTTAAATCATTGACCATGGAGTTTGGACTCAGGGCGCTAAATGGCAGAACTAACTCAGACACCAACGGTAGTCACACATACAACAAAACGAACCACACCAGCAGAATCGATTATTGCCTATTCGATATAAGATTATGGCCTCTAGTCATCGACATGACAATCATCGAAAGGACCGAAAGTGATCACAACCCTCTCTCTGTCCACACATTAGCCCTAGGTAACCTCCCAGCCACGTCTAACCCCGCAGCAGTAGCACCCGAGGGTATTAACCTGGCCAACAACAAAAGACACCTAAAATGGGTCAATATTGTGGCCCGGCCCGCACTCATCAATGCTGCCAACAACACCCTAAAATCCACACTAAGGGACCTAGAGGCGGGTTCTGCAACACCCCACCAGGAAATTAGCTCAATCCACACCTCCTGCTTTAGGGATATCGCAGCCCACTTCTCAGCACCCCCAGCCCACGACGACAAACGACCCAAAGCCAGGCACCGCTGGTTCAACAAAACGTGCCGGTCCCTAAACAAGCGCCTAGTTCAAGCCATTAAATCCAAGGACCCCATCGCCATCCGCGTAGCTAGGAAGTCCTATAAATCTGCAATATGCATAGCCAAGCGTGATCAAGATAGCAAATGGTGGACAGCACTCAGCGACGCTGTGCGCGAGAGAAATTATAGCCTGTTCTGGTCCCTGGCAGCGCGAGGCCCAGAAACCAGTGGTTTGGACATCACAACCAATATTGCCCCAAGAGACTGGATAGCCCACTTTAGTAGTCTGTACTCCCCTGATCATGATAGCCCCACCTCTGTTTGTACGGGCCCCCTCCTACTTCACTCATCAGCACCAACCACCGCAGCACCCCTGTTGTTCTCCCAAAGTGATATAACTTATTCTCTAAGCACTCTAAAACGCGGCAGGGCCCCTGGTTCAGACTGCGTCCCAGCAGACCTATTCTCAACAGACCTAGCATCCTGGTCAAGATATCTCACCATTCTAGCTAACGCAATAGCATCTGGGGCGCCAATTCCCGACTCTTGGAAAGCGGCCATTGTTATTCCAATCTTTAAAAAGGGCGACAGATCTCTTCCCTGTAACTATAGACCCATTAGTCTAATTGACTGTGTCCAAAAAGTCTTCTGCCACTGCCTCCTAGGGAAGATAGAAGAATGGATAATTGACCACGATATCCTTAGCCCCCTCCAAGCCGGTTTCCGAAAGAAGATCTCCACCACTGATCAAGCCCTCAGATTCCTATTATTATATTGGAAAACAGTGTTCATTGGTAAAGGCAGCCTTTATGTAGCTTTCGTGGACCTCAAATCTGCCTTTGACCTAGTACCTCGCAACAAACTGTGGGTCACTCTCTCTCGGATGGGAATCCCGGAACACATCCTTGCCATTTTGATACGACTCCACGAGGACAACTACGCACAAGTCAGGTGGGGCAACAAGGGCCAACTTACCGATAGAATCCACGTCTCTAGGGGTGTGCGGCAAGGTTGCGTACTTGCCCCGACCCTCTTTTCCCTGTACATCAACGAAATTGTCCCCTCCCTTCTCAGACTGCAGGCTGACGCACCTTCACTTGGCACACAAAAAATCCCAGTCTTACTCTTTGCCGATGACACTCTTTTGATATCTAAAACCCCTAGTGGTCTAAGGAAACTCCTTGCGTGCTTCAAGCATTTCTGTTCATCCCAGGGACTCGAAATCAACGCAACGAAAACCAAACTAATGACCCTTAATCCCCACAGATCTTTCAAAGGGAAATTTACTTTAGAGGGCTCCTCACTCGAGAAGGTGGGCATTTTCAGCTACCTGGGCATAACACTCACTGACAACATGTCCTGGAAGCCACACATAGGAAAACAAGCCCTTAAATTAAGACAAACAACTGGGGCTCTACTAAAAAATTTCCACCTCTCACACACAAAACCAATTCGCCCAGCATTACAGTTATACGAATCCCAGGCAGTTTCCTCAGCGCTCTACGGGGCTGAACTTTGGGGTTATACCAAAACCCAAGACCTAACCACCGCTGAAAACAACTTCTTAAGAAATCTTGTGTCCCTTCCGCTAAGCACCCCACTGTTCCCTCTTTTCAAGGACCTCGGCATCAAACGCATTGGTCACAAAGCCCGCCTGCGACCTCTGCTGTACTGGTGACGTCTCTGGACCACTCCGGAACTTGACATCTTCACCGAAGCTCTACAGGTCATCCTAAAAGCCGACCACCTGCACAGAATCCCCTGGCTACGATCCATCAAGGATTTACTTCACTCTATCGGGCTCGATGATCTCTGGAACTCACCAGCCACGTCAGTCTTTCCCTCGAAAAGCGAACTAAAGAAACTTTACTGGCAAAGGGCCAACAACGAAGACACTCGGGCTGCACTCCACACTACATTATCTTGTGACTTTGCCAACCTAAAAGAGTCATGCAAGTACGAAACTTTTTGGGACCTAATCACGGTCCCAAGGGAAAGGAAACTGTACTTCCAGCTCCGCATTGGAACACTCCCATTAAGACTTTTCACCAGCAGCTGGTCACACAACGAATCCACCGCATGCCCTGCTTGCAAAGCCCCCGTCGAGAATCTCCCTCACCTCCTTTTTGCATGCCCCGCGTATACTGCCCCCCGTAGGAAATGGCTGGCCCCGGCATGCAGACTACTGGGAGCACGCTGCTCTGCGCTAGCTCTGCGAATCCTTAGATCAGACACCAGGCCAACGCTAGTGATCGCTATCGCCAAATTCCTCGGAGCTAGTTGGCTTATTAGAGGGAAAACTCTCCTGGACAAAGACTCCAAATAAGACTGTCCCAACATCCTGCACAGTGCATTTCATTTCATCTCATTTCATCTAATTTCATTCCATTTTATTTTATCTCATTTTTATTCCATTTTAATTTTTATTTATGTTTTACTCCCTTTTATCACCATATTTACCTGCAATTTTATTTTATTATGTGCATTTACTTGTATTTATTACTGCTCGTGCTTTTTTGGCTCTTGTAGCCGCAATAAAGCTTCTTTGAAAAAAAAAATACAGGCTGTCATAATCAGTAACTTTACTGCCATGTAACCACCCCTCCAAGGCCTTCACTGAATGGTCAATGAAATCAACCCAGTCTTGTGAAGACTCCTTTTTGGTCTCTCTGAACTTTATCCTGTACTGTTCAGTGGTTAAGCCATAACCATCCAGGAGTGCATTCTTAAGAACTTGGAAATTATTAGCATCATTTTCTTTCACAGTAAGGAGCCTATCCCTACCTTTTCCACTAAATGATAGCCATAGGATAGCAGCCCACTGCCTTTGAGGGACATCCTGTACAACACAGGCCCTCTCAAGTGCAGCAAACCACTTGTTAATGTCATCCCCCTCCTTATAAGGGGGAACTATCTTGTGCAGATTCCTGGAATCATGCTCTTTTGCAGGATGACTATGGGGAATACTGCTGCTGCCACCATGGGTATCTAAACCCAACTTCTGTCTTTCCTTCTCTAATTCAAAAGACTGTCTATCCAAATCCAGCTGTTGCTTTTTAAGCTTCAGTCTGGTTTGTTCCACCCTCAACTTATTGAGTTCCCTCTCTAACATTCTGTCATCAGGGTTGGTGGGAGGGACATTCCTAGAAACAGAGCTATGATGGGAATGAACAGGAGACCTGTCCCTTACAGAAGCCACCCTAACAGCTTGGTTAACAGAAACATTACTACCAGTATGGTGAGAATAAATGCTTTTGCTATGATGTGAGACAACACTATTTATATGGTGTGGCTCATCCTCATTACCAACTATGCTAGATTGTCTAGTAATGGGCAGGCTAGGAAGTTTCTTTCCTGAATCTTTTCCTGGGGGAGTCCCTGAATCAGATTGGGAACTATTAGGTACTTTTTCAACAGATGAGGCACCTATGGCCTTATCCTGTTCTCTAAGCATGTTAAGTAACAGTTCCAAGGAAGGATTTTTCCCTACACTCAAACCTCTCTCTATACAGAGACTCCTTGCTCTTTTCCAGCTAAGGTTGTCATATGCCAGTTTGGACAGATCAACATTTTGGCCTGTGCCAGACATTTTTAGAGAGAGTTAAAGTGATAGAAAAAGAGAAAAAAGTTTTCAGAACTTTTTGGAAAGACAGAAAAAAACTTTTTAAACTTTTAAGAACTTTTTGAAAGTTTAGAAGTACTTTTCAGCACTTAGAAAAGAGTGAAAAGAGGAAATGCAAAACATTTTGGCTATGTGTATATACACTGACCTTGTTTTGTATATTTTTCTCTTATGAAAAGTACAATGACAAGAGTGGTAAGTAGTCTCAAGCACTTATCCCACCACTGCACAACCAATGTAGGAGGCTGGACTGGCTTGTAGTGAGTACCAAGGGGTACTTGCACCTTGCACCAGGCCCAGTTATCCCTTATTAGTGTATAGGGTGTCTAGCAGCTTAGGCTGATAGATAATGGTAGCTTAGCAGAGCAGCTTAGGCTGAACTAGGAGACGTGTGAAGCTACTACAGTACCACTTAGTGTCATATGCACAATATCATAAGAAAACACAATACACAGTTATACTAAAAATAAAGGTACTTTATTTTTATGACAATATGCCAAAGTATCTTAGAGTGTACCCTCAGTGAGAGGATAGGAAATATACACAAGATATATATACACAATAGCAAAAATATGCAGTATAGTCTTAGAAAACAGTGCAAACAATGTATAGTTACAATAGGATGCAATGGGGACACATAGGGATAGGGGCAACACAAACCATATACTCCAAAAGTGGAATGCGAACCACGAATGGACCCCAAACCTATGTGACCTTGTAGAGGGTCGCTGGGACTATTAGAAAATAGTGAGAGTTAGAAAAATAACCCTCCCCAAGACCCTGAAAAGTGAGTGCAAAGTGCACTAAAGTTCCCCTAAGGACAAAGAAGTCGTGTTAGAGGAATAATGCAGGAAAGACACAAACCAGCAATGCAACAACTATGGATTTCCAATCTAGGGTACCTGTGGAACAAGGGGACCAAGTCCAAAAGTCACAAGCAAGTCGGAGATGGGCAGATGCCCAGGAAATGCCAGCTGTGGGTGCAAAGAAGCTTCTACTGGACAGAAGAAGCTGAGGTTTCTGCAGGAACGAAAAGGGCTAGAGACTTCCCCTTTGGTGGACGGATTCCACTTGCCTTGGTGAGTTGTGCAGATGTGTTTTCCCGCCGAAAGGACGCCAACAAGCCTTGCTAGTTGCAAATCGTGCGTTTGGCGTTTTTGGACGCTACCGGGGCCCAGGAGGGACCAGGAGATCGCAAATTGGAGCTAAAGAGAGAGGGGACATCGAGCAAGACAAAGAGCCCTCACTGAAGCAGGTAGCTCCCGAAGAAGTGCCAGAAATAGGCACTACGAGGATGCGTGAAACGGTGCTCGCAGAAGTTGCACAAAGGAGTCCCACGTCGCCGGAGACCAACTTGGAAAGTCGTGCAATGCAGGTTCGAGTGCCGTGGACCCAGGCTTGGCTGTGCACAAAGGATTTCCGCCGGAAGTGCACAGGGGCCGGAGTAGCTGCAAAGTCGTGGTTCCCAGCAATGCAGCCCAGCGAGGTGAGGCAAGGACTTACCTCCACCAAACTTGGACTGAAGAGTCACTGGACTGTGGGGGTCACTTGGACAGAGTCGCTGGATTCGAGGGACCTCGCTCGTCGTGCTGAGAGGAGACCCAAGGGACCGGTAATGCAGCTTTTTGGTGCCTGCGGTTGCAGGGGGAAGATTACGTCGACCCACGGGAGATTTCTTCGGAGCTTCTGGTGCAGAGAGGAGGCAGGCTACCCCCACAGCATGCACAAGCAGGAAAACAGTCGAGAAGGCGGCAGGATCAGCGTTACAGAGTTGCAGTAGTCGTCTTTGCTACTATGTTGCAGGTTTGCAGGCTTCCAGCGCGGTCAGCAGTCGATTCCTTATCAGAAGGTGAAGAGAGAGATGCAGAGGAACTCGGATGAGCTCTTGCATTCGTTATCTGAAGTTTCCCCAGAGACAGAGACCCTAAATAGCCAGAAAAGAGGGTTTGGCTACCTAGGAGAGAGGATAGGCTACTAACACCTGAAGGAGCCTATCAGCAGGAGTCTCTGACGTCACCTGGTGGCACTGGCCACTCAGAGCAGTCCAGTGTGCCAGCAGCACCTCTGTTTCCAAGATGGCAGAGGTCTGGAGCACACTGGAGGAGCTCTGGACACCTCCCAGGGGAGGTGCAGGTCAGGGGAGTGGTCACTCCCCTTTCCTTTGTCCAGTTTCGCGCCAGAGCAGGGGCTTAGGGGTCCCTGAACCGGTGTAGACTGGCTTATGCAGAATTGGGCACCTCTGTGCCCAACAAAGCATTTCCAGAGGCTGGGGGAGGCTACTCCTCCCCTGCCTTCACACTATTTTCCAAAGGGAGAGGGTGTCACACCCTCTCTCAGAGGAAGTTCTTTGTTCTGCCATCCTGGGCCAGGCCTGGCTGGACCCCAGGAGGGCAGATGCCTGTCTGAGGGGTTGGCAGCAGCAGCAGCTGCAGTGAAACCCCAGGAAGGGCAGTTTGGCAGTACCAGGGTCTGTGCTACAGACCACTGGGATCATGGGATTGTGCCAACTATGCCAGGATGGCATAGAGGAGGCATTTCCATGATCATAGACATGTTACATGGCCATATTCGGAGTTACCATGGTGAAGCTACATATAGGTAGTGACCTATATGTAGTGCACGCGTGTAATGGTGTCCCCTCACTCACAAAGTTCAGTGAATTGGCTCTGAACAATGTGGGGGCACCTTGGCTAGTGCCAGGGTGCCCACACACTAAGTAACTTTGCACCTAACCTTTACCAGGTAAAGGTTAGACATATAGGTGACTTATAAGTTACTTAAGTGCAGTGTAAAATGGCTGTGAAATAACGTGGACGTTATTTCACTCAGGCTGCAGTGGCAGGCCTGTGTAAGAATTGTCAGAGCTCCCTATGGGTGGCAAAAGAAATGCTGCAGCCCATAGGGATCTCCTGGAACCCCAATACCCTGGGTACCTCAGTTCCATATACTAGGGAATTATAAGGGTGTTCCAGTAAGCCAATGTAAATTGGTAAAAATGGTCACTAGCCTGTCAGTGACAATTTGGAAAGAAATGAGAGAGCATAACCACTGAGGTTCTGATTAGCAGAGCCTCAGTGAGACAGTTAGTCACTACACAGGTAACACATTCAGGCACACTTATGAGCACTGGGGCCCTGGGTTACCAGGGTCCCAGTGACACATACAACTAAAACAACATATATACAGTGAAAAATGGGGGTAACATGCCAGGCAAGATGGTACTTTCCTACACAACCCCCCCCCAAACGAAGGACAATAAGACTAGCCATGACCTGATGAGTCTTCATTGTCTAAGTGGAAATATCTGGAGAGTCCATCTGCACTGGAGTGGCTACTCCCAGGTCTATGTTCCACTGTATAGTCCATTCCCTGTAGGGATATGGACCACCTCAACAATTTAGGATTTTCACCTTTCATTTGTTTTAGCCAAAGTAGAGGTTTGTGGTCTGTCTGAACAATGAAGTGAGTGCCAAACAGGTATGGCCTCAACTTCTTCAGAGCCCAGACCACAGCAAAGGCCTCCCTCTCTATGGCAGACCAACGCTTTTCTCTAGGGGTCAACCTTCTACTAATAAAAGCAACAGGTTGATCCTGGCCCTCAGAATTAAGTTGTGATAGGACTGCCCCTACTCCTAATTCAGATGCATCAGTTTGGACATAGAATTTTTTAGAGTAACAAGGGCTTTTCAGGACAGGTGCAGAGCACATGGCCTGCTTCAGCTCCTCAAAAGCTTTCTGACAGTTTGCTGTCCATAATACCTTTTTAGGCATTTTCTTGGATGTGAGGTCATTAAGAGGGGCTGCAATGGAGCCATAGTTCTTAATGAACCTCCTGTAATACCCAGTGAGGCCTAGGAAGGCTCTCACCTGAGTCTGAGTGGTAGGGGGAACCCAATCAATAATTGTTTGGATTTTCCCCTGAAGTGGTGCAATCTGTTCCCCACCAACAAGGTGTCCCAGATAAACCACCTTACCCTGCCCTATCTGGCACTTTGAAGCCTTGATAGTGAGGCCTGCCTTTTGCAGGGCCTCCAAAACTTTCCATAGGTGGACCAGGTGATCATCCCAGCTGGAGCTAAAGACAGCTATATCGTCCAAATATGCTGCACTGAAAGCTTCCAGCCCTTGCAGGACTGTGTTCACCAACCTCTGAAAAGTGGCAGGTGCATTTTTCAAACCAAAAGGCATTACAGTAAACTGGTAATGTCCTCCAATGGTAGAAAATGCAGTCTTAGGTTTAGCATCTTCTGACAATTTGATCTGCCAATACCCTGCAGTCAAATCAAAAGTGCTTAGATACTTGGCAGATGCCAGTGTATCTATGAGCTCATCTGCCCTGGGTATAGGGTGAGCATCAGTTTTGGTTACCAAGTTGAGACCTCTATAGTCTACACAAAACCGCATTTCCTTCTTTCCATCTTTGGAATGGGGTTTTGGTACCAGTACTACAGGAGAAGCCCATGGACTGTCAGAGTGCTCAACCACTCCTAGTTCTAACATTTTCAGGACCTCTTGCTTTATGCAGTCCCTGACATGGTCAGGCTGCCTATAGATCTTACTTTTGACAGGTAAACTGTCTCCAGTATCTATAGTGTGCTCACACCAAGAAGTGGTACCTGGCACAGTAGAGAAGAGTTCAGAGAATTGATCTAGGAGATTTATGCAATTGTCTTTCTGCTCAGCAGTAAGACAATCAGCCAAAACTACACCTTCCACAAGAGCATCTTGATCTGTGGAAGAGAAGAGATCAGGTAGAGGATCACTGTCTTCTTCCTGTCCCTCATCTGTTGCCATGAGCAGGGTGAGATCAGCCCTGTCATAGTAGGGTTTCAGGCGGTTGACATGGAGCACCCTAAGGGGACTCCTGGCAGTGCCTAAGTCAACTAAATAGGTGACTTCTCCCTTCTTTTCAACAATTGTGTGGGGACCACTCCATTTATCTTGGAGTGCTCTTGGGGCCACAGGCTCCAAGACCCACACTTTCTGCCCTGGTTGGTACTGAACCAAAACAGCCTTCTGATCATGCCATTGCTTCTGGAGCTCTTGGCTGGCCTGAAGGTTTTTACTGGCCTTTTTCATGTACTCAGCCATCCTTGATCTGAGGCAAAGTACATAATCCACAATATCCTGCTTAGGAGCTTTTAAAGGTTGTTCCCAACCCTCCTTTACAAGTGTGAGTGGACCCCTAACAGGGTCTCCAAAAAGAAGTTCAAAGGGGCTGAAGCCCACTCCTTTCTGGGGTACCTCCCTGTAGGCAAAAAGGAGGCATGGTAGAAGGATATCCCATCTCCTGCGGAGTTTTTCAGGGAGACCCATAATCATGCCTTTGAGAGTTTTATTAAATCTCTCCACCAGTCCATTTGTTTGTGGATGATAGGGTGTTGTGAACTTGTACGTTACACCACACTCCTTCCACATGGCCTTTAAGTATGCAGACATGAAATTGCTTCCCCTGTCTGATACCACTTCCTTTGGGAAGCCCACCCTGGAAAATATTCCCAGGAGGGCCTTTGCCACTGCAGGTGCTGTAGTGGTCCTTAAAGGAATAGCTTCAGGATATCTTGTGGCATGGTCCACTACCACCAAGATAAACCTATTGCCTGAAGCAGTAGGAGGGTCAAGGGGGCCAACTATGTCAACCCCTCCCTTTCAAAGGGAACCCCAACCACAGGCAGTGGAATAAGGGGTGCCTTTGGGGAGCCACCTGTCTTGCCACTGGCTTGACAGGTTTCACAGGACTTACAAAATTCCTTTGTGTCCTCAGACATCCTAGGCCAATGAAACAGGGGAACAAGCCTGTCCCAAGTTTTCATTTGTCCTAGGTGCCCAGCTAAGGGAATGTCATGTGCCAGTGTTAGGAGGAACTTTCTGTACTCCTGAGGAATCACTAATCTCCTGGCAGCTCCAGGTTTAGGATCCCTATGCTCAGTGTACAAGAGGTTGTCCTCCCAGTAAACTCTGTGAGAGTCACTGACATCCCCATTAGCCTGTTTGACAGCTTGCTGTCTGAGACCCTCTAATGTGGGACAGGTTTGCTGTGCCACCCTCAGCTCCTCTCTGGCAGGCCCCCCTTCACCCAAAAGCTCAGCAGTGTCTGCTTCCAGCTCCTCTGGTGTAGGTTCTGCACAGGGAGGGAATTCTTCTTCCTCAGAAGTAGAATCCACTGTAGAGGGAGGGATAGTAGGAAGTGGTTTGCTTCTACTAGCCCTAGCTTTAGGGAGCACTTGGTCCATTGTTCCAGGATCCAAGCTTCCCTGTCCTTTTTGCTTTTTGGCCTGAGCCCTTGTCAAAGCAAAAATATGCCCTGGGATGCCCAGCATTGCTGCATGGGCCTCCAACTCCACATCTGACCAAGCTGATGTCTCCAAATCATTCCCTAATAGACAGTCTACAGGTAAATCTGAAGCTACCACAACTTTCTTTGGACCAGTAACCCCCCCCCAGTTGAGATTAACAACAGCCATGGGGTGGCTAAGTGTGTTGTTGTGAGCATCGGTTACTTGGTACTGGTGACCAAGTAGGTGTTATTCAGGGTGGACCAGTTTCTCTATGACCATAGTCACACTGGCACCAGTGTCCCTGTAGGCCTGAACCTCAACACCATTTATTAGGGGTAGCTGCTTGTACTTATCCATATTAAGGGGACAAGCAACTAAGGTGGCTAAATCAATAGCCCCCTCAGAGACTAACACAGCCTCTGTGGCCTCCCTAATAAGGCCAACCCCAACTAAATTACCAAAAGTGAGCCCAGCTACTCCCTTGGATTGGCTATTAGTAGGTTTGCTCCCACCACCACTGCTATTAGTAGGGACACTAGGTGTAGCAGTAGGGGTTGTAGTGGTAAGAGCTGTGGTGCCTTTCTTTGGACAACTGGGATCTGTTGTCCAATGGCCTTTTATTTTACATAAATAGCACCATGGTTTCTTTTCCTTGTTCTGATTAAAGGAGGATTTGGACCCACCACCCCCACCAGAGTGTTTTTGTGGGCCTGATGAAGACTCATTTTTAGATTTGTCCCCACCCTTGTCTGAAGACTTACCATCCTTCTTTTTGTTGCCATCTTTGTCACCCCCTGTATGAACTTTTCTGTTCACTCTTGTTCTGACCCATTTGTCTGCCTTCTTTCCCAATTCTTGGGGAGAGGTCAGATCAGAGTCCACCAAGTCCTGTTGCAACAAATCAGACACACAATTATTAAGAATATGCTCTCTCAGGATCAAGTTATACAGGCTGTCATAATCAGTAACTTTACTGCCATGTAACCACCCATCCAAGGCCTTCACTGAATGGTCAATTAAATCAACCCAGTCTTGTGAAGACTCCTTTTTGGTCTCTCTGAACTTTATCCTGTACTGTTCAGTGGTTAAGCCATAACCATCCAGGAGTGCATTCTTAAGAACTTGGAAATTATTAGCATCATTTTCTTTCACAGTAAGGAGCCTATCCCTACCTTTTCCACTAAATGATAGCCATAGGATAGCAGCCCACTGCCTTTGAGGGACATCCTGTACAACACAGGCCCTCTCAAGTGCAGCAAACCACTTGTTAATGTCATCCCCCTCCTTATAAGGGGGAACTATCTTGTGCAGATTCCTGGAATCATGCTCTTTTGCAGGATGACTATGGGGAATACTGCTGCTGCCACCATGGGTATCTAAACCCAACTTCTGTCTTTCCTTCTCTAATTCAAAAGACTGTCTATCCAAATCCAGCTGTTGCTTTTTAAGCTTCAGTCTGGTTTGTTCCACCCTCAACTTATTGAGTTCCCTCTCTAACATTCTGTCATCAGGGTTGGTGGGAGGGACATTCCTAGAAACAGAGCTATGATGGGAATGAACAGGAGACCTGTCCCTTACAGAAGCCACCCTAACAGCTTGGTTAACAGAAACATTACTACCAGTATGGTGAGAATAAATGCTTTTGCTATGATGTGAGACAACACTATTTATATGGTGTGGCTCATCCTCATTACCAACTATGCTAGATTGTCTAGTAATGGGCAGGCTAGGAAGTTTCTTTCCTGAATCTTTTCCTGGGGGAATCCCTGAATCAGATTGGGAACTATTAGGTACTTTTTCAACAGATGAGGCACCTATGGCCTTATCCTGTTCTCTAAGCATGTTAAGTAACAGTTCCAAGGAAGGATTTTTCCCTACACTCAAACCTCTCTCTATACAGAGACTCCTTGCTCTTTTCCAGCTAAGGTTGTCATATGCCAGTTTGGACAGATCAACATTTTGGCCTGTGCCAGACATTTTTAGAGAGAGTTAAAGTGATAGAAAAAGAGAAAAAAGTTTTCAGAACTTTTTGGAAAGACAGAAAAAAACTTTTTAAACTTTTAAGAACTTTTTGAAAGTTTAGAAGTACTTTTCAGCACTTAGAAAAGAGTGAAAAGAGGAAATGCAAAACATTTTGGCTATGTGTATATACACTGACCTTGTTTTGTATATTTTTCTCTTATGAAAAGTACAATGACAAGAGTGGTAAGTAGTCTCAAGCACTTATCCCACCACTGCACAACCAATGTAGGAGGCTGGACTGGCTTGTAGTGAGTACCAAGGGGTACTTGCACCTTGCACCAGGCCCAGTTATCCCTTATTAGTGTATAGGGTGTCTAGCAGCTTAGGCTGATAGATAATGGTAGCTTAGCAGAGCAGCTTAGGCTGAACTAGGAGACGTGTGAAGCTACTACAGTACCACTTAGTGTCATATGCACAATATCATAAGAAAACACAATACACAGTTATACTAAAAATAAAGGTACTTTATTTTTATGACAATATGCCAAAGTATCTTAGAGTGTACCCTCAGTGAGAGGATAGGAAATATACACAAGATATATATACACAATAGCAAAAATATGCAGTATAGTCTTAGAAAACAGTGCAAACAATGTATAGTTACAATAGGATGCAATGGGGACACATAGGGATAGGGGCAACACAAACCATATACTCCAAAAGTGGAATGCGAACCACGAATGGACCCCAAACCTATGTGACCTTGTAGAGGGTCGCTGGGACTATTAGAAAATAGTGAGAGTTAGAAAAATAACCCTCCCCAAGACCCTGAAAAGTGAGTGCAAAGTGCACTAAAGTTCCCCTAAGGACAAAGAAGTCGTGTTAGAGGAATAATGCAGGAAAGACACAAACCAGCAATGCAACAACTATGGATTTCCAATCTAGGGTACCTGTGGAACAAGGGGACCAAGTCCAAAAGTCATAAGCAAGTCGGAGATGGGCAGATGCCCAGGAAATGCCAGCTGCGGGTGCAAAGAAGCTTCTACTGGACAGAAGAAGCTGAGGTTTCTGCAGGAACGAAAAGGGCTAGAGACTTCCCCTTTGGTGCACGGATTCCACTTGCCTTGGAGAGTCGTGCAGATGTGTTTTCCCGCCGAAAGGACGCCAACAAGCCTTGCTAGTCGCAAATCATGCGTTTGGCGTTTTTGGACGCTGCCGGGGCCCAGGAGGGACCAGGAGATCGCAAATTGGACCTAAAGAGAGAGGGGACGTCGTGCAAGACAAAGAGCCCTCACAGAAGCAGGTAGCACCCGGAGAAGTGCCAGAAACAGGCACTACAAAGATGCGTGAAACGGTGCTCGCCGAAGTTGCACAAAGGAGTCCCACGTCGCCGGAGACCAACTTGGAAAGTCGTGCAATGCAGATTAGAGTGCCGTGGACCCAGGCTTGGCTGTGCACAAAGGATTTCCGCCGGAAGTGCACAGGGGCCGGAGTAGCTGCAAAGTCGCGGTTCTCAGCAATGCAGCCCAGCGAGGTGAGGCAAGGACTTACCTCCACCAAACTTGGACTGAAGAGTCACTGGACTGTGGGGGTCACTTGGACAGAGTCGCTGGATTCGAGGGACCTCGCTCGTCGTGCTGAGAGGAGACCCAAGGGACCGGTAATGCAGCTTTTTGGTGCCTGCGGTTGCAGGGGGAAGATTCCGTCGACCCACGGGAGATTTCTTCGGAGCTTCTGGTGCAGAGAGGAGGCAGGCTACCCCCACAGCATGCACAAGCAGGAAAACAGTCGAGAAGGCGGCAGGATCAGCGTTACAGAGTTGCAGTAGTCGTCTTTGCTACTATGTTGCAGGTTTGCAGGCTTCCAGCGCGGTCAGCACTCGATTCCTTATCAGAAGGTGAAGAGAGAGATGCAGAGGAACTCGGATGAGCTCTTGCATTCGTTATCTGAAGTTTCCCCAGAGACAGAGACCCTAAATAGTCAGAAAAGAGGGTTTGGCTACCTAGGAGAGAGGATAGGCTACTAACACATGAAGGAGCCTATCAGCAGGAGTCTCTGACGTCACCTGGTGGCACTGGCCACTCAGAGCAGTCCAGTGTGCCAGCAGCACCTCTGTTTCCAAGATGGCAGAGGTCTGGAGCACACTGGAGGAGCTCTGGACACCTCCCAGGGGAGGTGCAGGTCAGGGGAGTGGTCACTCCCCTTTCCTTTGTCCAGTTTCGTGCCAGAGCAGGGGCTAAGGGGTCCCTGAACCGGTGTAGACTGGCTTATGCAGAATTGGGCACCTCTGTGCCCAACAAAGCATTTCCAGAGGCTGGGGGAGGCTACTCCTCCCCTGCCTTCACACCATTTTCCAAAGGGAGAGGGTGTCACACCCTCTCTCAGAGGAAGTTCTTTGTTCGGCCATCCTGGGCCAGGCCTGGCTGGACCCCAGGAGGGCAGATGCCTGTCTGAGGGGTTGGCAGCAGCAGCAGCTGCAGTGAAACCCCAGGAAGGGCAGTTTGGCAGTACCAGGGTCTGTGCTACAGACCACTGGGATCATGGGATTGTGCCAACTATGCCAGGATGGCATAGAGGAGGCAATTCCATGATCATAGACATGTTACATGGCCATATTCGGAGTTACCATGGAGAAGCTACATATAGGTAGTGACCTATATGTAGTGCACGCATGTAATGGTGTCCCCGCACTCACAAAGTTCAGTGAATTGGCTCTGAACAATGTGGGGGCACCTTGGCTAGTGCCAGGGTGCCCACACACTAAGTAACTTTGCACCTAACCTTTACCAGGTAAAGGTTAGACATATAGGTGACTTATAAGTTACTTAAGTGCAGTGTAAAATGGCTGTGAAATAACGTGGACGTTATTTCACTCAGGCTGCAGTGGCAGGCCTGTGTAAGAATTGTCAGAGCTCCCTATGGGTGGCAAAAGAAATGCTGCAGCCCATAGGGATCTCCTGGAACCCCAATACCCTGGGTACCTCAGTACCATATACTAGGGAATTATAAGGGTGTTCCAGTAAGCCAATGTAAATTGGTAAAAATGGTCACTAGCCTGTCAGTGACAATTTGGAAAGAAATGAGAGAGCATAACCACTGAGGTTCTGATTAGCAGAGCCTCAGTGAGACAGTTAGTCACTACACAGGTAACACATTCAGGCACACTTATGAGCACTGGGGCCCTGGGTTACCAGGGTCCCAGTGACACATACAACTAAAACAACATATATACAGTGAAAAATGGGGGTAACATGCCAGGCAAGATGGTACTTTCCTACAGCCTGTGGCCCCAAGAGCACTCCAAGATAAATGGAGTGGACCCCACACAATTGTTGAGAAAAAGGGTGAAGTCACCTATTTAGTTGACTTAGGCACTGCAAGGAGTCCCCTTAGGGTACTCCATGTAAACCGCCTGAAACCCTACTATGACAGTGCTGATCTCACCCTGCTCATGGCAACTGATGAGGGACAGGAAGAAGAGAGTGATCCTCTACCTGATCTCTTCTCTTCCACAGAACAAGATGCTCTTGTGGAAGGTGTAGTTTTGGCTGATTGTCTTACTGCTGAGCAGAAAGACCATTGCATAAATCTCCTAGATCAATTCTCTGAACTCTTCTCTACTGTGCCAGGTACCACTTCTTGGTGTGAGCACACTATAGATACTGAAGACAGTTTACCTGTCAAAAGTAAGATCTATAGGCAGCCTGACCATGTCAGGGACTGCATAAAGCAAGAGGTCCAGAAAATGTTAGAACTAGGAGTGGTTGAGCACTCTGAAAGTCCATGGGCTTCTCCTGTGGTACTTTTACCAAAACCCCATTCCAAAGATGGAAAGAAGGAAATGCGGTTTTGTGTAGACTATAGAGGTCTCAACTTGGTAACCAAAACTGATGCTCACCCTATACCCAGGGCAGATGAGCTCATAGATACACTGGCATCTGCCAAGTATCTAAGCACTTTTGATTTGACTGCAGGGTATTGGCAGATCAAATTTCAGAAGATGCTAAACCTAAGACTGCATTTTCAACCATTGGAGGCCATTACCAGTTTACTGTAATGCCTTTTGGTTTGAAGAATGCACCTGCCACTTTTCAAAGGTTGGTGAATCCAGCCCTGCAAGGGCTGGAAGCTTTCAGTGCAGCATATTTGGACGATATAGCTGTATTTAGCTCCAGCTGGGATGATCACCTGGTCCACCTATGGAAAGTTTTGGAGGCCCTGCAAAAGGCAGGCCTCACTATCAAGGCTTCAAAGTGGCAGATGGGGCAGTGTAAAGTGGTTTATCTGCGACACCTTGTTGGTGGGGAACAGATTGCACCACTTCAGGGGAAAATCCAAACAAGTATTGATTGGGTTCCCCCTACCACTCAGTCTCAGGTGAGAGCCTTCCTAGGCCTCACTGGGTATTACAGGAGGTTCATTAAGAACTATGGCTCCATTGCAGCCCCTCTTAATGACCTCACATCCAAGAAAATGCCTAAAAAGGTATTATGGACAGCAAACTGTCAGAAAGCTTTTGAGGAGCTGAAGCAGGCCATGTGCTCTGCACCTGTCCTGAAAAGCCCTTGTTACTCTAAAAAATTCTATGTCCAAACTGATGCATCTGAATTAGGAGTAGAGGCAGTCCTATCACAACTTAATTCTGAGGGCCAGGATCAACCTGTTGCTTTTATTAGTAGGAGGTTGACCCCTAGAGAAAAGCGTTGGTCTGCCATTGAGAGGGAGGCCTTTGCTGTGGTCTGGGCTCTGAAGAAGTTGAGGCCATACCTGTTTGGCACTCACTTCATTGTTCAGACAGACCACAAACCTCTACTTTGGCTAAAACAAATGAAAGGTGAAAATCCTAAATTGTTGAGGTGGTCCATATCCCTACAGGGAATGGACTATACAGTGGAACATAGACCTGGGAGTAGCCACTCCAATGCAGATGGACTCTCCAGATATTTCCACTTAGACAATGAAGACTCATCAGGTCATGGCTAGTCTTATTGTCCTTCGTTTGGGGGGGGGGTTGTGTAGGAAAGTACCATCTTGCCTGGCATGTTACCCCCATTTTTCACTGTATATATGTTGTTTTAGTTGTATGTGTCACTGGGACCCTGTTCACCAGGGCCCCAGTGCTCATAAGTGTGCCTGAATGTGTTACCTGTGTAGTGACTAACTGTCTCACTGAGGCTCTGCTAATCAGAACCTCAGTGGTTATGCTCTCTCATTTCTTTCTAAATTGTCACTAACAGGCTAGTGACCAATTTTACCAATTTACATTGGCTTACTGGAACACCCTTATAATTCCCTAGTATATGGTACTGAGGTACCCAGGGTATTGGGGTTCCAGGAGATCCCTATGGGCTGCAGCATTTCTTTTGCCACCCATAGGGAGCTCTGACAATTCTTACACAGGCCTGCCACTGCAGCCTGAGTGAAATAACGTCCACGTTATTTCACAGCCATTTTACACTGCACTTAAGTAACTTATAAGTCACCTATATGTCTAACCTTTACCTGGTAAAGGTTAGGTGCAAAGTTACTTAGTGTGAGGGCACCCTGGCACTAGCCAAGGTGCCCCCACATTGTTCAGAGCCAATTCCCTGAACTTTGTGAGTGCGGGGACACCATTACACGCGTGCACTACATATAGGTCAATACCTATATGTAGCTTCACAATGGTAACTCCGAATATGGCCATGTAACATGTCTAAGATCATGGAATTGCCCCCTCTATGCCATCCTGCCATTGTTGGCACAATTCGATGATCCCAGTGGTCTGTAGCACAGACCCTGGTACTGCCAAACTGCCTTTCCTGGGGTTTCACTGCAGCTGCTGCTGCTGCCAACCCCTCAGACAGGTTTCTGCCCCCCTGGGGTCAAGCCAGGCTTGTCCCAGGATGGCAGAACAAAGGACTTCCTCTGAGAGAGGGTGTTACACCCTCTCCCTTTGGAAAATGGAGTGAAGGCAGGGAAGGAGTAGCCTCCCCCAGCCTCTGGAAATGCTTTCTTGGGCACAGATGTGCCCAATTCTGCATAAGCCAGTCTACACCGGTTCAGGGACCCCTTAGCCCCTGCTCTGGCGCGAAACTGGACAAAGGAAAGGGGAGTGACCACTCCCCTGACCTGCACCTCCCCTGGGAGGTGTCCAGAGCTCCTCCAGTGTGCTCCAGACCTCTGCCATCTTGGAAACAGAGGTGCTGCTGGCACACTGGACTGCTCTGAATGGCCAGTGCCACCAGGTGACGTCAGAGACTCCTTGTGATAGGCTCCTTCAGGTGTTGCTAGCCTATCCTCTCTCCTAAGTAGCCAAACCCTCTTTTCTGGCTATTTAGGGCCTCTGGGGAAACTTTAGATAACGAATGCAAGAGCTCATCCGAGTTCCTCTGCATCTCTCTCTTCACCTTCTGCCAAGGAATCGACTGCTGACCGCGCTGGAAGCCTGCAACACTGCAACAAAGTAGCAAAGACGACTACTGCAACTCTGTAACGCTGATCCGGCCGCCTTCTCGACTGTTTTCCTGGTGGTGCATGCTGTGGGGGTAGTCTGCCTCCTCTCTGCACTAGAAGCTCCGAAGAAATCTCACGTGGGTCGACGGAATCTTCCCCCTGCAACCGCAGGCACCAAAAAGCTGCTTTACCGGTCCCTTGGGTCTCCTCTCAGCACGACGAGCGAGGTCCCTCGAATCCAGCGACTCTGTCCAAGTGACTCCCACAGTCCAGTGACTCTTCAGTCCAAGTTTGGTGGAGGTAAGTCCTTGCCTCACCTCGGTGGGCTGCAATGCTGGGAACCGTGACTTTTGCAGCTACTCCGGCCCCTGTGCACTTCCGGCGGAAATCCTTTGTGCACAGCCAAGCCTGGGTCCACTGCACTCTAACCTGCATTGCACAACTTTCTAAGTTGGCCTCCGGCGACGTGGGACTCCTTTGTGTAACTTCGGGTGAGCACCGTTTTATGCATCCTCGTAGTGCCTGTTTCTGGCACTTCTCCGGGAGCTACCTGCTGCTGAGAGGGCTCCATGTCTTTCTCGACGTCCCCTCTCTCTCCTGGTCCAATTTGCGACCTCCTGGTCCCTCCAGGGCCACAGCAGCGTCCAAAAACGTTAAGGCTTGTTGGCATTCCTTCAGCGGGACAACACTTTTGCACAACTCTCCACGGCGAGGGGGATCCGTCCACCAAAGGGGAAGTCTCTAGCCCTTTTTGTTCCTGCAGAAACCTCAGCTTCTTCTGTCCAGTAGAAGCTTCTTTGCACCCACAGCTGGCATTTCCTGGGCATATGCCCATCTCCGACTTGCTTGTGACTTTTGGACTTGGTCCCCTTGTTCCACAGGTACCCTAGATTGGAAATCCACAGTTGTTGCATTGTTGGTTTGTGTCTTTCCTGCATTATTCCTCTATCACGACTTCCTTGTCTTTTGGGGAACTTTAGTGCACTTTGCACTCACTTTTCAGGGTCTTGGGGAGGGTTATTTTTCAAACTCTCACTATTTTCTAATAGTCCCAGCGACCCTCTACAAGGTCACATAGGTTTGGGGTCCATTCGTGGTTCGCATTCCACTTTTGGAGTATATGGTTTGTGTTGCCCCTATCCCTATGTTTCCCCATTGCATCCTATTGTAACTATACATTGTTTGCACTGTTTTCTAAGACTAGACTGCATATTTTTGCTATTGTGTATATATATCTTGTGTATATTTCCTATCCTCTCACTGAGGGTACACTCTAAGATAATTTGGCATATTGTCATAAAAATAAAGTACCTTTATTTTTAGTATAACTGTGTATTGTGTTTTCTTATGATATTGTGCAAGTGACACTTGTGGTACTGTAGTAGCTTCACACGTCTCCTAGTTCAGCCTAAGCTGCTCTGCTAAGCTACCATTATCTATCAGCCTAAGCTGCTAGACACCCTATACACTAATAAGGGATAACTGGGCCTGGTGCAAGGTGCAAGTACCCCTTGGTACTCACTACAAGCCAGTCCAGCCTCCTACATTGGTTGTGCAGTGGTGGGATAAGTGCTTTGAGACTACTTACCACTCTTGTCATTGTACTTTTCATAAGAGAAAAATATACAAAACAAGGTCAGTGTATATACACATAGCCAAAAAGTTTTGCATTTCCTCTTTTCACTCTATTCTAAGTGCTGAAAAGTACTTCTAAACTTTCTAAAAAGTTCTAAAAAGTTAAAAAAGTTTTTCTCTGTCTTTCTAAAAGCTCTGACAAACTTTTTTCTCTTTTTCTATCACTTTAACTCTCTCTAAAAATGTCTGGCACAGGCCAAAATGTTGATCTGTCCAAACTTGCATATGATCACCTTAGCTGAAAAGGAGCAAGGAGTCTCTGCATAGAGAGAGGTTTGAGTGTAGGGAAGAATCCTTCCTTGGAATTGTTGCTTAATATGCTTAAAGAACAAGATAAGGCCATAGGGGCCACATCTGTTGAAAAAGTAGCAAATGGTTCCCAATCTGATCCAGGGACTCCCCCAGGAAAAGATTCAGGAAAGAAAGTTCCTAGCCTGCCCATTACAAGACAGTCTAGCATAGTTGGTAATGATGATGGGCCACACCATACAAATAGTGTTTTCTCACATCATAGCAAAAGCATTTATTCTCACCATACTGGTAGTGATGTTTCTGTCAGCCAAGCTGTTAGGGTGCCCTCTGTATGGGACAGGTCTCCTTCTGTTCTTTCCCATCATACCTCTGTATCTAGAAATGTCCCTCCCACCAACCCTGATGACAGATTGTTAGAAAGGGAACTCAATAAGTTGAGGGTGGAACAAACCAGACTGAAGCTTAAAAAGCAACAGCTGGATTTGGATAGACAGTCTTTAGAATTAGAGAAGGAAAGACAGAAGTTGGGTTTAGAAACCCATGGTGGCAGCAGCAGTATTCCCCATAGTCATCCTGCAAAAGAGCATGATTCCAGGAATCTGCACAAGATAGTTCCCCCTTATAAGGAGGGGGATGACATTAACAAGTGGTTTGCTGCACTTGAGAGGGCCTGTGTTGTACAGGATGTCCCTCAAAGGCAGTGGGCTGCTATCCTATGGCTATCATTTAGTGGAAAAGGTAGGGATAGGCTCCTTACTGTGAAAGAAAATGATGCTAATAATTTCCAAGTTCTTAAGAATGCACTCCTGGATGGTTATGGCTTAACCACTGAACAATACAGGATAAAGTTCAGAGAGACCAAAAAGGAGTCTTCACAAGACTGGGTTGATTTCATTGACCATTCAGTGAAGGCCTTGGAGGGGTGGTTACATGGCAGTAAAGTTACTGATTATGACAGCCTGTATAACTTGATCATGAGAGAGCATATTCTTAATAATTGTGTGTCTTATTTGTTGCACCAGTACTTGGTGGACTCTGATCTGACCTCTCCCCAAGAATTGGGAAAGAAGGCAGACAAATGGGTCAGAACAAGAGTGAACAGAAAAGTTCATACAGGGGGTGACAAAGATGGCAACAAAAAGAAGGATGGTAAGTCTTCTGACAAAGGTGGGGACAAATCTAAAAATGAGTGTTCATCAGGCCCACAAAAACACTCTGGTGGGGGTGGTGGGCCCAAATCCTCTTTTAATCAGAACAAGGAAAAGAAACCATGGTGCTATTT
This sequence comes from Pleurodeles waltl, assembly GCF_031143425.1. Classification (NCBI taxonomy): domain Eukaryota; kingdom Metazoa; phylum Chordata; class Amphibia; order Caudata; family Salamandridae; genus Pleurodeles; species Pleurodeles waltl. The sequence continues at coordinate 15,366,286 of NC_090436.1, read as the reverse complement.
ATGTAAAGTAAAAGGCCATTGGACAACAGATCCCAGTTGTCCAAAGAAAGGCACCAAGCCTCCTACCACTACAACCCCTACTGCTACACCTAGTGTCCCTACTAATAGCAGTGGTGGTGGGAGCAAACCTACTAATAGCCAATCCAAGGGAGTAGCTGGGCTCACTATTGGTAACTTAATTGGGGTTGGCCTTGTTAGGGAGGCCACAGAGGCTGTGTTAGTCTCTGAGGGGGCTATTGATTTAGCCACCTTAGTTGCTTGTCCCCTTAATATGGATAAGTACAAGCAGCTACCCCTAATAAATGGTGTTGAGGTTCAGGCCTACAGGGACACTGGTGCCAGTGTGACTATGGTCATAGAGAAACTGGTCCACCCTGAACAACACCACTTGGTCACCAGTACCAAGTAACCGATGCTCACAACAACACACTTAGCCACCCCATGGCTGTTGTTAATCTCAACTGGGGGGGGGTTACTGGTCCAAAGAAAGTTGTGGTAGCTTCAGATTTACCTGTAGACTGTCTATTAGGGAATGATTTGGAGACATCAGCTTGGTCAGATGTGGAGTTGGAGGCCCATGCAGCAATGCTGGGCATCCCAGGGCATATTTTTGCTTTGACAAGGGCTCAGGCCAAAAAGCAAAAAGGACAGGGAAGCTTGGATCCTGGAACAATGGACCAAGTGCTCCCTAAAGCTAGGGCTAGTAGAAGCAAACCACTTCCTACTATCCCTCCCTCTACAGTGGATTCAACTTCAGAGGAAGAAGAATTCCCTCCCTGTGCAGAACCTTCACCAGAGGAGCTTCAAGCAGACACTGCTGAACTTTTGGGTGAAGGGGGGCCTGCCAGGGAGGAGCTGAGTGTGGCACAGCAAACCTGTCCCACATTACAGGGTCTAAGACAGCAAGCTGTCAAACAGGCTAATGGTGATGTCAGTGACTCTCACAGAGTTTACTGGGAGGACAACCTCTTGTACACTGAGCATAGGGATCCTAAACCTGGAGCTGCCATGAGATTAGTGATTCCTCAGGAGTACAGAAAGTTCCTCCTAACTCTAGCACACGACATTCCCCTAGCTGGGCATCTAGGACAAATGAAAACTTGGGACAGGCTTGTTCCCTTGTTTCATTGGCCTAGGATGTCTGAGGACACAAAAGATTTGTGTAAGTCCTGTGAAACCTGTCAAGCCAGTGGCAAGACAGGTGGCACTCCAAAGGCACCCCTTATTCCACTGCCTGTGGTTGGGGTTCCCTTTGAAATGGTAGGGGTTGACATAGTTGGCCCCCTTCACCCTCCTACTGCTTCAGGAAATAGATTCATCTTGGTGGTAGTGGACCATGCCACAAGATATCCTGAAGCTATTCCTTTAAGGACCACTACAGCTCCTGCAGTGGCAAAGGCCCTCCTGGGAATATTTTCCAGGGTGGGCTTCCCAAAGGAAGTAGTATCAGACAGAGGAAGCAATTTCATGTCTGCATACTTAAAGGCCATGTGGTGTAACTTACAAGTTCACTACACCCTATCATCCACAAACAAATGGACTGGTGGAGAGATTTAATAAAACTCTCAAAGGCATGATTATGGGTCTCCCTGAAAAACTCCGCAGGAGATGGGATATCCTGTTACCATGCCTCCTTTTTGCCTACAGGGAGGTACCCCAGAAAGGAGTGGGCTTCAGCCCCTTTGAACTTCTTTTTGGACACCCTGTTAGGGGTCCACTCACACTTGTAAAGGAAGGTTGGGAACAACCTTTAAAAGCTCCTAAGCAGGATATTGTGGACTATGTACTTGGCCTCAGATCAAGGATGGCTGAGTATATGAAAAAGGCCAGTAAGAACCTTCAGGCCAGCCAAGAGCTCCAGAAGCAATGGCATGATCAGAAGGCTGTTTTGGTTCAGTACCAACCAGGGCAGAAAGTGTGGGTCTTGGAGCCTGTGGCCCCAAGAGCACTCCAAGATAAATGGAGTGGACCCCACACAATTGTTGAGAAAAAGGGTGAAGTCACCTATTTAGTTGACTTAGGCACTGCAAGGAGTCCCCTTAGGGTACTCCATGTAAACCGCCTGAAACCCTACTATGACAGGGCTGATCTCACCCTGCTCATGGCAACTGATGAGGGACAGGAAGAAGACAGTGATCCTCTACCTGATCTCTTCTCTTCCACAGAACAAGATGCTCTTGTGGAAGGTGTAGTTTTGGCTGATTGTCTTACTGCTGAGCAGAAAGACCATTGCATAAATCTCCTAGATCAATTCTCTGAACTCTTCTCTACTGTGCCAGTTACCACTTCTTGGTGTGAGCACACTATAGATACTGGAGACAGTTTACCTGTCAAAAGTAAGATCTATAGGCAGCCTGACCATGTCAGGGACTGCATAAAGCAAGAGGTCCAGAAAATGTTAGAACTAGGAGTGGTTGAGCACTCTGAAAGTCCATGGGCTTCTCCTGTGGTACTTGTACCAAAACCCCATTCCAAAGATGGAAAGAAGGAAATGTGGTTTTGTGTAGACTATAGAGGTCTCAACTTGGTAACCAAAACTGATGCTCACCCTATACCCAGGGCAGATGAGCTCATAGATACACTGGCATCTGCCAAGTATCTAAGCACTTTTGATTTGACTGCAGGGTATTGGCAGATCAAATTTCAGAAGATGCTAAACCTAAGACTGCATTTTCAACCATTGGAGGCCATTACCAGTTTACTGTAATGCCTTTTGGTTTGAAGAATGCACCTGCCACTTTTCAAAGGTTGGTGAATCCAGTCCTGCAAGGGCTGGAAGCTTTCAGTGCAGCATATTTGGACGATATAGCTGTATTTAGCTCCAGCTGGGATGATCACCTGGTCCACCTATGGAAAGTTTTGGAGGCCCTGCAAAAGGCAGGCCTCACTATCAAGGCTTCAAAGTGCCAGATAGGGCAGGGTAAAGTGGTTTATCTGGGACACCTTGTTGGTGGGGAACAGATTGCACCACTTCAGGGGAAAATCCAAACAATTATTGATTGGGTTCCCCCTACCATTCAGTCTCAGGTGAGAGCCTTCCTAGGCCTCACTGGGTATTACAGGAGGTTCATTAAGAACTATGGCTCCATTGCAGCCCCTCTTAATGACCTCACATCCAAGAAAATGCCTAAAAAGGTATTATGGACAGCAAACTGTCATAAAGCTTTTGAGGAGCTGAAGCAGGCCATGTGCTCTGCACCTGTCCTGAAAATCCCTTGTTACTCTAAAAAATTCTATGTCCAAACTGATGCATCTGAATTAGGAGTAGGGGCAGTCCTATCACAACTTAATTCTGAGGGCCAGGATCAACCTGTTGCTTTTATTAGTAGGAGGTTGACCCCTAGAGAAAAGCGTTGGTCTGCCATAGAGAGGGAGGCCTTTGCTGTGGTCTGGGCTCTGAAGAAGTTGAGGCCATACCTGTTTGGCACTCACTTCATTGTTCAGACAGACCACAAACCTCTACTCTGGCTAAAACAAATGAAAGGTGAAAATCCTAAATTGTTGAGGTGGTCCATATCCCTACAGGGAATGGACTATACAGTGGAACATAGACCTGGGAGTAGCCACTCCAATGCAGATGGACTCTCCAGATATTTCCACTTAGACAATGAAGACTCATCAGGTCATGGCTAGTCTTATTGTCCTTCGTTTGGGGGGGGGTTGTGTAGGAAAGTACCATCTTGCCTGGCATGTTACCCCCATTTTTCACTGTATATATGTTGTTTTAGTTGTATGTGTCACTGGGACCCTGTTAACCAGGGCCCCAGTGCTCATAATTGTGCCTGAATGTGTTACCTGTGTAGTGACTAACTGTCTCACTGAGGCTCTGCTAATCAGAACCTCAGTGGTTATGCTCTCTCATTTCTTTCTAAATTGTCACTAACAGGCTAGTGACCAATTTTACCAATTTACATTGGCTTACTGGAACACCCTTATAATTCCCTAGTATATGGTACTGAGGTACCCAGGGTATTGGGGTTCCAGGAGATCCCTATGGGCTGCAACATTTCTTTTGCCACCCATAGGGAGCTCTGACAATTCTTACACAGGCCTGCCACTGCAGCCTGAGTGAAATAACGTCCACGTTATTTCACAGCCATTTTACACTGCACTTAAGTAACTTATAAGTCACCTATATGTCTAACCTTTACCTGGTAAAGGTTAGGTGCAAAGTTACTTAGTGTGAGGGCACCCTGGCACTAGCCAAGGTGCCCCCACATTGTTCAGAGCCAATTCCCTGAACTTTGTGAGTGCGGGGACACCATTACACGCGTGCTCTACATATAGGTCAATACCTATATGTAGCTTCACAATGGTAACTCCGAATATGGCCATGTAACATGTCTAAGATCATGGAATTGCCCCCTCTATGCCATCCTGGCATTGTTGGCACAATTCGATGATCCCAGTGGTCTGTAGCACAGACCCTGGTACTGCCAAACTGCCTTTCCTGGGGTTTCACTGCAGCTGCTGCCAACCCCTCAGACAGGTTTCTGCCCCCCTGGGGTCAAGCCAGGCTTGTCCCAGGATGGCAGAACAAAGGACTTCCTCTGAGAGAGGGTGTTACACCCTCTCCCTTTGGAAAATGGTGTGAAGGCAGGGGAGGAGTAGCCTCCCCCAGCCTCTGGAAATGCTTTCTTGGGCACAGATGTGCCCAATTCTGCATAAGCCAGTCTACACCGGTTCAGGGACCCCTTAGCCCCTGCTCTGGCGCGAAACTGGACAAAGGAAAGGGGAGTGACCACTCCCCTGACCTGCACCTCCCCTGGGAGGTATCCAGAGCTCCTCCAGTGTGCTCCAGACCTCTGCCATCTTGGAAACAGAGGTGCTGCTGGCACACTGGACTGCTCTGAGTGGCCAGTGCCACCAGGTGACGTCAGAGACTCCTTGTGATAGGCTCCTTCAGGTGTTGCTAGCCTATCCTCTCTCCTAAGTAGCCAAACCCCCTTTTTTGGCTATTTAGGGTCTCTGTCTCTGGGGAAACTTTAGATAACGAATGCAAGAGCTCATCCGAGTTCCTCTGCATCTCTCTCTTCACCTTCTGCCAAGGAATCGACTGCTGACCGCGCTGGAAGCCTGCAACACTGCAACAAAGTAGCAAAGACGACTATTGCAACTCTGTAACGCTGATCCTGCCGCCTTCTCGACTGTTTTCCTGGTGGTGCATGCTGTGGGGGTAGTCTGCCTCCTCTCTGCACTAGAAGCTCCGAAGAAATCTCCCGTGGGTCGACGGAATCTTCCCCCTGAAACTGCAGGCACCAAAAAGCTGCATTACTGGTCCCTTGGGTCTCCTCTCAGCACGACGAGCGAGGTCCCTCGAATCCAGCGACTCTGTCCAATTGACCGCCACAGTCCAGTGACTCTTCAGTCCAAGTTTGGTGGAGGTAAGTCCTTGCCTCACCTCGCTGGGCTGCATTGCTGGGAACCGCGACTTTTGCAGCTACTCCGGCCCCTGTGCACTTCCGGCGGAAATCCTTTGTGCACAACCAAGCCTGGGTCCACGGCACTCTAACCTGCATTGCACGACTTTCTAAGTTCGTCTCCGGCGACGTGGGACTCCTTTGTGTAACTTCAGGTGAGCACCATTTCACGCATCCTCGTAGTGCCTGTTTCTGGCATTTCTCCGGGTGCTACCTGCTGCTGAGAGGGCTCCTTGTCTTGCTCTACATCCCCTCTCTCTCCTGGTCCAATTTGCGACCTCCTGGTCCCTCCAGGGCCACAGCAGCGTCCAAAAACGCTAGCCGCATGATTTGCAGCTAGCAAGGCTTGTTGGCATTCCTTTGGCAAGAAAACACTTCTGCACAACTCTCCACGGCGAGCGGGATCCGTCCACCAAAGGGGAAGTCTCTAGCCCTTTTTGTTCCTGCAGAAACCTCAGCTTCTTCTGTCCAGTAGAAGCTTCTTTGCATCCACAGCTGGCATTTCCTGGGCATATGCCCATCTCCGACTTGCTTGTGACTTTTGGACTTGGTCCCCTTGTTCCACAGGTACCCTAGATTGGAAATCCACAGTTGTTGCATTGTTGGTTTGTGTCTTTCCTGCATTATTCCTCTATCACGACTTCCTTGTCTTTTGGGGAACTTTAGTGCACTTTGCACTCACTTTTCAGGGTCTTGGGGAGGGTTGTTTTTCTAACTCTCACTATTTTCTAATAGTCCCAGCGACCCTCTACAAGGTCACATAGGTTTGGGGTCCATTCGTGTTCGCATTCCACTTTTGGAGTATATGGTTTGTGTTGCCCCTATCCCTATGTTTCCCCATTGCATCCTATTGTAACTATACATTGTTTGCACTGTTTTCTAAGACTATACTGCATATTTTTGCTATTGTGTATATATATCTTGTGTATATTTCCTATCCTCTCACTGAGGGTACACTCTAAGATACTTTGGCATATTGTCATAAAAATAAAGTACCTTTATTTTTAGTATAACTGTGTATTGTGTTTTCTTATGATATTGTGCAAGTGACACTTGTGGTACTGTAGTAGCTTCACACGTCTCCTAGTTCAGCCTAAGCTGCTCTGCTAAGCTACCATTATCTATCAGCCTAAGCTGCTAGACACCCTATACACTAATAAGGGATAACTGGGCCTGGTGCAAGGTGCAAGTACCCCTTGGTACTCACTACAAGCCAGTCCAGCCTCCTACACTCACCTCTTGAAACATCCAGAGCCTCACTGCCAGCAGCTCAACTAGACCTGAATATCCAGCACTTACCTGAAGCACAGCACCACCCTCACCTCAAAACAGAATTCCTGTTATTTGCCAAAGAGAACAAGTAAAACCTAGTCCAAAGCTCGCTCAACGACATGACCCCGGGTGGATTCAGACCCCAGCGCTATGTCACCCTGGACACCAATCCCATCGAGAAACACCTCAGAGAAAAACAGGATGGCCTGGCTCCAGCTCTCCCTACTTAAGAAAATGAAACTATCCCTCAAAGAACAAAGCCTTCAGAATTGCCCATCAACCCCTTGTGCTTTCTCATCTGGAAGAGGTAAACCCCTGCTCTGCAGGCGCCCAGACTCCACACTGCCCTTCCCCCTCCGTCTTACATGCTGCAACACACCTCAAAGGGTCTGCCAAAATATGACCACAACACCTCAATGATGGTGGATCTCGACTGGCTCCTCCTGCCAGCTGCATCATTTACAAAGCCATCATCTCCCTACCCCACCTGGCTGACAAGCTCTAGGCACAAATGCAGCTAGGACACCATCAGCCTGGATTGAAAAAGAGAAAAGATTATTCAACAATCTTTTCCATCTATGCAGCCAGGACCTGGAATAACAACCCTGCATTCATTATGACTGCCACAAGCCGTCGCTAATTTTGGCAAGGTCTGAAGACTCGCCTCTCTAAAGAACACTACAATATAAAGCATTTACAGTCCACAAACCAGCTAGCCCTCCTATCAGAGGCTGACTAACTTGGACTTCGACCATGTACAGTGTTCTGATGCCTTTCAGCTATGTTTAGTCTAAGTAAACAGTGCACAGAAACTGCAGAGCACAGGAACTGCAGACATGTCCAGGGGAAAATATGTAACCTACTGACGCAGAAAAGGAGGTCCCAGATCATTACAACATCATAAAACGCCAAATTACGTTGGATATAAAGTGTCGCAAAAATACTAGCCAATGTATAGCATGACGTTCAATTAATCAGTCGTATCGCAGCAATTCGAAGGCACTTGAAGACCTGAAGCCGATTACTGGGAAGACCACGCTAGAAGCTATCAATGCAGCAAGTGTGCAGGCCACACAGCCAACAAAATACTGCACGTACCTTTACGAGGGGTCGGGCGGGGGTGGATGATTCTGCAGCAAAGACAATTCTCAACAGGTCCAGAAAGTGCAGCTTAGACGTTTGGGTTTTCTCTCAGTCTGAATGTTAGAGCGGGCTAGGAATTTCTGTGTGGTGCTTCATGTAAATTAGTGGATGGGTGGAGATGTACAAAGATATCCCTGTTGCTTTTTCATTACTCTGCCGAGCCTTTCTACATGGCATATGAAGATTTTGGTTCCTCCCGTCAAGAGATCTTAGACTGGAGGTTCAGCTTCGGAAAGAAATAATCTCAAAAGTGGTTGATATTACTACAAGTAACTTTTGCCCGATCTATAAAGGAGGTCGGCTTTGGATTCTGCAGGCATTGGCATTGATGGCTCTAATCAAGTATGTCAGCATTGAAACAGGTTGCATCAATGCGCTACAAAGAGCATTTATGCAACCTGTTATAAAGAGGTTGCAAGAGAAGCAGAAGATGAAAAGGGGGATTATTTAATCCTCCTACACCCTTTGAGGCCTACTTCACATTCTTGGAAAGGCTCATCCTGGTTGTAGCTCACCTTTGGACAAGCATCATGCCAGATTCCTTAAAAAAAAGCACATAAAAAGGGATTTTTCAATCAAATCCACAGGTGATGGTACTATTCAAGGGACATTTCTGAAAACAGAAATCTACTGTTGAAATCTACTTTTCTCACCAACGTTTGGACTGCTTGCAGTTATTAAATGTATGTAAGCAAAGATTTTACCTTCACTGGATGCACAGACGTCGAGGTTTCATGCTTAAATGGTCTCTTGATGGGAGAGCTGTTGTTTTCCTCTTCAGACTTGCAAACATTTTGTCCTAGGTACAAAACGACATAGGTCACTCACAAGTTAGAAACACCAATGACATCATTAATTACCTCATCATTGGAGATTAAGGGCCTCATTACAAGTTTGGCGGGACAACCGTCGGCCCGCCAGCCCGTGGAGAGGAGACTGCCATGCAGCCGGCGGTTCCCCCTCGCTCCACCAAGGCCACAAGGTTTCCACTAGGCTGACTGCCGAAAACCTCTGAACCTCATGGAGGCAAGGCCAATGTCGTCACACAGGGGGCGCTCCTAGCACCCTCAGAATACATACTGTCTACCGTGGCATTCTGATGGTGCTGGACAATAGGGCCCCTGCACTGCCCTCTGTGGCCCTCAGCACTGGGTTTCCACCAGCCGGTCCATGCCATGAAAAGGCTGGTGGAAACTGGACTCGCGATCAGCATGGTGGCATTGAACTCAGCGCCACCGTGGCTGAGCACGACTCTGACCACCTCCACCCTATCGGGGACCTTGCTGCCAGGGTCGTAATGCGGCAGTCGGACCTCCTGGATTACATAATCAGGCCCTAAGTTAAACAATATCACTGACATACTTTACAATGAAATTCTGGACTTTTTCTGCTCGCTCACCCAAACCCAGCAAATGATGCTTACATTTTTAGTCACAAATAAGTACAATCTATATTGAGCTTTAAAAGTACAAAACAATTATGTTTTTTCCAAGAAAAATAGACATTAACTCTTTAATGGATGCTGTTACAAAAAGTAGCTGTGATGTGTCACTGGAAGAGAACACTGCCTGCGTACCTGGACTTTAAGGTGCTTCCCTGAATCACTAACCAGAGTATCGGGCAAAACTTGTAACACAAAGCCAACTCATGTTGATGCCAAAGTACAAGAATTTCACATATCATGCAACTCATGGATATAAAAATCCTGGATTAAATCATAAAAAGGCACAATCAGGGTTTAGCATCCGTACACATTTGCATCCATTATGGTTTCGGAACCCATGACTTAGGAATGCATCGACAACTAAGGGAAAGTTGGGATGGGCTCAGTTTGGAACCAACGCTGATGCGTGAGATAACCATGCAGAAGGCAGTTACAGGACACAAAAGGATTAGCAATGTCTGAACACAATTTTGGTGAATAACTGCGGCACAACATCCAGACGGAATGGCAATTCCATCGAGTGGGAGAGACAACCGCTTGTTCCCCATCCCATCAGCTCTGGCAATGCTTGTTAAACTGCATGCAGAAGGAGTCATTCTCTAGGATAACTCAGCCAAGTTTATCTTACAGTTCTACCACGAAAACAGATATTAGGCCAAGATTGCAGGGAAGCCCGCCAACCTGCTGCAAAGTTCTCGGAAGGATGATTTTGGTGCATTAATTTTTTCACTTACGAGATGACTGTAAACCCGTACAAAGGCCTAAAGATCAATGCTAGTCCTCAAAGGAACAGGGCCTTGGATGTACGTGCGGACTCCACGGACACAATGGAGAGCCCGAATGGTTCTGTTGTCCTGTTTCCTGCTGGATGACGTGCGACCAGACTCCATCCTGGGAGCACAGCAGAAGCACTGAAGTGGAGGTACATTTTAAAATAAAGCTGATATGCACAGCAACAAAAGGTACACATTTTTATTACAAATGTGTCCGGAGGACTGCCACAAGCCGCATAGTACAACGCTGTAGGTTTTTCACACACTGCTTAATGATTGTCGGGAATGTGCAGGAAATGCCTAACATCTGGTGCAAAAGAATTGCACAGCTGTGTTGCAGCTGCTGAGACCATCTGATTGGAGAAGGTGACATGCTGATAGTTGTGAATTTCTAAGCAATGAACTGCTTCCCTCCAGCCTATCAGCCCCTCCCCCTAAGATCTTAGCTTGTCACTTGGAGGGCAATACTGAGTTGAGAGATCTCTTTCGTTGTCTGTTTTCGCCTGCCGGTCACTTTCCCCCTGCCGCTGTATCCCCTGCGGCCCCGCCCCCTTCACACACTTATTGGCCCTCCCTCCCGCCTCCCTGCTGTTCCACCCTCCCACCCCAACCTCTTAATAGCGGCTGTTGCGCGGAGCCCCGTGCGACTTCCTGACCTGGTTCTGCCCAGGATTCCACTTGGCTCCACCAGCCTGCCCCCGTGCCCCTGATCCTGCCGACTGCCACCTGGACAGCAGTTCGAGGCCCTCCACCACCCGCAGGCACCCGCCTGCACCTCATCCCTGGTGCCTAGTGGTAGGGATTTCCTGGTTGTTGCATAAGTGATCCTTTTGTGTTTTTGTATTTTGTATTGCCGTTTTTTACATCTATTTCATATAGCCATCTTTTTTCTGACCCTTTGTGATTGTTCTGCGCTGTTCGCATAGCGTGTTTCTGCCCCCGTGACCCCTGTATCTCTTTCGTTGCCTGTTTTCGCCTCCCATTTTCTACCGGATCCTTCCATTCACTTTTCCCCTGCCACTGCGTCCCCGCCCCCCTCGCACACCCATTGGCTCTCCCACCCACCTCCCAGCTGCTCCACCCTCCCACCCCACCCTCAAGGGCAGCCTCTGTGCGGCCGCACCACTGTCACGCCAGAGGCAAGCCTGTCTGCGCCTGTCCGCGCCTGGACCGCGCCCAGTGCCAGTACCCCTGGTCCCCCCAACCCTGACCCCCCACAGACAACACTATTCAACAACCACACTCCACTCCCTCAACCCAGGACTGCTCCCGGCCTGCGCCCAAGCCAACCCCAAACACACGCAGGGACCCTTCACCTGCTATGCTTGCCGGTTCTCCTGCTCCCCCACAAACACCAGAAACACCCACACGCCCCACACCAACCCCAACGCTCCCCACAACACCACCAACAGACACCACAACATCAACACCAAAAATTCCCACACAGTCCTCACCCACCCCAAACGGACCCTACTCCAACATTAACAAGCCCTGCAACCATAACACACGCCACAACAACACCACCACAACCCACAGCAACACCAACACCCCCCCACCAACACCAACACACCCCACAACGCCACTAGCACCCCCCACACCAACACCATCACACACCACAACAACAACAGCCCCCGCAATCACCTAAACTGCATACTCCTAAACACCCGCTCCGTACACAAGCATGCCGTCGAACTCTGGGACCTTATCTCATCACACTCACCAGACATTGCCTTCCTCACGGAAACTTGGATGAATCCCTCATCTGAGCCCGACATAGCCACAGCCACCTCAGATGGCTACAAAATCCATCATAGAGGCACTCTAAACAAACCAGGAGGTGGCATCGCCATTATACACAAAAACATCATTAAGGTCACCACCAACACACACAACACACTAGACAGCACAGCACACATGCACTTCCTAATTGACATAAACAACAACACCACCCTCAGAGGAACCCTCATCTACAGACCACCAGGTCCTCGCCCCCCTTCTGTGACGCCATCGCTGACACCATAAGCCCTCACGCCCTCACTTCCACAGACTACATCCTCCTTGGTGACTTTAACTTTCACTTGGCGAACCCCCACGACCACAACTCCACATCTCTTCTAGACAACCTCACGAACCTAGGACTCAAACAACTGGTCACATCACCCACCCACTCAGCAGGACACACACTAGACGCAATCTTCACCTCGAGCAACCACATAACCTGCACTCACACCACGAACTCCACTGGACTGACCACCACTGCGTTCATTTCTCCTTCTCCATACCCCCCACACACCAACACACCACACCCTACAGCATGTGGGACAAGATCCCCACAGAACACCTGAACGCTCAACTCGCTCAGAACCCCCCAACACCAACGACCCCAACATTGCTGCCCATAACCTCACACAGTGGATTACAACCTGCGCAGACTCACTCGAAGAAGAAACATCACCACCCGCAACATCAAGAACGCCCCCTGGTTCACCACTGAACTCCAAGCGTGAATGCCGCAAAACAGAGAAAGCTTGGCGACAGGAACCCTCAACCACCAACTTCTCCACCCTCAAAACCACCATACGCAAACATCACCAACTCATACGCACCACCAAAAGGGCATATTACAAGGAACGCATAGACAGTAACTCACAACAGCAAGGAACTCTACCATCATCAAAGAGCTCTCCAAACCCAAAGCCAGCAACATCGACCCCACTCACACACAACACCTCTGCGACTCCCTCTCCAACCACTTCCACCTCAAAATCTTAGACATACACAACAGCTTCACACCACAGGCACTCGCCACCTCCACCACCGACACGATCAGCAACAACTCATCCCCCCCAACCTACTACACACCTAGGCTCCTACCAACGACGAAGAAACCGAAAAAACAATGAATTCCATCCACTCAGGCTCCCCCACTCGGACTCCTGCCCCCACCACATTTTCAACAAAGCCAGCCCAACCATCGCTCCCAAGCTTCGCGCCGTAATCAACAGCTCTTTCGACGCTGCCACCTTCCCAGACTCCTGGAAGCACGCAGAAGTCACTGCACTCCTGAAAAAGCCCAAAGCAGACTCTGATGACCTCACCAACTACCGCCCAATTTCGGTTTTCCCCTTCCCCGCCAAGGTCTCTGAGAAACTAGAAGAAAGCAACGCACTCAACGCCTCCCAGTCTGGATTCCGCAAGAACCACAGCACTGAGACCGACCTCATCGCATGTACTGACGACATCCGAACCAGAGTCGACAAGGGCGAGACCGTCGCACTCATCCTCCTGGACCTCTCCGCTGCCTTCGATACTGTCTGCTACCAAATACTCCACACATGCCTCTACAACGCAGGTATTCGACACAAGGCCCTAGACTGGCTTGCCTCCTTCCTCACCGAAAGAACCCAGAAAGTCCTCCTCCCTCCCTTAAACTCCCCAGCCACCAAGATCATCTGCGGAGTCCCCCAAGGGTCCTCCCTCAGCCCCTCCCTTTTCAACATTTACATGGCCCTGCCCGCCAACATCCTCCGGCCACACGGAATCACCATCATATCCTACGCAGACGACACCCAGCTCGTCATCTCACTCACCCGAAACCCTACCACCGCCAAAACCAACCTCCAGGCCAGACTCCTTGACACCACCAAATGGATGACAGCAAACCACCTCAAGCTAAACTCCAACAAAACCGAAATCATCTTCGGCCCCAACAAAACTATATGGGATGACTCCTGGTGGCACACCGCCCTAGGACCCCACCCCCCCAACACCCGCAATCCATGCACGCAACCTCTGCATCATCTTGGATTCTTCCCTCTCTATGACCCCGCAAATCAACGCCATCACCTCCTCCTATTTCAACACCCTCCGTAGGCTGAGAAAAACCTTCAAATGGATTCCCATAGAGACCAGAAAGACCGTCACCCATGCACTCCTCAGCAGCAGGCTAAACTAGGGAAACGCCCTCTACGCCGGCACCACAGTCAAGCTCAAGCAAAAACTCCAGAGGATCCAGAACACAGCCGCCCGCCTCATCCTGGACCTCCCACGCCATGAACACATCTCCTCTCACCTCAGCTCCCTTCACTGGCTTCCGATCGACAAAAGGATCACCTTCAAAATCCTCATCCACGCACACAAATCCCTCCACAACACTGGACCAACCTGCCTCAACGAAAGAGTGAACTTCCACACTCGCCACCTCCGCTCCGCCGACCTCGCACTCGCCACAGTCCCCCGCATCCAACGTGCCACCACCGGAGGCAGATCCTTCTCCTACCTCGCCCCCAAAACCTGGAATTCCCTCCCAATCAACCTCCACAAGACTCAGAACCTCCTGCTCTTCAGAAAACACCACAAGACATGGTTTTTCGAACAGTAATCAGCTTCCCCTACCCCTCCTCCCCCTCCCGGTGCATTAAGACCCTAACGGGTGAGTAACGCGCTCTATACATTTTTTGATTGATTGAGAGATCCAGAGACTTCACTGAAGCAACATGTGGCGGAAGGAGAAAAAGCAGTGAGCCAAATTTTAATAGGGCATGAGAGCAGATCTAAACTAAACAAATGTTTTAAGGGGCTGAACTTCAAAATGTTCAGAGTCACCAAGTGAGTCCTGTAGATGAACATCTCCCATAGGTTCCACTGCAAGATCCAATTAAAATCATCATAATACTGGTGAAGAGATTTCTACCCGCCACACTGCCTCGTGCACTCAGCAACAGACAGACCCAAAAAAGAATTGGTTTAAAGAGTCCAAGACCCAGACACCCGCAGATGGAGATAAGAGCTCCATGGTCAATTATGAGACTGTGCAGTGTCTGAGTGTCTCAGCCCTGCATGCCTTGTCTGATGGCCCAGTGAACTGCTGCAACCCCACCAACCAACAGTGTTTGTCCCTAGGGTCATGTTAACCAAAAAACAGGACAGCAGATGTGGTTATTTTGACGAGGTCAGTCACCGTGGGCCACACATGCATTCATGTTTGTGGACAATTACTTATGTTGTCCCTCTCATGGGCATGACAGGCGAGCTGATAGGTGCGGACGTCTCCACTGTCCTACGAAGCAGATTGTCTCTCAGCCCTACTATAAGCAGGAAGGAAACCTCAGAGGGAGAGCCTGCAGGCCGTGCACCTCCAATCTTTGGTGCTGCAGATAATATCTGCTCACCCGCCACATCACACTAGACCCGGCTCCCTACCCCTGGTGCGGCGCCGACCATGATAAGTTAGGCTACAGAATCTGTGTAACTTGGGATGGGAAAGGTATCTGGCACATGCATGCGTTTTTCATTTGCATCTGGTTACATAGTTCTTTTTCTGCAGTGTGTGCATGGGTGGTGCACTAGTGATGCAGTAGCCAGCACAAAACCAACTTAAGGACTGTTGCAGACTAGCTTGCATTCTATCCAACAGTCACAGCTTTTGCTGTAGAGGCCGCTCTGCAATAAAGAGGAGAGATAAATTAGCAAATATGCTTTCCAGAAGGACAAATTCAGAGTTCTGCAACCTTTCGGATTTACTCAAGCTGGTGGGGGACGATGTGTTAATCTATAGGGAAGACTCTGATGTTTAGTAGTTAATCGAATGCAAGTGAGTTTATAATGACACTCTAATAGTAAAAAATGAATTTTCTAAAACACCTCCTGCCTGGATCATGGCTGCTGGAGATGCTAGATTTTAGCGGTTTAAAGTCCTACTGGGCCTTCTCTCTTGCTCCCGTTCGATGGTGCTTTGAAAGGAATGAAAAATGTGAAGAGGAGTCTGTGGGAGTCAAGATAAATTTGGAGGAGGCACGTAGTTTTGTCCCTGGATTATTGAGTTCAGTTTCCACTGATGCTAGTAACAAAGGTATTGGGGATGTTTTGAAATAATTTCTAGGAGAAAATGTGGTGACAATAACTTTCGTCACTAGGGCACTGACAGAGACGGAGTCCAAGTATTCTACTACTGAAAGGAATGTCTTGCTGTTTATTGGTCTATAAATAAAAAGAAGACATTTTTATGGGAACAAAGGTTTATGTGTATTCTGATCACAAATCTTTGCATTACATTTTTTTAAAGAAAGGATCAGATTCTGCATCTAGCCGAATTTTTAAGTGGATCGAGTCACTGCAGGATTTTCAGTTTAATGTGAAGTATGTGCCAGAAGTCTCACCTCTCAAATAAAGCAGGGAGGATTATGGTACTAACATTGCTGAGGATCGGTGGGTGGGTGTGAATACCAAAGTGTGTAAGGTCACTGAAGGATGTATTTCAGAATCTGAATGGTTGCGTGAGTTCAGTAAGGACAGTTTTCTTATCAGTATTCGTGACAATCTTCTCAAAGGAGGAGTATGAGAATTGTCCAATTATATTTACAAGGTATATGGTAGGGTACATGATAAGGTATTTGTGAATAATGGATTAGTTATGAGAAATTTGCGATTAGTAGCTACAAAGGTTTTGAGAGGACAATTGATAAATTTAGCGCATTTTGAACATCTTGGCATGAGCAAAACCAAAGAAAGATGGAGAAGTGATTATTGGTGGGCAGGAATAGATAGACTAATTGAGTGGATTATAAGGAAATGTGTTAGAACCATGGGAAGAAATAGCCTTGGACATTGTAGGAAAGTACCATCTTGCCTGGCATGTTACCCCCATTTTTCACTGTATATATGTTGTTTTAGTTGTATGTGTCACTGGGACCCTGGTAACCCAGGGCCCCAGTGCTCATAAGTGTGCCTGAATGTGTTACCTGTGTAGTGACTAACTGTCTCACTGAGGCTCTGCTAATCAGAACCTCAGTGGTTATGCTCTCTCATTTCTTTCCAAATTGTCACTAACAGGCTAGTGACCATTTTTACCAATTTACATTGGCTTACTGGAACACCCTTATAATTCCCTAGTATATGGTACTGAGGTACCCAGGGTATTGGGGTTCCAGGAGATCCCTATGGGCTGCAGCATTTCTTTTGCCACCCATAGGGAGCTCTGACAATTCTTACACAGGCCTGCCACTGCAGCCTGAGTGAAATAACGTCCACGTTATTTCACAGCCATTTTACACTGCACTTAAGTAACTTATAAGTCACCTATATGTCTAACCTTTACCTGGTAAAGGTTAGGTGCAAAGTTACTTAGTGTGAGGGCACCCTGACACTAGCCAAGGTGCCCCCACATTGTTCAGAGCCAATTCCCTGAACTTTGTGAGTGCGGGGACACCATTACACGCGTGCACTACATATAGGTCACTACCTATATGTAGCTTCACAATGGTAACTCCGAATATGGCCATGTAACATGTCTATGATCATGGAATTGCCCCCTCTATGCCATCCTGGCATAGTTGGCACAATCCCATGATCCCAGTGGTCTGTAGCACAGACCCTGGTACTGCCAAACTGCCCTTCCTGGGGTTTCACTGCAGCTGCTGCTGCTGCCAACCCCTCAGACAGGCATCTGCCCTCCTGGGGTCCAGCCAGGCCTGGCCCAGGATGGCAGAACAAAGAACTTCCTCTGAGAGAGGGTGTGACACCCTCTCCCTTTGGAAAATGGTGTGAAGGCAGGGGAGGAGTAGCCTCCCCCAGCCTCTGGAAATGCTTTGTTGGGCACAGAGGTGCCCAATTCTGCATAAGCCAGTCTACACCGGTTCAGGGGACCCCTTAGCCCTGCTCTGGCGCGAAACTGGACAAAGGAAAGGGGAGTGACCACTCCCCTGACCTGCAGCTCCCCTGGGAGGTGTCCAGAGCTCCTCCAGTGTGCTCCAGACCTCTGCCATCTTGGAAACAGAGTTGCTGCTGGCACACTGGACTGTTCTGAGTGGCCAGTGCCACCAGGTGACGTCCGATACTCCTTGTGATAGGCTCCTTCAGGTGTTGCTAGCCTATCCTCTCTCCTAGGTAGCCAAACCCTCTTTTCTCGCTATTTAGGGTCTCTGTCTCTGGGGAAACTTTAGATAACGAATGCATGAGCTCAGCCGAGTTCCTCTGCATCTCTCTCTTCACCTTCTGATAAGGAATCGACTGCTGACCGCGCTGGAAGCCTGCAAACCTGCAACATAGTAGCAAAGACGACTACTGCAACTCTGTAACGCTGATCCTGCCGCCTTCTCGACTGTTTTCCTGCTTGTGCATGCTGTGGGGGTAGTCTGCCTCCTCTCTGCACCAGAAGCTCCGAAGAAATCTCCCGTGGGTCGACGGAATTTTCCCCCTGCAACCGCAGGCACCAAAAAGCTGCATTACCTGTCCCTTGGTTCTCCTCTCAGCACGACGAGCGAGGTCCCTCGAATCCAGCGACTCTGTACTTGTGACCCCCACAGTCCAGTGACTCTTCAGTCCAAGTTTGGTGGAGGTAAGTCCTTGCCTCACCTCGCTGGGCTGCATTGCTGGGAACCGCGACTTTGCAGCTACTCCAGCCCCTGTGCACTTCCGGCGGAAATCCTTTGTGCACAGCCAAGCCTGGGTCCACGGCACTCTAACCTGCATTGCACGACTTTCTAAGTTGGTCTCCGGCGACGTGGGACTCCTTTGTGCAACTTCGGTGAGCACCGTTTCACGCATACTCGTAGTGCCGGTTTCTGGCACTTCTCGGGTGCTACCGGCTTCAGATAGGGCTCCTTGTCTTGCTCGACGTCCCCTCTCTCTGCTGGTCCAATTTGCGACCTCCTGGTCCCTCCTGGGCCTCAGCAGCGTCCAAAAACGCTAACCGCACGATTTGCAGCTAGCAAGGCTTGTTGGCGTTCTTTCGGCGGGAAAACACTTCTGCACGACTCTCCACGGCAAGCGGGATTCGTGCACCAAAGGGGAAGTCTCTAGCCCTTTTCGTTCCAGCAGAAACCTCAGCTTCTTCTGTCCAGTAGAAGCTTCTTTCCACCCGCAGCTGACATTTCCTGGGCATTTGCCCATCTCCG
The DNA here is from genome assembly GCF_031143425.1 of Pleurodeles waltl. Lineage (NCBI taxonomy): Eukaryota > Metazoa > Chordata > Amphibia > Caudata > Salamandridae > Pleurodeles > Pleurodeles waltl. Next base: position 15,347,340 of record NC_090436.1, on the reverse strand, counting down.
ACTTGCTTGTGACTTTTGGACTTGGTCCCCTTGTTCCACAGGTACCCTAGATTGGAAATCCACAGTTGTTGCATTGCTGGGTGGTGTCTTTCCTGCATTATTCCTCTAACACGACTTCTTTGTCCTTAGGGGAACTTTAGTGCACTTTGCACTCACTTTTCAGGGTCTTGGGGAGGGTTATTTTTCTAACTCTCACTATTTTCTTATAGTCCCAGCGACCCTCTACAAGGTCACATAGGTTTGGGGTCCATTCGTGGTTCGCATTCCACTTTTGGAGTATATGGTTTGTGTTGCCCCTATCCCTATGTTTCCCCATTGCATCCTATTGTAACTATACATTGTTTGCACTGTTTTCTAAGACTATACTGCATATTTTTGCTATTGTGTATATATATCTTGTGTATATTTCCTATCCTCTCACTGAGGGTACACTCTAAGATACTTTGGCATATTGTCATAAAAATAAAGTACCTTTATTTTTAGTATAACTGTGTATTGTGTTTTCTTATGATATTGTGCATATGACACTAAGTGGTACTGTAGTAGCTTCACACGTCTCCTAGTTCAGCCTAAGCTGCTCTGCTAAGCTACCATTATCTATCAGCCTAAGCTGCTAGACACCCTATACACTAATAAGGGATAACTGGACCTGGTGCAAGGTGCAAGTACCCCTAGGTACTCACTACAAGCCAGTCCAGCCTCCTACATTGGTTGTGCAGCGGTGGGATAAGTGCTTTGAGACTGCTTACCACTCTTGTCATTGTACTTTTCATAAGAGAAAAATATACAAAACAAGGTCAGGGTATATACACATAGCCAAAAAGTTTTGCATTTCCTCTTTTCACTCTTTTCTAAGTGCTGAAAAGTACTTCTAACTTTCTAAAAAGTTCAAAAAAGTTTTAAAAGTTTTTTTCTCTGTCTTTCTAAAAGCTCTGACAAACTTTTTTTACTATCACTTTAACTCTCTCTAAAAATGTCTGGCACAGGCCAAAATGTTGATCTGTCCAAACTTGCATATGATCTCCTTAGCTGGAAAGGAGCAAGGAATCTCTGCATAGAGAGAGGTTTGAGTGTAGGGAAGAATCCTTCCTTGGAACTGTTAATTAACATGCTTAGAGTACAGGATAAGGCCATAAGTGCCCAATCTGTAGAAAAAGTAGCTAATGGTTCTCAATCAGATCCAGGGACTCCCCCAGGAAAAGATTCAGGAAAGAAACTTCCTAGCCTGCCCATTACTAGACAGTCTAGCATAGTTGGTAATGATGATGAGCCACACCATATAAATAGTGTTGTCTCACATCATAGCAAAAGCATTTATTCTCACCATACTGGTAGTGATGTTTCTGTTAGCCAAGCTGTTAGGGTGGCTTCTGTAAGGGACAGGTCTCCTTCTGTCCATTCTCACCATACTTCTGTTTCAAGGCATGTCCCTCCCACCCACCCTGATGACAGATTGTTAGAAAGGGAGCTCAATAGATTGAGAGTGGAACAAACCAGACTGAAGCTCAAGAAGCAACAGCTGGATTTGGATAGACAGACTTTAGAAGTAGAGAGGGAGAGACAGAAACTGGGTTTAGAAACCCATGGTGGCAGCAGCAGTATTCCCCATAGTCATCCTGCAAAAGAGCATGATTCCAGGAATCTGCACAAGATAGTTCCCCCTTACAAGGAGGGGGATGACATTAACAAGTGGTTTGCTGCACTTGAGAGGGCCTGTGTTGTACAGGATGTCCCTCAAAGGCAGTGGGCTGCTATCCTATGGCTATCATTTAGTGGAAAAGGTAGGGATAGGCTCCTTACTGTGAAAGAAAATGATGCTAATAATTTCCAAGTTCTTAAGAATGCACTTCTGGATGGTTATGGCTTAACCACTGAACAGTACAGGATAAAGTTCAGAGAGACCAAAAAGGAGTCTTCACAAGACTGGGTTGATTTCATTGACCACTCAGTGAAGGCCTTGGAGGGGTGGTTACATGGCAGTAAGGTTACTGACTTTGAAAGCCTGTATAACTTGATCCTGAGAGAGCATATTCTTAATAATTGTGTGTCTGATTTGTTGCACCAGTACTTGGTGTACTCTGATCTGACCTCTCCCCAAGAATTGGGAAAGAAGGCAGACAAATGGGTCAGAACAAGGGTGAACAGAAAAGTTCATACAGGGGGTGACAAAGATGGCAACAAAAAGAAGGATGGCAAGTCTTCTGACAAGGGTGGGGACAAATCTAAAAATGAGTCTTCATCAGGCCCACAAAAACACTCTGGTGGGGGTGGTGGGCCCAAATCCTCTTTTAATCAGAACAAGGAAAAGAAACCATGGTGCTATTTATGTAAAATAAAAGGCCATTGGACAACAGATCCCAGTTGTCCAAAGAAAGGCACCAAGCCTCCTACCACTACAACCCCTACTGCTACACCTAGTGTCCCTACTAATAGCAGTGGTGGTGGGAGCAAACCTACTAATAGCCAATCCAAGGGAGTAGCTGGGCTCACTATTGGTAACTTAGTTGGGGTTGGCCTTGTTAGGGAGGCCACAGAGGCTGTGTTAGTCTCTGAGGGGGCTATTGATTTAGCCACCTTAGTTGCTTGTCCCCTTAATATGGATAAGTACAAGCAGCTACCCCTAATAAATGGTGTTGAGGTTCAGGCCTACAGGGACACTGGTGCCAGTGTGACTATGGTCATAGAGAAACTGGTCCACCCTGAACAACACCTACTTGGTCACCAGTACCAAGTAACCGATGCTCACAACAACACACTTAGCCACCCCATGGCTGTTGTAAATCTCAACTGGGGGGGGGTTACTGGTCCAAAGAAAGTTGTGGTATCTTCAGATTTACCTGTAGACTGTCTATTAGGGAATGATTTGGAGACATCAGCTTGGTCAGATGTGGAGTTGGAGGCCCATGCAGCAATGCTGGGCATCCCAGGGCATATTTTTGCTTTGACAAGGGCTCAGGCCAAAAAGCAAAAAGGACAGGGAAGCTTGGATCCTGGAACAATGGACCAAGTGCTCCCTAAAGCTAGGGCTAGTAGAAGCAAACCACTTCCTACTATCCCTCCCTCTACAGTAGATTCAACTTCTGAGGAAGAAGAATTCCCTCCCTGTGCAGAACCTACACCAGAGGAGCTGGAAGCAGACACTGCTGAGCTTTTGGGTGAAGGGGGGCCTGCCAGAGAGGAGCTGAGTGTGGCACAGCAAACCTGTCCCACATTAGAGGGTCTCAGACAGCAAGCTGTCAAACAGGCTAATGGGGATGTCAGTGACTCTCACAGAGTTTACTGGGAGGACAACCTCTTGTACACTGAGCATAGGGATCCTAAACCTGGAGCTGCCAGGAGATTAGTGATTCCTCACGAGTACAGAAAGTTCCTCCTAACACTGGCACATGACATTCCCTTAGCTGGGCATCTAGGACAAATGAAAACTTGGGACAGGCTTGTTCCCCTGTTTCATTGGCCTAGAATGTCTGAGGACACAAAGGAATTTTGTAAGTCCTGTGAAACCTGTCAAGCCAGTGGCAAGACAGGTGGCACCCCAAAGGCACCCCTTATTCCACTGCCTGTGGTTGGGGTTCCCTTTGAAAGGGTAGGGGTTGACATAGTTGGCCCCATTGACCCTCCTACTGCTTCAGGCAATAGATTTATCTTGGTGGTAGTGGACCATGCCACAAGATATCCTGAAGCTGTTCCTTTAAGGACCACTACAGCACCTGCAGTGGCAAAGGCCCTCCTGGGAATATTTTCCAGGGTGGGCTTCCCAAAGAAAGTAGTATCAGACCGAGGAAGCAATTTCATGTCTGCATACTTAAAGGCCATGTGGAAGGAGTGTGGTGTAACGTACAAGTTCACAACACCCTATCATCCACAAACAAATGGACTGGTGGAGAGATTTAATAAAACTCTCAAAGGCATGATTATGGGTCTCCCTGAAAAACTCCGCAGGAGATGGGATATCCTTCTACCATGCCTCCTTTTTGCCTACAGGGAGGTACCCCAGAAAGGAGTGGGCTTCAGCCCCTTTGAACTTCTTTTTGGACACCCTGTTAGGGGTCCACTCACACTTGTAAAGGAGGGTTGGGAACAACCTTTAAAAGCTCCTAAGCAGGATATTGTGGATTATGTACTTGGCCTCAGATCAAGGATGGCTGAGTACATGAAAAAGGCCAGTAAAAACCTTCAGGCCAGCCAAGAGCTCCAGAAGCAATGGCATGATCAGAAGGCTGTTTTGGTTCAGTACCAACCAGGGCAGAAAGTGTGGGTCTTGGAGCCTGTGGCCCCAAGAGCACTCCAAGATAAATGGAGTGGTCCCCACACAATTGTTGAAAAGAAGGGAGAAGTCACCTATTTAGTTGACTTAGGCACTGCCAGGAGTCCCCTTAGGGTGCTCCATGTCAACCGCCTGAAACCCTACTATGACAGGGCTGATCTCACCCTGCTCATGGCAACAGATGAGGGACAGGAAGAAGACAGTGATCCTCTACCTTATCTCTTCTCTTCCACAGATCAAGATGCTCTTGTGGAAGGTGTAGTTTTGGCTGATTGTCTTACTGCTGAGCAGAAAGACAATTGCATAAACCTCCTAGATCAATTCTCTGAACTCTTCTCTGCTGTGCCAGGTACCACTTCTTGGTGTGAGCACACTATAGATTCTGGAGACAGTTTACCTGTCAAAAGTAAGATCTATAGGCAGCCTGACCATGTCAGGGACTGCATAAAGCAAGAGGTCCAGAAAATGTTAGAACTAGGAGTAGTTGAGCACTCTGACAGTCCATGGGCTTTTCCTGTGGTACTGGTACCAAAACCCCATTCCAAAGATGGGAAAAAAGGAAATGCGGTTTTGTGTAGACTATAGAGGTCTCAACTTGGTAACCAAAACTGATGCTCACCCTATACCCAGGGCAGATGAGCTCATAGATACACTGGCATCTGCCAAGTATCTAAGCACTTTTGATTTGACTGCAGGGTATTGGCAGATCAAATTGTCAGAAGATGCTAAACCCAAGACTGCATTTTCTACCATTGGAGGACATTACCAGTTTACTGTAATGCCTTTTGGTTTGAAAAATGCACCTGCCACTTTTCAGAGGTTGGTGAACACAGTCCTGCAAGGGCTGGAAGCTTTCAGTGCAGCATATTTGGACGATATAGCTGTCTTTAGCTCCAGCTGGGATGATCACCTGGTCCACCTATGGAAAGTTTTGGAGGCCCTACAAAAGGCAGGCCTCACTATCAAGGCTTCAAAGTGCCAGATAGGGCAGGGTAAGGTGGTTTATCTGGGACACCTTGTTGGTGGGGAACAGATTGCACCACTTCAGGGGAAAATCCAAACAATTATTGATTGGGTTCCCCCTACCACTCAGACTCAGGTGAGAGCCTTCCTAGGCCTCACTGGGTATTACAGGAGGTTCATTAAGAACTATGGCTCCATTGCAGCCCCTCTTAATGACCTCACATCCAAGAAAATGCCTAAAAAGGTATTATGGACAGCAAACTGTCAGAAAGCTTTTGAGGAGCTGAAGCAGGCCATGTGCTCTGCACCTGTCCTGAAAAGCCCTTGTTACTCTAAAAAATTCTATGTCCAAACTGATGCATCTGAATTAGGAGTAGGGGCAGTCCTATCACAACTTAATTCTGAGGGCCAGGATCAACCTGTTGCTTTTATTAGTAGGAGGTTGACCCCTAGAGAAAAGCGTTCGTCTGCCATTGAGAGGGAGGCCTTTGCTGTGGTCTGGGCTCTGAAGAAGTTGAGGCCATACCTGTTTGGCACTCACTTCATTGTTCAGACAGACCACAAACCTCTAGTTTGGCTAAAACAAATGAAAGGTGAAAATCCTAAATTGTTGAGGTGGTCCATATCCCTACAGGGAATGGACTATACAGTGGAACATAGACCTGGGAGTAGCCACTCCAATGCAGATGGACTCCAGATATTTCCACTTAGACAATGAAGACTCATCAGGTCATGGCTAGTCTTATTGTCCTTCGTTTGGGGGGGGGGTTGTGTAGGAAAGTACCATCTTGCCTGGCATGTTACCCCCATTTTTCACTGTATATATGTTGTTTTAGTTGTATGTGTCACTGGGACCCTGGTAACCCAGGGCCCCAGTGCTCATAAGTGTGCCTGAATGTGTTACCTGTGTAGTGACTAACTGTCTCACTGAGACTCTGCTAATCAGAACCTCAGTGGTTATGCTCTCTCATTTCTTTCCAAATTGTCACTAACAGGCTAGTGACCATTTTTACCAATTTACATTGGCTTACTGGAACACCCTTATAATTCCCTAGTATATGGTACTGAGGTACCCAGGGTATTGGGGTTCCAGGAGATCCCTATGGGCTGCCGCATTTCTTTTGCCACCCATAGGGAGCTCTGACAATTCTTACACAGGCCTGCCACTGCAGCCTGAGTGAAATAACGTCCACGATATTTCACAGCCATTTTACACTGCACTTAAGTAACTTATAAGTCACCTATATGTCTAACCTTTACCTGGTAAAGGTTAGGTGCAAAGTTACTTAGTGTGAGGGCACCCTGGCACTAGCCAAGGTGCCCCCACATTGTTCAGAGCCAATTCCCTGAACTTTGTGAGTGCGGGGACACCATTACACGCGTGCACTACATATAGGTCACTACCTATATGTAGCTTCACAATGGTAACTCCGAATATGGCCATGTAACATGTCTATGATCATGGAATTGCCCCCTCTATGCCATCCTGGCATAGTTGGCACAATCCCATGATCCCAGTGGTCTGTAGCACAGACCCTGGTACTGCCAAACTGCCCTTCATGGGGTTTCACTGCAGCTGCTGCTGATGCAAATCCCTCTGACAGGCATCTGCCCTCCTGGGGTCCAGCCAGGCCTGGCCCAGGATGGCAGAACAAAGAACTTCCTCTGAGAGAGGGTGTGACACCCTCTCCCTTTGGAAAATGGTGTGAAGGCAGGGGAGGAGTAGCCTCCCCCAGCCTCTGGAAATGCTTTGTTGGGCACAGAGGTGCCCAATTCTGCATAAGCCAGTCTACACCGGTTCAGGGGACCCCTTAGCCCTGCTCTGGCGCGAAACTGGACAAAGGAAAGGGGAGTGACCACTCCCCTGACCTGCACCTCGCCTGGGAGGTGTCCAGAGCTCCTCCAGTGTGCTCCAGACCTCTGCCATCTTGGAAACAGAGGTGCTGCTGGCACACTGGACTGCTCTGAGTGGCCAGTGCCACCAGGTGACGTCAGAGACTCCTTGTGATAGGCTCCTTCAGGTGTTGCTAGCCTATCCTCTCTCCTAGGTAGCCAAACCCTCTTTTCTGGCTATTTAGGGTCTCTGTCTCTGGGGAAACTTTAGATAACGAATGCATGAGCTCAGCCGAGTTCCTCTGCATCTCTCTCTTCACCTTCTGATAAGGAATCGACTGCTGACCGCGCTGGAAGCCTGCAAACCTGCAACATAGTAGCAAAGACGACTACTGCAACTCTGTAACGCTGATCCTGCCGCCTTCTCGACTGTTTTCCTGCTTGTGCATGCTGTGGGGGTAGTCTGCCTCCTCTCTGCACCAGAAGCTCCGAAGAAATCTCCCGTGGGTCGACGGAATCTTCCCCCTGCAACCGCAGGCACCAAAAAGCTGCATTACCGGTCCCTTGGGTCTCCTCTCAGCACGACGAGCGAGGTCCCTCGAATCCAGTGACTCTGTCCAAGGGACCCCTACAGTCCAGTGACTCTTCAGTCCAAGTTTGGTGGAGGTAAGTCCTTGCCTCACCTCGCTGGGCTGCATTGCTGGGAACCGCGACTTTGCAGCTACTCCGGCCCCTGTGCACTTCCGGCGGAAATCCTTCGTGCACAGCCCAGCCTGGATCCACGGCACTCTAACCTGCATTGCACGACTTTCTAAGTTGGTCTCCGGCGACGTGGGACTCCTTTGTGCAACTTCGGCGAGCACTGTTTCACGCATCCTTGTAGTGCCTGTTTCTGGCACTTTTCCGGATGCTACCGGCTTCAGAGAGGGCTCCTTGTCTTGCCCGACGTCCCCTCTCTCTCCTGGTCCAATTTGCGACCTCCTGGTCCTTCCTGGGCCTCAGCAGCGTCCAAAAACGCTAACCGCACGATTTGCAGCTAGCAAGGCTTGTTGGCATTCTTTCGGCGGGAAAATACTTCTGCACGACTCTCCACGGCGAGAGGGATCCGTCCACCAAAGGGGAAGTCACTAGCCCTTTTCGTTCTGGCAGATACCTCAGCCTCTTCTGTCCAGTAGAAGCTTCTTTGCACCCGCAGCTGGCATTTCCTGGGCATTTGCCCATCTCCGACTTGCTTGTGACTTTTGGACTTGGTCCTCTTGTTCCACAGGTACCCTAGATTGGAAATCCACAGTTGTTGCATTGCTGGGTTGTGTCTTTCCTGCATTATTCCTCTAACACGACTTCTTTGTCCTTAGGGGAACTTTAGTGCACTTTGCACTCACTTTTCAGGGTCTTGGGGAGGGTTATTTTTCTAACTCTCACTATTTTCTAATAGTCCCAGCGACCCTCTACAAGGTCACATAGGTTTGGGGTCCATTCGTGGTTCGCATTCCACTTTTGGAGTATATGGTTTGTGTTGCCCCTATCCCTATGTTTCCCCATTGCATCCTATTGTAACTATACATTGTTTGCACTGTTTTCTAAGACTATACTGCATATTTTTGCTATTGTGTATATATATCTTGTGTATATTTCCTATCCTCTCACTGAGGGTACACTCTAAGATACTTTGGCATATTGTCATAAAAATAAAGTACCTTTATTTTTAGTATAACTGTGTATTGTGTTTTCTTATGATATTGTGCATATGACACTAAGTGGTACTGTAGTAGCTTCACACGTCTCCTAGTTCAGCCTAAGCTGCTCTGCTAAGCTACCATTATCTATCAGCCTAAACTGCTAGACACCCTATACACTAATAAGGGATAACTGGACCTGGTGCAAGGTGCAAGTACCACTAGGTACTCACTACAAGCCAGTCCAGCCTCCTACAGACATTTTGGGTCCAATAAATATAGGATCGAAGACTGTCTATTTACTTGTCCTGAGAGATGTTTTACAGGTAGCCAGAAGTGGCTGTGCTGTCAGAGATTACCACGGGGTCAGTGATCAGATTTTTACAAAAAGTTTTCATTTGAGAGAGCAACCCTAGTGCCATTCTTACTGATAATGGAGTTCAATTTACATCACAAGCAAAGAAAAGGTTATTAAATGAGAGAGATATTACAAACAAGAAATGTTCACTTTATCATCCCCATACTAGTGGGGTGGTGGAGTTTGCACATTTCTAGAACTTTAAATCTTTCCAAGGACTGTAAGGAAGATTTGTGAGGAAAGACTGAAGCCTGTAGATTTGCTTCACATTATACAACAGGTAAAAACCCATTTGAGTTCATTCATAGGAGGCGTCCCAGTACTAATGTATGTCCGTTTTGAATAAAGAATAAATTGATTGGAAGGAACATAATCAAAATATTTCTAATGATTGCTTATTCGGAGAAAAAGGCAAACAAGTAAAAAGAAAACGTGTATATGACACACGCAATGGAGTGTCTGATGCAAAGGTCCCACTAGGGATTTAATAGTAGTGAAGTACTCAGTGAACTGTCACAACATTTCCAAATTCAGCAAACCCCTCAAAGCAGTTAAGTTGTTTAAATGTCCTGTAAAACTTAAAGATGGACGCATATGGAATTTGAAACATATTGCCGTTATAAACAGGTGAGTTGTTGTCTATTTTAAGAGTTTGTGTTATTTGTTTAATCTGTGCTTCTAATCTGCTGTGAATTTCATTTGTGTTTATAGTGCACTTAGACAACATTCTGATCATGGATCAATGTCTTCATCATCGGTCAGGCCAGCTTCGGGTGGCCATCAATCTTTTGGAGAGTTTAGGTTTTATTATCAACAGCGGCAAGTCCCTGCTCTCCCCAGCTCGACAGACCACCTTCCTGGGCTTCGGTATAGATTCAGTCGAAAAATCCCTGAGTCTTCCTTCGAGCAAGATTGCGAAGATCCACAGGGAGTTCAGGAGGACTCCCTCAAAGAGCTCAACCTGTCTACGCCAGATAGGCAGGATGGTAGGATTGCTGTCTTACTCCAATCAGATTTTTCCAGGCCCTCTTCACTACAAGGCATTGCAGCGCCTAAAGGCCTCTCATTTGTGCACGGGCCTGCAATACTCGGAGAAGGTTCCTCTCATGGACAAGGTGGTAGACGAGATGAGGTGGTGGTTGACACACATGGAGGCCTGGAATAGCAGAGCCAACTTTGGGTCCGTCCCCGACCTGGTGATCGAGTTAGACGCCAACAAGTCTGGATGGGGGGGCGCGCTGCGAAGACTTCAGTAAAGGCAGAAGGTGGTCTGCAGAGGAGAAAAAGCTACACATCAACTGCCAGGAACTTATGGCAGGGTCCTTCGCGATAAAGTGCTGGACGAGGGACCGGATCTGTTGCACCATCCTGCTGAAGATGGACAATCGCTCTGCGGTCAGGTTATCAGCAAATTAGGGGGTGCCAAGTCGAAAATGTTGGCAGACTTGGCCAAAGATCTCTGGGAATTCTGTCTGACCAAGAACATCTCCGTTACAGTGGCATATCTACCCGGCGCTTCCAATTCAGTAGCAGATTGGTATTCCAGACAGTGGTCAAACACGATTCTTTGGCGTCTGAACCTATCAAGTTTCAGACGGCTGGGTGCCCTATGGAGTCCCTTCTCGTTAGACCTATTTGTGTCCAGGTTGTACCATCAACTTCCGCGCTATTTCAGCTGGAGGCACGACCCTCTGGCAATAGCAATGGATGTGTTTCTATAGGATTAGTCGAAGGAACAGGGCTATGCGTTTCCCTCCTTCGCAATGACCACAAGACTATTGGCGCATGTCCGTCAACAGAAGGCCAAGGTAGCTCTGATCACACCGTGCTGGAGGTTGGAAGTTTGGTTTCCAGTTCTTCTGGAACTTTCTTGGGATTCTCCAATCCTTCATCCCCACGCTCCGGATCTCCTGCATGATCCCCTGGGCAATTGTCACCCACTGGTACTCCTAGATCGGATGCTACTCATGGCCTTACAGATTTCAGGCAACGCAGGAGAGTCCCAGGATTATCGACCATGACTTAGAGAATATTGGTGGCTGCATGGGCAGATGGCACCAACAAACATTACAAATCAGCGTGATTTCGATGGGTTTGTTGGTGTGTTCAAAACAACCATGATCCCATGGGGTGCGAAGTGGTCCCCATCTTGAATTTTCTGGCAACCTTAGCTTGCCAAGGTTTGGCCTACAGGACTATAAACTCTTACAAGGTCCGCTATATCAGCCGGTCGTTTTCCTTTGGAGGGTTCTCCAGTAGGGGAACATCTCCTGGTGTGCAAGCTAATGAGAGGAATATGGTTGACACTACCACCAGAGCCTACATATTCTGCTCTTTGGGATGTCAATTTAGTCCTGAATCTTTTTCTTGCCTGGCAACGAAACATAGTTTAGTCATGTAGAGAACTGTAGACAAAATTGGCCACGCTTCTATGTTTAGTGTCATGTCATCGAGTGTCAAGTGTGAGGGCTCTGGACCTTTCAGGTGGTGGATAAGCTTTGAACAGGCATAATCCTCGCCTCCGGTCCTAACACAAAACCTAAAATTTCCTAATAAACGTGAAGGAAAGTTTCAGTCCTATTAAGGACACAGAGGTGAAGATTATTCCCACCCAAGGCTTTAGAAATACTTTTTTCCCTACCCGACTGTAGGAGTCTGGACTGGCTTGTAGTGAGTACCAAGGGGTACTTGCACCTTGCACCAGGCCCAGTTATCCCTTATTAGTGTATAGGGTGTCTAGCAGCTTAGGCTGATAGATAATGGTAGCTTAGCAGAGCAGCTTAGGCTGAACTAGGAGACGTGTGAAGCTACTACAGTACCACAAGTGTCACTTGCACAATATCATAAGAAAACACAATACACAGTTATACTAAAAATAAAGGTACTTTATTTTTATGACAATATGCCAAAGTATCTTAGAGTGTACCCTCAGTGAGAGGATAGGAAATATACACAAGATATATGTACACAATACCAAAAATATGCAGTATAGTCTTAGAAAACAGTGCAAACAATGTATGGTTACAATAGGATGCAATGGGGACACATAGGGATAGGGGCAACACAAACCATATACTCCAAAAGTGGAATGCGAACCACGAATGGACCCCAAACCTATGTGACCTTGTAGAGGGTCGCTGGGACTATTAGAAAATAGTGAGAGTTAGAAAATTAGCCCTCCCCAAGACCCTGAAAAGTGAGTGCAAAGTGCACTAAAGTTTCCCCAAGGACAAAGAAGTCGTAATAGGGGAATAATGCAGGAAAGACACAAACCAACAATGCAACAACGATGGGTTTCCAATCTAGGGTACCTGTGGAACAAGGGGACCAAGTCCAAAAGTCACAAGTAAGTCGGAGATGGGCATATGCCCAGGAAATGCCAGCTGTGGGTGCAAAGAAGCTTCTACTGGACAGAAGAAGCTGAGGATTCTGCAGAAACGAAAAGGGCTAGAGACTTTCCCTTTGGTGGACGAATCCCGCTCGCCGTGGAGAGTCGAGCAGAAGTGTTTTCCCGCCGAAAGAACGCCAAGAAGCCTTGCTAGCTGCAAATCGTGCGGTTAGCGTTTTTGGACGCTGCTGTGGCCCAGGAGGGACCAGGAGGTCGCAAATTGGACCAGAAGGTAGAGGGGACGTCGAGCAAAACAAGGAGCCCGCTTAGCAGCAGGTAGCACCCGGAGAAGTGCCAGAAACAGGCACTACGAGGATGCGTGAAACGGTGCTCACCCGAAGGTACACAAAGGAGTCCCACGTCGCCGGAGACCAACGTAGAAAGTCGTGCAATGCAGGTTAGAGTGCCGTGGACCCAGGCTTGGCTGTGCACAAAGGATTTCCGCCGGAAGTACACAGAGGCCGGAGTAGCTGCAAAAGTCACGGTTCCCAGCAATGCAGTCCAGTGAGGTGAGGCAAGGACTTACCTCCACCAAACTTGGACTGAAGAGTCACTGGACTGTGGGGGCCACTTGGACACAGTTGCTGGATTCGAGGGACCTCGCTCGTCGTGCTGAGAGGAGACCCAAGGGACCGGTAATGCAGCTTTTTGGTGCCTGCGGTTGCAGGGGGAAGATTCCGTCGACCCACGGGAGATTTCTTCGGAGCTTCTAGTGCAGAGAGGAGGCAGACTACCCCCACAGCATGCACCACCAGGGAAACAGTCGAGAAGGCGGCAGGATCAGCGTTACAGAGTTGCAGTAGTCGTCTTAGCTACTTTGTTGCAGGTTTGCAGGCTTCCAGCGCGGTCAGCAGTCGATTCCTTGGCAGAGGGTGAAGAGAGAGATGCAGAGGAACTCGGATAAGCTCTTGCATTCGTTATCTAAAGTTTCCCCAGAGACAGAGACCCTAAATAAAATAGCCAGAAAAGAAGGTTTGGCTACTTAGGAGAGAGGATAGGCTACTAACACCTGAAGGAGCCTATCAGAAGGAGTCTCTGACTTCACCTGGTGGCACTGGCCACTCAGAGCAGTCCAGTGTGCCAGCAGCACCTCTGTTTCCAAGATGGCAGAGGTCTGGAGCACACTGGAGGAGCTCTGGACACCTCCCAGGGGAGGTGCAGGTCAGGGGAGTGGTCACTCCCCTTTCCTTTGTCCAGTTTCACGCCAGAGCAGGGGCTAAGGGGTCCCTGAACCGGTGTAGACTGGTTTATGCAGAATTGGGCACATCTGTGCCCAAGAAAGCATCTCCAGAGGCTGGGGGAGGCTACTCCTCCCCTGCCTTCACACCATTTTCCAAAGGGAGAGGGTGTAACACCCTCTCTCATGGAAGTCCTTTGTTCTGCCATCCTGGGACAAGCCTGGCTTGACCCCAGGGGGGCAGAAACCTGTCTGAGGGGTTGGCAGCAGCAGCAGCTGCAGTGAAACCCCAGGAAAGGCAGTTTGGCAGTACCAGGGTCTGTGCTACAGACCACTGGGATCATCGAATTGTGCCAACAATGCCAGGATGGCATAGGGGGGGCAATTCCATGATCTTAGACATGTTACATGGCCATATTCGGAGTTACCATTGTGAAGCTACATATAGGTATTGACCTATATGTAGTGCACGCGTGTAATGGTGTCCCGCACTCACAAAGATCAGGGAATTGGCTCTGAACAATGTGGGGGCACCTTGGCTAGTGCCAGGGTGCCCTCACACTAAGAAACTTTGCACCTAACCTTTACCAGGTAAAGGTTAGACATATAGGTGACTTATAAGTTACTTAAGTGCAGTGTAAAATGGCTGTGAAATAACGTGGACGTTATTTCACTCAGGCTGCAGTGGCAGGCCTGTGTAAGAATTGTCAGAGCTCCCTATGGGTGGTAAAAGAAATGCTGCAGCCCATAGGGATCTCCTGGAACCCCAATACCCTGGGTACCTTAGTACCATATACTAGGGAATTATAAGGGTGTTCCAGTAAGCCAATGTAAATTGGTAAAATTGGTCACTAGCCTGTTAGTGACAATTTAGAAAGAAATGAGAGAGCCTAACCACTGAGGTTCTGATTAGCAGAGCCTCAGTGAGACAGTTAGTCACTACACAGGTAACACATTCAGGCACACTTATGAGCACTGGGGCCCTGGTGAACAGGGTCCCAGTGACACATACAACTAAAACAACATATATACAGTGAAATATGGGGGTAACATGCCAGGCAAGATGGTACTTTCCTACACCGACTGTTATTGGAATGTAGAATCCTTAAAGGGGGAGGTTACCTGTAAGGTCTAAGTACTTTATTGATTCCTTCCAATCTTCTGTTTCGGTTTTCTAATTTTTTTATGCAGTAGAGGGATCCTTAAAACAAGGTCAAGTAATTACATAACCTGATGCTTTTTATGATAATGTTTATCTAGGATGTGGTTGCTTTAGAAAACGTTGTCTTGTTTTAACATCAACAATGATAGCTGGTTACCAGACTCTCTTCCTCCTTACTTTCTAGGTACAGAAGGATCGAAATCGAAACGAGAGAGGAGGAGGTCACAGACTCTTGTTGCATTTAAGAAAGAGGATGTTACGCAGCGAGCAACTCGGATTATGATGGACTGTGCTTTGTTGACTGGATATTGTAATTTTAGTTCTAAGGCTCATGGGAAAGGTAGTTTGTTATTGTTTAAGTTGAAGCTGCTGGAATGAAATAAAGAAAGAAAGCAAGGCATTATCCTCACCTCCGTGTCCGTAATAGAATTGAAACTTTCCTTCTTGTTTATTACAAAATTATACATTTATCATCAGGTAGGTCAAAGTCACACTGGGTGAGTGGATTCTTTAGCTTAGTGGGTCCCAAACTTTATCGGCCAGCGGCTCCTTTGCCCTTTTGGCCATTGACTGCGGATCCCAATTATGTTACTTTTTTTTGGCAGGGGGGGGTGTAAGCTCAATCTTGGGAGTACTTACATTTTTCGCTGTGAAAATAAATAAGATGAAGCTGATAAAGGTATTATAATCCTAGATGTAATCCTATCCTATCCACTGCGGAGCACCATGCAGGGTGGTTCTCGGAGAAGTGACCTATTAAGGAATGCTTGATGCTAGGCCACACCCCTAAAAATACTTCATTTTAAAAGTTCAATGCATAGGTGCTACGTCTTGTGGCTGCTGGTAAACTGTTTTGTGCGTCAGATGCTGGAATCAGGGGAGGAGGTTTACGCACATGTTGTTGAGTGAGAATAGCAAGACTGCCTTTCCTGAGGGGTGGATTCAGAGCTGATCACTGTTTAAGGATTATTTTTCCACTCCTTCCCAAACCCCTCATGTGGCTTATCCTGTCACTGGGCATTATCCTCAGAAAACCCAACCTCTGAGAGCCACTGTCACTTTCTTCACATTAGATTCCAGTACACAGGTAATGAGATATGTTGTAGTCCATGCATTTTAACATGCTTCCTATTTAGCATGATTTCTAGGAAGCCAGCCACAAAACATGTAAATGCCAAATATCCCCTTCGCCTTATGTAACATTTATAGTGTTCCGGCGCCGATGGTGTAATCAAGCATTTCCTTTACCAGCAGCAAATACTCACTTTACCTCCTCTCCGTTTTACTCCAGCGATGAAGCCTTAACTCACGCGCCTTCACCATGAAACCAATGGCAGCAAGTTCATCACACTCTTCATATCACTGAGTGAAATCAGATGCAGATCCCTGCCAACTCTTAGCAACAAATGACACATCCACTCAGCGTATGCAGCCAATTTAAACATGTATTTTCTTTGGAATTCTGGCACTAAGGTCAGCAACCTAAAAAGATCCTCCTCTTCAATACAAGCCCAACAGAGCTATAATCAAACAAGTGTGTGGGAACAATAGAAATTGTGTCATAGGCCAGGAGCTAGGCCAGCACTGCAGTGAAATTTAAAATACTATGGTGGTCATTACGACCCTGGCGGATTACTTCTGCCAGGGCCGCAGGACGCGGTGGCACCGCCGACAGGCCGGCGGTGCCCCGCGGGGCATTCTGACCGCGGCGGCTTAGCCGCGGTCAGAGAAGGGAAACCGCCGGTCTCCCGCCGGGAACCGGATGGCGGGAGGGGGAGTCGCGGGGCCCCTGGGGGCCCCTGCAGTGCCCATGCCAACGGCATGGGCACTGCAGGGGCCCCCGTAAGAGGGCCCCGCTTGTATTTCACTGTCTGCATAGCAGACAGTGAAATACGTGACGGGTGCAGTAGCACCCGTCGCACCTTCCCACTCCGCCGGCTCGATTACGAGCCGGCTTCATGGTGGGAAGGTCGTTTTCCCCTGGGCTGGCGGGCGGCCTTTCGGCGGCCGCCCGCCAGCCCAGGGGAAAAGTAAAAATACCCGTCGCGGTCTTGTGACCGCGGTACGGTATTTTGACGGCGGGACTTTGGCGGGCGGCCTCCGCCGCCCGCCAAGGTCCGAATGAGGGCCTATGTTACTGGTCAATAAAAAAGTAGATGAAAAAGCTTGACAGCTGCTGAGCTGTTCATCTAAAATAAAGCAGAATTCTCTTTCTATGGCCTCTTCAAGGGAGTGTTTCTCAAGCAGCTCAAGTTCATCTCACAGTCAAAGATCATACTTGGCTGTTCTCCTGTGACACGAGTTTAGTAGAGTGCCACGTCTCCAATCTACTGTGTTTTCATAACTTGCACATTCCACACCAGTAGTTAAGCAGCCCAGGTGCTGGTTGCCTCGGGGCCAAGCATTTCAACATAATTTGTAGCCTTTGAGTTATTGCTTCTTTGGTTAACGTTTCAGCAGGAGGCGAGGTCCATATTTTTGTGTCCTCAAGGAACTGCATTTCAATAGTGAAGATACCCATCATTCACATCAGCAGAACAAAATAACCCGCTCAGACTTTAACAGAGAACACAGATGAAACAGTCAGTAAAGAAACGACATTCATGTAAGTTACTAGAAAAATGGAGTAATCAATTTACCAATGACGTGCTGGCCTCTAATGTAAACAGGCCCGGACCGAGACGTCAGACGGATCGTGACTGGTGGAGTGAGCGCACATCCGCCAAGACTGAGCTACAAACGGAAATGAAAGGTCTCACTATACAATACACTCCACTGGGGAGAGAGTTAAATTCAAAGCCAGCAAATACAACAGCTAGAATGACCACTTATGGAAGAAAAAAACATCAACTGGACTGTATAGTACATTTTACTGTAGCATTTTATAACACACACCACCAGCATGTGGTGCACTCCAACGCCATCCATGGGGATAGCGCGCTACACTGAGTTCTGTAAAATTATATAGAAACCTACAATGCAAACCTGCTCAAGGCAGTTAAACATGCAAGGGAAAGAATGAAATATTAAGATGTCTGTGATTAAAGACACACACAGAGGTAGACCGCATATTCAAGCAGCACCACCCTCAAGTAGAGTGGAAAATGGAACCAGACATCACAACTGAAGGACTGAAAGCACTTATCTAAACCTGCGCCCTCTGTGAACAGCCATTGAGTCAGTGAAAAACCTGCAATGTCAAGCTATGGACATTCTTCATCCACAACCGCAGAGTGTAAAAAACTGTTTCAACAATAATTATGTGGTTTATTACTTGAATAAATAAGGTCTAGAGTAGACCACTGTGAGAAAGTAGCCTCTTTCTAGCCTTGTTACCCCCACTTTTGGCCTGTTTGTGAGTGTATGTCAGGGTGTTTTCACTGTCTCACTGGGATCCTGCTAGCCAGGGCCCAGTGCTAATAGTGAAAACCCTATGTTTTCAGTACGTTGTTATGTGTCACTGGGACCCTGCTAGTCAGGACCCCAGTGCTCATAAGTTTGTGGCCTATATGAATGTGTTCCCTGTGTGGTGCCTAACTGTCTCACTGAGGCTCTGCTAACCAGAACCTCAATGGTTATGCTCTCTCACTTCTATCAAATTGTCACTAACAGGCTAGTGACCAATTTTACCAATTCACATTGGCTTACTGGAAGACCCTTATAATTCCCTAGTATATGGTACTGAGGTACCCAGGGTATTGGGGTTCCAGGAGATCCATATGGGCTGCAGCATTTCGTTTGCCACCCATAGGGAGCTCTGACAATTCTTACACAGGCCTGCCACTGCAGCCTGAGTGAAATAACGTCCACGTTATTTCACAGCCATTTTACACTGCACTTAAGTAACTTATAAGTCACCTATATGTCTAACCTTTACCTGGTAAAGGTTAGGTGCAAAGTTACTTAGTGTGAGGGCACCCTGGCACTAGCCAAGGTGCCCCCACATTGTTCAGAGCCAATTCCCTGAACTTTGTGAGTGCGGGGACACCATTACACGCGTGCACTACATATAGGTCAATACCTATATGTAGCTTCACAATTGACAACTCCGAATATGGCCATGTAACATGTCTAAGATCATGGAATTGCCCCCTCTATGCCATCCTGGCATTGTTGGCACAATTCGATGATCCCAGTGGTCTGTAGCACAGACCCTGGTACTGCCAAACTGCTTTTCCTGGGGTTTCACTGCAGCTGCTGCTGCTGCCAACCCCTCAGACAGGCTTCTGTCCCCCTGGGGTCAAGCCAGGCTTGTCCCAGGATGGCAGAACAAAGGACTTCCTCTGAGAGAGGGTGTTACACCCTCTCCCTTTGGAAAATGGTGTGAAGGCAGGGGAGGAGTAGCCTCCCCCAGCCTCTGGAAATGCTTTCTTGGGCACAGATGTGGCCAATTCTGCATAAGCCAGTCTACACCGGTTCAGGGACCCCTTAGCCCCTGCTCTGGCGCGAAACTGGACAAAGGAAAGGGGAGTGACCACTCCCCTGACCTGCACCTCCCCTGGGAGGTGCCCAGAGCTCCTCCAGTGTGCTCCAGACCTCTGCCATCTTGGAAACAGAGGTGCTGCTGGCACACTGGACTGCTCTGAGTGGCCAGTGCCACCAGGTGACGTCAGAGACTCCTTCTGATAGGCTCCTTCAAGTGTTAGTAGCCTATCCTCTCTCCTAAGTAGCCAAACCCTCTTTTCTGGCTATTTAGGGTCTCTGTCTCTGGGGAAACTTTAGATAACGAATGCAAGAGCTCATCCGAGTTCCTCTGCATCTCTCTCTTCACCTTCTGCCAAGGAATCGACTGCTGACCGCGCTGGAAGCGTGCAACACTGCAACAAAGTAGCAAAGACGACTACTGCAACTCTGTAACGCTGATTCTGCCGCCTTCTCGACTGTTTTCCTGGTGGTGCATGCTGTGGGGGTAGTCTGCCTCCTCTCTGCACTAGAAGCTCCGAAGAAATCTCCCGTGGGTCGACGGAATCTTCCCCCTGCAACCGCAGGCACCAAAAAGCTGCATTACCGGTCCCTTGGGTCTCCTCTCAGCACGACGAGCGAGGTCCCTCGAATCCAGCAACTCTGTCCAAGTGACTCCCACAGACCAGTGACTCTTCAGTCCAAGTTTGGTGGAGGTAAGTCCTTGCCTCACCTCGCTAGACTGCATTGCTGGGAACCGCGACTTTTGCAGCTACTCCGGCCCCTGTGCACTTCCGGCGGAAATCCTTTGTGCACAGCCAAGCCTGGGTCCACGGCACTCTAACCTGCATTGCACGACTTTCTAAGTTGGTCTCCGGCGACGTGGGACTCCTTTGTGTAACTTCGGGTGAGCACCGTTTCACACATCCTTGTAGTGCCTGTTTCTGGCACTTTTCCGGGTGCTACCTGCTGCTAAGAGGACTCCTTGTTTTGCGTGACGTCCCCTCTCTCTCCTGGTCCAATTTGTAACCTCCTGGTCCCTCCTGGGCCACAGCAGCATCCAAAAACGCTAACCGCACAATTTGCAGCTAACAAGGCTTGTTGGCATTCTTTCGGGGGAAAACACTTTTGCACAACTTTTCACGGCGAGAGGGATACGTCCACCAAAGGGGAAGTCTCTAGCCTTTTTCGTTCCTGCAGAAACCTCAGCTTCTTCTGTCCAGTAGAAGCTTCTTTGCATCCACAGCAGGCATTTCCTGGGCATATGCCCATCTCCGACTTGCTTGTGACTTTTGGACTTGGTCCCCTTGTTCCACAGGTACCCTAGATTGGAAATCCATCGTTGTTGCATTGTTGGTTTGTGTCTTTCCTGCATTATTCCTCTATCACGACTTCTTTGTCTTTTGGGGAACTTCAGTGCACTTTGCACTCACTTTTCAGGGTCTTGGGGAGGGCTATTTTTCTACCTCTCACTATTTTCTAATAGTCCCAGCGACCCTCTACAAGGTCACATAGGTTTGGGGTCCATTCGTGGTTCGCATTCCACTTTTGGAGTATGTGGTTTGTGTTGCCCCTATCCCTATGTGTCCCCATTGCATCCTATTGTAACTATACATTGTTTGCATTGTTTTCTAAGACTATACTACATATTTTTGGTATTGTGTACATATATCTTGTGTATATTTCCTATCCTCTCACTGAGGGTACACTCTAAGATACTTTGGCATATTGTCATAAAAATAAAGTACCTTTATTTTTAGTATAACTGTGTATTGTGTTTTCTTATGATATTGTGCAAGTGACACTTGTGGTACTGTAGTAGCTTCACACGTCTCCTAGTTCAGCCTAAGCTGCTCTGCTAAGCTACCATTATCTATCAGCCTAAGCTGCTAGACACCCTATACACTAATAAGGGATAACTGGGCCTGGTGCAAGGTGCAAGTACCCCTTGGTACTCACTACAAGCCAGTCCAGCCTCCTACATTGGTTTTGCAGTGGTGGGATAAGTGCTTTGAGACTACTTACCACTCTTGCCATTGTACTTTTCATAAGAGAAAAATATACAAAACAAGTTCAGTGTGTGTACACATAGCTAAAAAGTTTTGCATTTCCTCTTTTCACTGTTTTCAAGTGCTGAAAAGTACTTCTAAACTTTCAAAAAGTTCTTAAAAGTTTAAAAAGTTTTTTTCTGTCTTTCCAAAAAGTTCTGAAAACTTTTTTCTCTTTTCCTATCACTTTAACTCTCTCTAAAAACGTCTGGCACAGGCCAAAATGTTGATCTGTCCAAACTTGCATATGATCACCTTAGCTGGAAAGGAGCAAGGAGTCTCTGCATAGAGAGAGGTTTGAGTGTAGGGAAGAATCCTTCCTTGGAACTGTTAATTAACATGCTTAGAGAACAAGATAAGGCTATAAGTGCCCCATCTGTTGAAAAAGTACCTAATAGTTCCCAATCTGATTCAGGGACTCCCCCAGGAAAAGATTCAGGAAAGAAACTTCCTAGCCTGCCCATTACTAGACAGTCTAGCATAGTTGGTAATGATGATGAGCCACACCATACAAATAGTGTTGTCTCACATCATAGCAAAAGCATGTATTCTCACCATACTGGTAGTGATGTTTCTGTTAGCCAAGCTGTTAGGGTGGCTTCTGTAAGGGACAGGTCTCCTTCTGTTCAATCCCATCATACCTCTGAATCTAGGAATGTCCCTCCCACCAACCCTGATGACAGAATGTTAGAGAGGGAACTCAATAAATTGAGGGTGGAACAAACCAGACTGAAGCTTAAAAAGAAACAGCTGGATTTGGATAGACAGTCTTTTGAACTACAGAAGGAAAGATAGAAGTTGGGTTTAGAAACCCATGGTGGCAGCAGCAGTATTCCCCATAGTCATCCTGTAAAAGAGCATGATTCCAGGAATCTGCACAAGATAGTTCCCCCTTATAAGGAGGGGGATGACATTAACAAGTGGTTTGCTGCACTTGAGAGGGCCTGTGTTGTACAGGATGTCCCTCAAAGGCAGTGGGCTGCTATCCTATGGCTATCATTTAGTGGAAAAGGTAGGGATAGGCTCCTTACTGTGAAAGAAAGTGACGCCAATAATTTCCAAGTTCTTAAGAATGCACTCCTGGATGGTTATGGCTTAACCACTGAACAATACAGGATAAAATTCAGAGAGACCAAAAAGGAGTCTTCACAAGACTGGGTTGATTTCATTGACCATTCAGTGAAGGCCTTGGAGGGGTGGTTACATGGCAGTAAAGTTACTGATTATGACAGCCTGTATAACTTAATCCTGAGAGAGCATATTCTTAATAATTGTGTGTCTGATTTGTTGCACCAGTACTTGGTGGACTCTGATCTGACCTCTCCCCAAGAATTGGGAAAGAAGGCAGACAAATGGGTCAGAACAAGGGTGAACAGAAATGTTCATACAGGGGGTGACAAAGAGAACAACAAGAAGAAAGATGGTGAAAAATCTTAAGATAAGCATGGGGATAAGGGTAAAACCAAAGATCCCACTTCAAATCTTAAACACTCTTCAGGGGGTGGGGATAAAACGAATTCTTCCTCTTCTTCTCAACCTACACAATTTAAAAAGCCTTGGTGCTTTGTGTGTAAAAATAGAGGCCATAGGCCAGGGGATAAGTCCTGTCCAGGTAAACCCCCTGAGCCTACCACCACTGATACATCAAGCTCTAGTGCCCCTAGCAGTAGTGGTACTAGTGGTGGGACTGCTGGCAACAGTCAAGTTAAGGGTGTAGTTGGGTTCACCTATTGTAGGAAAGTACCATCTTGCCTGGCATGTTACCCCCATTTTTCACTGTATATATGCTGTTTTAGTTGTATGTGTCACTGGGACCCTGGTAACCCAGGGCCCCAGTGCTCATAAGTGTGCCTGAATGTGTTACCTGTGTAGTGACTAACTGTCTCACTGAGGCTCTGCCAATCAGAACCTCAGTGGTTATGCTCTCTCATTTCTTTCCAAATTGTCACTGACAGGCTAGTGACCATTTTTACCAATTTACATTGGCTTACTGGAACACCCTTATAATTCCCTAGTATATGGTACTGAGGTACCCAGGGTATTGGGGTTCCAGGAGATCCCTATGGGCTGCAGCATTTCTTTTGCCACCTATAGGGAGCTCTGACAATTCTTACACAGGCCTGCCACTGCAGCCTGAGTGAAATAACGTCCACGTTATTTCACAGCCATTTTACACTGCACTTAAGTAACTTATAAGTCACCTATATGTCTAACCTTTACCTGGTAAAGGTTAGGTGCAAAGTTACTTAGTGTGAGGGCACCCTGGCACTAGCCAAGGTGACCCCACATTGTTCAGAGCCAATTCACTGAACTTTGTGAGTGCGGGGACACCATTACACGCGTGCACTACATATAGGTCAATACCTATATGTAGCTTCACCATGGTAACTCCGAATATGGCCATGTAACATGTCTATGATCATGGAATTGCCCCCTCTATGCCATCCTGGCATTGTTGGTACAATTCCATGATCCCAGTGATCTGTAGCACAGACCCTGGTACTGCCAGACTGCCCTTCCAGGGGTTTCACTGCAGCTGCTGCTGCTGCCAACCCCTCAGACAGGCAGCTGCCCTCCTGGGGTCCAGCCAGGCCTGGCCCAGGATGGCAGAACAAAGAACTTCCTCTGAGAGAGGGTGTGACACCCTCTCCCTTTGGAAAATGGTGTGAAGGCAGGGGAGGAGTAGCCTCCCCCAGCCTCTGGAAATGCTTTGTTGGGCACAGATGTGCCAAATTCTGCATAAGCCAGTCTACACCGGTTCAGGGACCCCTTAGCCCCTGCTCTGGCGCGAAACTGGACAAAGGAAAGGGGAGTGACCACTCCCCTGACCTGCACCTCCCCTGGGAGGTGTCCAGAGCTCCTCCAGTGTGCTCCAGACCTCTGCCATCTTGGAAACAGAGGTGCTGCTGGCACACTGGACTGCTCTGAGTGGCCAGTGCCACCAGGTGACGTCAGAGACTCCTGCTGATAGGCTCCTTCAGGTGTTAGTAGCCTTTCCTCTCTCCTAGGTAGCCAAACCCTCTTTTCTGGCTATTTAGGGTCTCTGTCTCTGGGGAAACTTTAGATAACGAATGCATGAGCTCAGCCGAGTTCCTCTGCATCTCCCTCTTCACCTTCTGATAAGGAATCGACCGCTGACCGCGCTGGAAGCCTGCAAACCTGCAACATAGTAGCAAAGACGACTACTGCAACTCTGTAACGCTGATCCGGCCGCCTTCTCGACTGTTTTCCTGCTTGTGCATGCTGTGGGGGTAGTCTGCCTCCTCTCTGCACCAGAAGCTCCGAAGAAATCTCCCGTGGGTCGACGGAATCTTCCCCCTGCAACCGCAGGCACCAAAAAGCTGCATTACCGGTCCCTTGGGTCTCCTCTCAGCACGACGAGCGAGGTCCCTCGAATCCAGCGATGCAGTCCAAGTGACCCCCACAGTCCAGTGACTCTTCAGCCCAAGTTTGGTGGAGGTAAGTCCTTGCCTCACCTCCCTGGGCTGCATTGCTGGGAACCGCGACTTTGCAGCTACTCCGGCCCCTGTGCACTTCCGGCGGAAATCCTTCATGCACAGCCAAGCCTGGGTCCACGGCACTCTAACCTGCATTGCACGACTTTCTAAGTTGGTCTCCGACGACGTGGGACTCCTTTGTGCAACTTCGGCGAGCACCATTTCACGCATCCTCGTAGTGCCTGTTTCTGGCACTTCTCTGGGTGCTACCTGCTTCAGTGAGGGCTCTTTGTCTTGCTCGACGTCCCCTCTCTCTGCAGGTCCAATTTGCGACCTCCTGGTCCCTCCTGGGCCCCAGCAGCGTCCAAAAACGCCAAACGCACGATTTGCGTGTAGCAAGGCTTGTTGGCATCATTCTGGCGGGAAAACACTTCTGCACGACTCTCCAAGGCAAGATGGATCCGTCCACCAAAGGGGAAGTCCCTAGCCCTTTTCGTTCCTGCAGAAACCTCAGCTTCTTCTGTCCAGTTGAAGCTTCTTTGCACCCGCAGCTGGCATTTCCTGGGCATCTGCCCATCTCCGACTTGCTTGTGACTTTTGGACTTGGTCCCCTTGTTCCACAGGTACCCTAGATTGGAAATCCACAGTTGTTGCATTGTTGGTTTGTGTCTTTCCTGCATTATTCCTCTAACACGACTCTTTTGTCCTTAGGGGAACTTTAGTGCACTTTGCACTCACTTTTCAGGGTCTTGGGGAGGGTTATTTTTCTAACTCTCACTATTTTCTAATAGTCCCAGCGACCCTCTACAAGGTCACATAGGTTTGGGGTCCATTCGTGGTTCACATTCCACTTTTGGAGTATATGGTTTGTGTTGCCCCTATCCCTATGTTTCCCCATTGCATCCTATTGTAACTATACATTGTTTGCACTGTTTTCTAAGACTATACTGCATATTTTTGCTATTTTGTATATATATCTTGTGTATATTTCCTATCCTCTCACTGAGGGTACACTCTAAGATACTTTGGCATATTGTCATAAAAATAAAGTACCTTTATTTTTAGTATAACTGTGTATTTTGTTTTCTTATGATATTGTGCATATGACACTAAGTGGTACTGTAGTAGCTTCACACGTCTCCTAGTTCAGCCTAAGCTGCTCTGCTAAGCTACCATTATCTATCAGCCTATGCTGCTAGACACCCTATACACTAATAAGGGATAACTGGGCCTGGTGCAAGGTGCAAGTACCCCTTGGTACTCACTACAAGCCAGTCCAGCCTCCTACATTGGTTGTGCAGTGGTGGGATAAGTGCTTGAGACTACTTACCACTCTTGTCATTGTACTTTTCATAAGAGAAAAATATACAAAACAAGGTCAGTGTATATACACATAGCCAAAAAAGTTTTGCATTTCCTCTTTTCACTCTTTTCTAAGTGCTGAAAAGTACTCCTAAACTTTCAAAAAGTTCTTAAAAGTTTAAAAAGTTTTTTCTGTCTTTCCAAAAAGTTCTGAAAACTTTTTTTCTTTTTTTCTATCACTTTAACTCTCTTTAAAAATGTCTGGTACAGGCCAAAATGTTGAACTGTCCAAAATTGCATATGATCACCTTAGCTGGAAAGGAGCAAGGAGTCTCTGCATAGAGAGAGGTTTGAGTGTAGGGAAGAATCCTTCCTTAGAACTATTAATTAATATGCTTAGAGTACAAGATAAGGCCATAAGTGCCCAATCTGGTGAAAAAGTAGCTAATGGTTCTCAATCTGATCCAGGGACTCCCCCAGGAAAAGGTTCAGGAAAGAAACTTCTCAGCCTGCCCATTACTAGACAGTCTAGCATAGTTGGTACAGAGGTTGAATCACACCATACTGATGGTGTGCTCTCACATTATGCTGGTAGCCAAGCTGTTAGGGTGCCCTCTGTAAGGGACAGGTCTCCTTCTGTTCATTCCCATCATACCTCTGTATCTAGAAATGTCCCTCCCACCCACCCTGATGACTGATTGTTAGAAAGGGAGCTCAATAGATTGAGAGTGGAACAAACCAGACTGAAGCTCAAGAAGCAACAGCTGGATTTGGATAGACAGTCTTTAGAATTAGAGAAGTAAAGACAGAAGTTGGGTTTACATACCCATGGTGGCAGCAGCAGTATTCCCCATAGTCATCCTGCAAAAGAGCATGATTCCAGGAATCTGCACAAGATAGTTCCCCCTTATAAGGAGGGGGATGACATTAACAAGTGGTTTGCTGCACTTGAGAGGGCCTGTGCTGTACAGGATGTCCCTCAAAAGCAGTGGGCTGCTATCCTATGGCTATCATTTAGTGGAAAAGGTAGGGATAGGCTCCTTACAGTGAAATAAAATGATGCCAATAATTTCCAAGTTCTTAAGAATGCACTCCTGGATGGTTATGGCTTAACCACTGAACAGTACAGGATAAAGTTCAGAGAGACCAAAAAGGAGTCTTCACAAGACTGGGTTGATTTCATTGACCATTCAGTGAAGGCCTTGGAGGGGTGGTTACATGGCAGTAAAGTTACTGATTATGACAGCCTGTATAACTTAATCCTGAGAGAGCATATTCTTAATAATTGTGTGTCTGATTTGTTGCACCAGTACTTGGTGGACTCTGATCTGACCTCTCCCCAAGAATTGGGAAAGAAGGCAGACAAATGGGTCAGAACAAGAGTGAACAGAAAAGTTCATACAGGGGGTGACAAAGATGGCAACAAAAAGAAGGATGGTAAGTCTTCTGACAAGGGTGGGGACAAATCTAAAAATGAGTCTTCATCAGGCCCACAAAAACACTCTGGTGGGGGTGGTGGGCCCAAATCCTCCTTTAATCAGAACAAGGAAAAGAAACCATGGTGCTATTTATGTAAAATAAAAGGCCATTGGACAACAGATCCCAGTTGTCCAAAGAAAGGCACCACAGCTCCTACCACTACAACCCCTACTGCTACACCTAGTGTCCCTACTAATAGCAGTGGTGGTGGGAGCAAACCTACTAATAGCCAATCCAAGGGAGTAGCTGGGCTCACTTTTGGTAATTTAGTTGGGGTTGGTCTGATTAGGGAGACCACTGAGGCTACTTTAGTCTCTGAAGGGGCTATTGATTTAGCCACTTTGGTTGCTTGCCCCCATAACTTGGAGAAGTACAAGCAACTAACCCTAATAAATGGTGTTGAGGTCCAGGCCTACAGGGACACAGGTGCCAGTGTCACAATGGTGATTGAGAAACTGGTGCACCCTGAACAACACATACTTGGACACCAGTACCAAGTAACCGATGCTCACAACATAACACAAAGCCACCCCATGGCTGTTGTAAATCTCAACTGGGGGGGGGGTAACTGGTCCAAAGAAAGTTGTGGTAGCTTCAGATTTACCTGTAGACTGTCTATTAGGGAATGATTTGGAGACATCAGCTTGGTCAGATGTGGAGTTGGAGGCCCATGCAGCAATGCTGGGCATCCCAGGGCATATTTTTGCTTTGACAAGGGCTCAGGCCAAAAAGCAAAAAGGACAGGGAAGCTTGGATCCTGGAACAATGGACCAAGTGCTCCCTAAAGCTAGGGCTAGTAGAAGCAAACCACTTCCTACTATCCCTCCCTCTACAGTGGATTCAATTTCTGAGGAAGAAGAATTCCCTCCCTGTGCAGAACCTACACCAGAGGAGCTGGAAGCAGACACTGCTGAGCTTTTGGGTGAAGGGGGGCCTGCCAGGGAGGAGCTGAGTGTGGCACAGCAAACCTGTCCCACATTAGAGGGTCTCAGACAGCAAGCTGTCAAACAGGCTAATGGGGATGTCAGTGACTTTCACAGAGTTTACTGGGAGGACAACCTCTTGTACACTGAGCATAGGGATCCTAAACCTGGAGCTGCCAGGAGATTAGTGATTCCTCAGGAGTACAGAAAGTTCCTCCTAACACTGGCACATGACATTCCCTTAGCTGGGCACCTGGGTCAAATGAAAACTTGGGACAGATTGGTACCATTGTTTCATTGGCCTAGGATGTCTGAGGACACAAAGGAATTTTGTAAGTCCTGTGAAACCTGTCAAGCCAGTGGCAAGACAGGTGGCACTCCAAAGGCACCCCTTATCCCACTGCCTGTGGTTGGGGTTCCCTTTGAAAGGGTAGGGGTTGACATAGTTGGCCCCCTTGACCCTCCTACTGCTTCAGGCAATAGGTTTATCTTAGTGGTAGTGGACCATGCCACAAGATATCCTGAAGCTATTCCTTTAAGGACCACTACAGCTCCTGCAGTGGCAAAGGCCCTCCTGGGAATATTTTCCAGGGTGGGCTTCCCAAAGGAAGTAGTATCAGACAGAGGAAGCAATTTCATGTCTGCATACTTAAAGGCCATGTGGAAGGAGTGTAGTGTAACTTACAAGTTCACAACACCCTATCATCCACAAACAAATGGACTGGTGGAGAGATTTAATAAAACTCTCATAGGCATGATTATGGGACTCCCTGAAAAACTCCGCAGGAGATGGGATATCCTTCTACCATGCCTCCTTTTTGCCTACAGGGAGGTACCCCAGAAAGGAGTGGGCTTCAGCCCCTTTGAACTTCTTTTTGGACACCCTGTTAGGGGTCCACTCACACTTGTAAAGGAGGGTTGGGAACAACCTTTAAAAGCTCCTAAGCAGGATATTTTGGATTATGTACTTGGCCTCAGATCAAGGATGGCTGAGTACATGAAAAAGGCCAGTAAAAACCTTCAGGCCAGCCAAGAGCTCCAGAAGCAATGGCATGATCAGAAGGCTGTTTTGGTTCAGTACCAACCAGGGCAGAAAGTGTGGGTCTTGGAGCCTGTGGCCCCAAGAGCACTCCAAGATAAATGGAGTGGACCCCACACAATTGTTGAAAAGAAGGGTGAAGTCACCTACTTGGTTGACTTAGGCACTGCCAGGAGTCCCCTTAGGGTGCTCCATGTCAACCGCCTGAAACCCTACTATGACAGGGCTGATCTCACCCTGCTCATGGCAACAGATGAGGGACAGGAAGAAGACAGTGATCCTCTACCTGATCTCTTCTCTTCCACAGAACAAGATGCTCTTGTGGAAGGTGTAGTTTTGGCTGATTGTCTTACTGCTGAGCAGAAAG
Source organism: Pleurodeles waltl (assembly GCF_031143425.1). Taxonomy (NCBI): domain Eukaryota; kingdom Metazoa; phylum Chordata; class Amphibia; order Caudata; family Salamandridae; genus Pleurodeles; species Pleurodeles waltl. Next base: position 15,317,520 of record NC_090436.1, on the reverse strand, counting down.
ATAATTGCATAAATCTCCTAGGACAATTTTCAGAACTCTTCTCTACTGTGCCAGGCACCACTTCTTGGTGTGAGCACACTATAGATACTGGAGACAGTTTACCTGTCAAAAGTAAGATCTATAGGCAGCCTGACCATGTCAGGGACTGCATAAAGCAAGAAGTTCAGAAAATGTTGGAACTAGGAGTGGTTGAGCACTCTGACAGTCCATGGGCTTCTCCTGTGGTACTGGTACCAAAACCCAATTCTAAAGATGGAAAGAAGGAAATGAGGTTTTGTGTAGACTATAGAGGTCTCAACTTGGTAACCAAAACTGATGCTCACCCTATACCCAGGGCAGATGAGCTCATAGATACACTGGCATCTGCCAAGTATCTAAGCACTTTTGATTTGACTGCAGGGTATTGGCAGATCAAATTGTCAGAAGATGCTAAACCTAAGACTGCATTTTCTACCATTGGAGGACATTACCAGTTTACTGTAATGCCTTTTGGTTTGAAAAATGCACCTGCCACTTTTCAGAGGTTGGTGAACACAGTCCTGCAAGGGCTGGAAGCTTTCAGTGCAGCATATTTGGACGATATAGCTGTCTTTAGCTCCAGCTGGGATGATCACCTGGTCCACCTATGGAAAGTTTTGGAGGCCCTGCAAAAGGCAGGCCTCACTATCAAGGCTTCAAAGTGCCAGATAGGGCAGGGTAAGGTGGTTTATCTGGGACACCTTGTTGGTGGGGAACAGATTGCACCACTTCAGGGGAAAATCCAAACAATTATTGATTGGGTTCCCCCTACCACTCAGACTCAGGTGAGAGCCTTCCTAGGCCTCACTGGGTATTACAGGAGGTTCATTAAGAACTATGGCTCCATTGCAACCCCTCTTAATGACCTCACTTCCAAGAAAATGTCTAAAAAGGTATTATGGACAGCAAGCTGTCAGAAAGCTTTTGAGGAGCTGAAGCAGGCCATGTGCTCTGCACCTGTCCTGAAAAGCCCTTGTTACTCTAAAAAATTCTATGTCCAAACTGATGCATCTGAATTAGGAGTAGGGGCAGTCCTATCACAACTTAATTCTGAGGGCCAGGATCAACCTGTTGCTTTTATTAGTAGGAGGTTGACCCCTAGAGAAAAGCGTTGGTCTGCCATTGAGAGGGAGGCCTTTGCTGTGGTCTGGGCTCTGAAGAAGTTGAGGCCATACCTGTTTGGCACTCACTTCATTGTTCAGACAGACCACAAACCTCTACTTTGGCTAAAACAAATGAAAGGTGAAAATCCTAAATTGTTGAGGTGGTCCATATCCCTACAGGGAATGGACTATACAGTGGAACATAGACCTGGGAGTAGCCACTCCAATGCAGATGGACTCTCCAGATATTTCCACTTAGACAATGAAGACTCATCAGGTAATAGCTAGTCTTATTGTCCTTCGTTTGGGGGGGGGGTTGTGTAGGAAAGTACCATCTTGCCTGGCATGTTACCCCCATTTTTCACTGTATATATGTTGTTTTAGTTGTATGTGTCACTGGGACCCTGGTAACCCAGGGCCCCAGTGCTCATAAGTGTGCCTGAATGTGTTACCTGTGTAGTGACTAACTGTCTCACTGAGGCTCTGCCAATCAGAACCTCAGTGGTTATGCTCTCTCATTTCTTTCCAAATTGTCACTGACAGGCTAGTGACCATTTTTACCAATTTACATTGGCTTACTGGAACACCCTTATAATTCCCTAGTATATGGTACTGAGGTACCCAGGGTATTGGGGTTCCAGGAGATCCCTATGGGCTGCAGCATTTCTTTTGCCACCTATAGGGAGCTCTGACAATTCTTACACAGGCCTGCCACTGCAGCCTGAGTGAAATAACGTCCACGTTATTTCACAGCCATTTTACACTGCACTTAAGTAACTTATAAGTCACCTATATGTCTAACCTTTACCTGGTAAAGGTTAGGTGCAAAGTTACTTAGTGTGAGGGCACCCTGGCACTAGCCAAGGTGACCCCACATTGTTCAGAGCCAATTCACTGAACTTTGTGAGTGCAGGGACACCATTACACGCGTGCACTACATATAGGTCACTACCTATATGTAGCTTCACCATGGTAACTCCGAATATGGCCATGTAACATGTCTATGATCATGGAATTGCCCCCTCTATGCCATCCTGGCATTGTTGGTACAATTCCATGATCCCAGTGGTCTGTAGCACAGACCCTGGTACTGCCAGACTGCCCTTCCTGGGGTTTCACTGCAGCTGCTGCTGCTGCCAACCCCTCAGACAGGCAGCTGCCCTCCTGGGGTCCAGCCAGGCCTGGCCCAGGATGGCAGAACAAAGAACTTCCTCTGAGAGAGGGTGTGACACCCTCTCCCTTTGGAAAATGGTGTGAAGGCAGGGAAGGAGTAGCCTCCCCCAGCCTCTGGAAATGCTTTGTTGGGCACAGATGTGCCCAATTCTGCATAAGCCAGTCTACACCGGTTCAGGGACCCCTTAGCCCCTGCTCTGGCGCGAAACTGGACAAAGGAAAGGGGAGTGACCACTCCCCTGACCTGCACCTCCCCTGGGAGGTGTCCAGAGCTCCTCCAGTGTGCTCCAGACCTCTGCCATCTTGGAAACAGAGGTGCTGCTGGCACACTGGACTGCTCTGAGTGGCCAGTGCCACCAGGTGACGTCAGAGACTCCTGCTGATAGGCTCCTTCAGGTGTTAGTAGCCTTTCCTCTCTCCTAGGTAGCCAAACCCTCTTTTCTGGCTATTTAGGGTCTCTGTCTCTGGGGAAACTTTAGATAACGAATGCATGAGCTCAGCCGAGTTCCTCTGCATCTCCCTCTTCACCTTCTGATAAGGAATCGACCGCTGACCGCGCTGGAAGCCTGCAAACCTGCAACATAGTAGCAAAGACGACTACTGCAACTCTGTAACGCTGATCCGGCCGCCTTCTCGACTGTTTTCCTGCTTGTGCATGCTGTGGGGGTAGTCTGCCTCCTCTCTGCACCAGAAGCTCCGAAGAAATCTCCCGTGGGTCGACGGAATCTTCCCCCTGCAACCGCAGGCACCAAAAAGCTGCATTACCGGTCCCTTGGGTCTCCTCTCAGCACGACGAGCGAGGTCCCTCGAATCCAGCGACACTGTCCAAATGACCCCCACAGTCCAGTGACTCTTCAGCCCAAGTTTGGTGGAGGTAAGTCCTTGCCTCACCTCCCTGGGCTGCATTGCTGGGAACTGCGACTTTGCAGCTACTCCGGCCCCTGTGCACTTCCGGCGGAAATCCTTCGTGCACAGCCAAGCCTGGGTCCACGGCACTCTAACCTGCATTGCACGACTTTCTAAGTTGGTCTCCGACGACGTGGGACTCCTTTGTGCAACTTCGGCGAGCACCGTTTCACGCATCGTCGTAGTGCCTGTTTCTGGCACTTTTCTGGGAGGTACCTGCTTCAGTGAGGGCTCTTTGTCTTGCTCGACGTCCCCTCTCTCTGCAGGTCCAATTTGCGACCTCCTGGTCCCTCCTGGGCCCCAGCAGCTTCCAAAAACGCCAAACGCACGATTTGCGTGTAGCAAGGCTTGTTGGCATCGTTCTGGCGGGAAAACACTTTTGCACGACTCTCCAAGGCGAGCGGGATCCGTCCACCAAAGGGGAAGTCCCTAGCCCTTTTCGTTCCTGCAGAAACCTCAGCTTCTTCTGTCCAGTCGAAGCTTCTTTGCACCCGCAGCTGGCATTTCCTGGGCATCTGCCCATCTCCGACTTGCTTGTGACTTTTGGACTTGGTCCCCTTGTTCCACAGGTACCCTAGATTGGAAATCCACAGTTGTTGCATTGTTGGTTTGTGTCTTTCCTGCATTATTCCTCTAACACAACTCTTTTGTCCTTAGGGGAACTTTAGTGCACTTTGCACTCACTTTTCAGGGTCTTGGGGAGGGTTATTTTTCTAACTCTCATATTTTCTAATAGTCCCAGCGACCCTCTACAAGGTCACATAGGTTTGGGGTCCATTCGTGGTTCACATTCCACTTTTGGAGTATATGGTTTGTGTTGCCCCTATCCCTATGTTTCCCCATTGCATCCTATTGTAACTATACATTGTTTGCACTGTTTTCTAAGACTATACTGCATATTTTTGCTATTGTGTATATATATCTTGTGTATATTTCCTATCCTCTCACTGAGGGTACACTCTAAGATACTTTGGCATATTGTCATAAAAATAAAGTACCTTTATTTTTAGTATAACTGTGTATTGTGTTTTCTTATGATATTGTGCATATGACACTAAGTGGTACTGTAGTAGCTTCACACGTCTCCTAGTTCAGCCTAAGCTGCTCTGCTAAGCTACCATTATCTATCAGCCTATGCTGCTAGACACCCTATACACTAATAAGGGATAACTGGGCCTGGTGCAAGGTGCAAGTACCCCTTGGTACTCACTACAAGCCAGTCCAGCCTCCTACACCTATGGGTCCATAGTAGAAACTGGGGTAGTCAGTCCCAAGACAGTTTCTGTCACAACTAGTGGCATTGGCCTTGCCACACTGGCTGCTTGTCCCCTTACAATGGATAAGTACAGGCAGACAGTTTCAATAAATGGTGTTGAGGCCTTGGCCTACAGGGACACAGGTGCCAGTATCACTTTGGTGACTGAAAACCTAGTGCACCCTGATCAACACATCATTGGACAACAGTATAAGATTATTGATGTCCATAACTCCACTAAGTTTCTTCCCTTAGCTATAATTCAGTTTAGTTGGGGTGGAGTTACTGGCCCTAAGCAGGTGGTGGTATCACCTAGCTTACCTGTAGACTGTTTCTTAGGTAATGACCTAGAGGCCTCAGGTTGGGCCGATGTAGAGTTTTATGGCCATGCAGACATGTTGGGCATCCCAGAGGAATTGTTCCCTCTCATTTCTACTGAAATGAAAAAGCAAAGGAGAGAAGGCCTGAAAACTCAGGATCCCTCTCCAACAACAGGTAAAAGGGGTATCACAGTATCCCCTAACCACCCTACCATTCAGGATACCATTCCTGTGGTGGGAGAAACCTCTCCTGGGGTGGCACCTGTTCCAAGGGAATCATCAGTTGGCAAAACTGTACTCCCTGAGGTAGAAGTACCTCTCTGTGGGATAACTAACATTGGTGAGAAAAAGAGCACCATTTTAGTTAACATGGAGCATCCCTCCAACCCTCCCAGAGAAACTTTAGTGCAGAAACCCTGCACTGCCTCACAACATTTAGGACAGCATCCCTGCCCTAGTGTGGAGCTCATAGGACAGCATCCCTGCCCTGCTCAAACTCAAGAGAAACAGCATCCCTGATCTCTCTTCCAGCCATATGGACAAAGTTTTTGCCCAGCTATGGCTTTTCTGAGACAGCATCCCTGTCTGGCATTTCCATCACTACAAATAGGTTCAGTGGACAATTCCCACTGCTCTAAACTAAAACTTACTGATAGAAACTCTGAAAATACATCTTCACATTGTTGCTTAGCTAAAAAACTTCAAACAGGGTGGTTTACATCCCCACAGGGAAGTAACCATATAGTGGATGATAAAGGGAGTAACCAGTCTATTGCAGAACTACTCTCTACTTATCACCACTTAGACAATAAAGTCTCAACTGGCCAAGGTTAGCCTTATTGTCCTTCGTTTGGGGGGGGGGGTTGTGTGAGAAAGTAGCCTCTTTCTAGCCTTGTTACCCCCACTTTTGGCCTGTTTGTGAGTGTATGTCAGGGTGTTTTCACTGTCTCACTGGGATCCTGCTAGCCAGGGCCCAGTGCTAATAGTGAAAACCCTATGTTTTCAGTATGTTTGTTATGTGTCACTGGGACCCTGCTAGTCAGGACCCCAGTGCTCATAAGTTTGTGGCCTATATGTATGTGTTCCCTGTGTGGTGCCTAACTGTCTCACTGAGGCTCTGCTAACCAGAACCTCAGTGGTTATGCTCTCTCATTTCATTCAAATTGTCACTAACAGGCTAGTGACCAATTTTACCAATTCACATTGGCTTACTGGAACACCCTTATAATTCCCTAGTATATGGTACTGAGGTACCCAGGGTATTGGGGTTCCAGGAGATCCATATAGGCTGCAGCATTTCGTTTGCCACCCATAGGGAGCTCTGACAATTCTTACACAGGCCTGCCACTGCAGCCTGAGTGAAATAACGTCCACGTTATTTCACAGCCATTTTACACTGCACTTAAGTAACTTATAAGTCACCTATATGTCTAACCTTTACCTGGTAAAGGTTAGGTGCAAAGTTACTTAGTGTGAGGGCACCCTGGCACTAGCCAAGGTGCCCCCACATTGTTCAGAGCCAATTCCCTGAACTTTGTGAGTGCGGGGACACCATTAAACGCGTGCACTACATATAGGTCAATACCTATATGTAACTTCACAATGGTAACTCCGAATATGGCCATGTAACATGTCTAAGATCATGGAATTGCCCCCTCTATGCCATCCTGGCACTGTTGGCACAATTCGATGATCCCAGTGGTCTGTAGCACAGACCCTGGTACTGCCAAACTGCCTTTCCTGGGGTTTCACTGCAGCTGCTGCTGCTGCCAACCCCTCAGACAGGCTTCTGCCCCCCTGGGGTCAAGCCAGGCTTGTCCCAGGATGGCAGAACAAAGGACTTCCTCTGAGAGAGGGTGTTACACCCTCTCCCTTTGGAAAATGGTGTGAAGGCAGGGGAGGAGTAGCCTCCCCCAGCCTCTGGAAATGCTTTCTTGGGCACAGATGTGCCCAATTCTGCATAAGCCAGTCTACACCGGTTCAGGGACCCCTTAGCCCCTGCTCTGGCGCGAAACTGGACAAAGGAAAGGGGAGTGACCACTCCCCTGACCTGCACCTCCCCTGGGAGGTGCCCAGAGCTCCTCCAGTGTGCTCCAGACCTCTGCCATCTTGGAAACAGAGGTGCTGCTGGCAGACTGGACTGCTCTGAGTGGCCAGTGCCACCAGGTGACGTCAGAGACTCCTTCTGATAGGCTCCTTCAAGTGTTAGTAGCCTATCCTCTCTCCTAAGTAGCCAAACCCTCTTTTCTGGCTATTTAGGGTCTCTGTCTCTGGGGAAACTTTAGATAACGAATGCAAGAGCTCATCCGAGTTCCTCTGCATCTCCCTCTTCACCTTCTGATAAGGAAACGACCGCTGACCGCGCTGGAAGCCTGCAAACCTGCAACATAGTAGCAAAGACGACTACTGCAACTCTGTAACGCTGATCCTGCCGCCTTCTCGACTGTTTTCCTGCTTGTGCATGCTGTGGGGGTAGCCTGCCTCCTCTCTGCACCAGAAGCTCCGAAGAAATCTCCCGTGGGTCGACGGAATCTTCCCCTTGCAACCGCAGGCACCAAAAAGCTGCATCACCGGTCCCTTGGGTCTCCTCTCAGCACGACGAGCGAGGTCCCTCGAATCCAGCGACTCTGTCCAAGTGACCCCCACAGTCCAGTGACTCTTCAGCCCAAGTTTGGTGGAGGTAAGTCCTTGCCTCACCTCGCTGGGCTGCATTGCTGGGAACCGCGACTTTGCAGCTACTCCGGCCCCTGTGCATTTCCGGCGGAAATCCTTTGTGCACAGCCAAGCCTGGGTCCACGGCACTCTAACCTGCATTGCACGACTTTCTAAGTTGGTCTCCGGCGACGTGGGACTCCTTTGTGCAACTTTGGCGAGCACCGTTTCACACATCCTCGTAGTGCCTGTTTCTGGCACTTCTCCGGGAGCTACCTGCTTCAGTGAGGGCTCTTTGTCTTGCTCGACGTCCCCTCTCTCTTCAGGTCCAATTTGCGACCTCCTGGTCCCTCCTGGGCCCTAGCAGCGTCCAAAAATGCCAAACGCACGATTTGCGCCTAGCAAGGCTTGTTGGCGTCCTTCCGGCGGGAAAACACTTCTGCACAACTGTCCAAGGCAAGAGGGATCCGTCCACCAAAGGGGAAGTCTCTAGCCCTTTTCGTTCCTGCAGAATCCTCAGCTTCTTCTGTCCAGTAGAAGCTTCTTTGCACCCACAGCTGGCATTTCCTGGGCATCTGCCCATCTCCGACTTGCTTGTGACTTTTGGATTTGGTCCCCTTGTTCCACAGGTACCCAAGATTGGATATCCATCGTTGTTGCATTGTTGGTTTGTGTCTTTCCTGCATTATTCCTCTATCACGACTTCTATGTCCTTGGGGGAACTTTAGTGCACGTTGCACTCACTTTTCAGGGTCTTGGGGAGGGTTATTTTTCTAACTCTCACTATTTTCTAATAGTCCCAGCGACCCTCTACAAGGTCACATAGGTTTGGGGTCCATTCGTGGTTCGCATTCCACTTTTAGAGTATATGGTTTGTGTTGCCCCTATCCCTATGTGTCCCCATTGCATCCTATTGTAACTATACATTGTTTGCACTGTTTTCTAAGACTATACTGCATATTTTTGGTATTGTGTACATATATCTTGTGTATATTTCCTATCCTCTCACTGAGGGTACACTCTAAGATACTTTGGCATATTGTCATAAAAATAAAGTACCTTTATTTTTAGTATAACTGTGTATTGTGTTTTCTTATGATATTGTGCAAGTGACACTTGTGGTACTGTAGGAGCTTCACTCGTCTCCTAGTTCAGCCTAAGCTGCTCTGCTAAGCTACCATTATCTATCAGCCTAAGCTGCTAGACACCCTATACACTAATAAGGGATAACTGGGCTTGGTGCAAGGTGCAAGTACCCCTTGGTACTCACTACAAGCCAGTCCAGCCTCCTACATTGGTTGTGCAGCGGTGGGATAAGTGCTTTGAGACTACTTACCACTCTTGTCATTGTACTTTTCATAAGAGAAAAATATACAAAACAAGTTCAGTGTGTGTACACATAACTAAAAAGTTTTGCATTTCCTCTTTTCACTCTTTTCTAAAGTGCTGAAAAGTACTTCTAAACTTTCAAAAAGTTCTTAAAAGTTTAAAAAGTTTTTTTCTGTCTTTCTAAAAAGTTCTGAAAACTTTTTTCTCTTTTTCTATCACTTTAACTCTCTCTAAAAATGTCTGGCACAGGCCAAAATGTTGACCTGTCTAAGATTGCATATGACCACCTTAGCTGGAAAGGAGCAAGGAGTCTCTGTGTAGAGAGAGGTTTGAGTGTGGGGAAGAATCCTCCCTTGGAATTGTTACTTAACATGCTTAGAGAACAAGATAAGGCTAAAAGTGCCCCATCTGATGAAAAAGTAGCTAATGGTTCCCAATCTGATCCAGGGACTCCCCCAGGAAAAGATTCAGGAAAGAAACTTCTTAGCCTGCCCATTACTAGACAGTCTAGCATAGTTGGTACTGAGGTGGAGTCACATCATCCAGATGATGTGCTCTCACATTACACTGTCAGCCAAGCTGTTAGGGTGGCCTCTGTAAGGGACAGGTCTCCTTCTGTTCATTCCCATCATACCTCTGTATCTAGGAAGGCCCTCCCACCAACCCTGATGACAGATTGTTAGAAAGGGAACTCAATAAGTTGATGGTGGAACAAACCAGACTGAAGCTTAAAAAGCAACAGCTGGATTTGGATAGACAGTCTTTAGAACTAGAGAAGGAAAGACAGAAGTTGGGTTTAGAAACCCATGGTGGCAGCAGCAGTATTCCCCATAGTCATCCTGTAAAAGAGCATGATTCCAGGAATCTGCACAAGAAAGTTCCCCCTTATAAGGAGGGGGATGACATTAACAAGTGGTTTGCTGCACTTGAGAGGGCCTGTGTTGTACAGGATGTCCCTCAAAGGCAGTGGGCTGCTATCCTATGGCTATCATTTAGTGGAAAAGGTAGGGATAGGCTCCTTACTGTCAAAGAAAGTGATGCCAATAATTTTACAGTTCTTAAGAATGCACTCCTGGATGGTTATGGCTTAACCACTGAACAATACAGGATAAAGTTCAGAGAAACCAAAAAGGAGTCTTCACAAGACTGGGTTGATTTCATTGACCATTCAGTGAAGGCCTTGGAGGGGTGGTTACATGGCAGTAAAGTTACTGATTATGACAGCCTGTATAACTTAATCCTGAGAGAGCATATTCTTAATAATTGTGTGCCTGATTTGTTGCACCAGTACTTGGTGGATTCTGATCTGACCTCTCCCCAAGAATTGGGAAAGAAGGCAGACAAATGGGTTAGAACAAGGGTGAACAGAAAAGTTCATACAGGGGGTGACAAAGATGACAATAAGAAGAAGGATGGTAAGTCTTCTGACAAGGGTGGGGACAAATCTAAAAATGAGTCTTCGTCAGGCCCACAAAAACACTCTGGTGGGGGTGGTGGGCCCAAATCCTCTTAAAATCAAAACAAAGAAAAGAAACCATGGTGCTACTTACGTAAAATAAAAGGCCATTGGACAACAGATCCCAGTTGTCCAAAGAAAAGCACCAAGCCTCCTACCACTACAACCCCTACTGCTACACCCAGTGTCCCTACTAATAGCAGTGGTGGTGGGAGCAAACCTACTAATAGCCAATCTAAGGGAGTAGCTGGGCTCACTTTTGGTAACTTAGTTGGGGTTGGTCTGATTAGGGAGACCACAGAGGCTGTGTTAGTCTCTGAGGGGGCTATTGATTTAGCCACTTTGGTTGCTTGTCCCCTTAACATGGATAAGTACAATCAACTACCCCTAATAAATGGTGTTGAGGTTCAGGCCTACAGGGACACAGGTGCCAGTGTCACAATGGTGATAGAGAAACTGGTCCACCCTGAACAACACCTACTTGGTCACCAGTACCAAGTAACCGATGCTCACAACAACACCCTTAGCCACCCCATGGCTGTTGTAAATCTCAACTGGGGGGGGGGGTTACTGGCCCAAAGAAAGTTGTGGTTGCCTCAGATTTACCTGTAGAATGTCTATTAGGAAATGATTTAGAGACATCAGCTTGGGCTGAAGTGGAGTTGGAGGCTCATGCAGCAATGCTGGGCATTCCAGGGCATATTTTTGCTTTGACCAGGGCTCAGGCCAAAAAGCAAAAAGGACAGGGTGACTTGGATCCTGGAAGAATGGACCAAATGCTCCCTAAAGCTAGGGCTAGTAGAAGTAAATCACTACCCACTATCCCTCCCTCTACAGTGGATTCTTCTTCAGAGGAAGAAGAATTTCCACCCTGTGCAGAACTTACACCAGAGGAGCTGGAAGCAGACACTGCTGAGCTTTTGGGTGAAGTGGGGCCTGCCAGGGAGTTGCTGAGTGTGGCACAGCAGACCTGTCCCACATTAGAGGGTCTAAGGCAGCAAGCTGTCAAACGAGCACATGGGGATGTCAGTGACTCTCACAGAGTTTACTGGGAGGGCAATCTTCTGTACACTGAAGCAAGGGATCCAAAACCTGGAGCTGTCAGTAGATTGGTGATTCCTCAGGAGTACAGAACGTTCCTCCTAACTCTTGCTCACAACATTCCCCTTGCTGGACATTTGGGGCAAAAGAAAACTTGGGACAGGCTTGTCCCCTTGTTTCATTGGCCTAGAATGTCTGAGGACACAAAAGATTTTTGTAAGTCCTGTGAAACCTGTCAAGCCAGTGGCAAGACAGGTGGCACCCCAAAGGCACCCCTTATTCCACTGCCTGTGGTTGGCGTTCCCTTTGAAAGGGTAGGGGTCGACATAGTTGGCCTTGATCCTCCTACTGCTTCAGGCAATAGGTTTATCTTGGTGGAAGTGGACCATGCCACCAGATATCCTGAAGCAATTCCTCGAAGGACCACTACAGCTCCTGCAGTGGCAAAGGCCCTCGTGGGAATCTTTTCCAGGGTGGGCTTCCCAAAGGAAGTAGTATCAGACAGAGGAAGCAATTTCATGTCTCCATACTTAAAGGCCATGTGGAAGGAGTGTGGTGTAACTTACAAGTTCACTACACCCTATCATCCACAAACAAATGGACTGGTGGAGAGATTTAACAAAACTCTCAAAGGCATGATTATGGGACTCCCTGAAAAACTTTTTGCTTACAGGGAGGTACCACAGAAAGGAGTGGGCTTCAGCCCCTTTGAACTTCTTTTTGGTCACCCTGTGAGAGGTCCTCTAACACTTGTAAAGGAGGGTTGGGAACAACATTTAAAAGCTCCTAAGCAAGACATAGTGGACTATGTACTTGGCCTAAGATCAAGAATGGCTGAGTACATGAAAAAGGGCAGTAAAAACCTTCAGGCCAGCCAAGAGCTCCAAAAGCAATGGCATGACCAAAAGGCTGTTTTGGTTCAGTACCAACCTGGGCAGAAAGTGTGGGTCTTGGAGCCTGTGGCCCCAAGAGCACTCCAAGATAAATGGAGTGGACCCCACACAATTGTTGAAAAGAAGGATGAAGTCACCTATTTAGTTGACTTAGGCACTGCCAGGAGTCCCCTTAGGGTGCTCCATGTCAACCGCCTGAAACCCTGCTATGACAGGGCTGATCTCACCCTGCTCATGGCAACTGATGAGGGACAGGAAGAAGAGAGTGACCCTCTCCCTGATCTCTTCTCTTCCACTGAACAAGATGCTCTAGTGGAAGGAGTAGTTTTTGCTGATTGTCTTACTGCTGAGCAGAATGACCATTGCATAAATCTCCTGGGTCAGTTTTCTGAACTCTTCTCTACTGTGCCAGGTACCACTTCTTGGTGTGAGCACACTATAGATACTGGAGACAGCTTGCCTGTCAAATGTAAGATCTATAGGCAGCCTGACCATGTCAGAGACTGCATAAAGCAAGAGGTGCAGAAAATGTTAGAACTGGGAGTGGTTGAGCACTCTGAAAGTCCATGGGCTTCTCCTGTGGTACTTGTACCAAAACCCCATTCCAAAGATGGAAAGAAGGAAATGCGGTTTTGTGTAGACTACAGAGGTCTCAACCAGGTAACCAAAACTGACGCTCACTCTATACCCAGGGCAGATGAGCTCATAGATACACTGGCATCTGCCAACTATCTAAGCACTTTTGATTTGACTGCAGGGAATTGGCAGATCAAATTATCATAAGATGCTAATGCTGCATTTTCAACCATTGGAGGACATTACCAATTCACAGTAATGCCTTTTGGATTGAAAAATGCACCTGCCACTTTTCAGAGGTTGGTGAACACAGTCCTGCAAGGGCTGGAAGCTTTTAGTGCAGCATATCTGGACGATATGGCTGTGAAATAACGTGGACGTTATTTCACTCAGGCTGCAGTGGCAGGCCTGTGTAAGAATTGTCAGAGCTCCCTATGGGTGGCAAAAGAAATGCTGCAGCCCATAGGGATCTCTTGGAACCCCAATACCCTGGGTACCTCAGTACCATATACTAGGGAATTATAAGGGTTTTCCAGTAAGCCAATGTGAATTTGTGAAATTGGTCACTAGCCTGTTAGTGCCAATTTGGAAAGAAATGAGAGAGCATAACCACTGAGGTTCTGGATAGCAGAGCCTCAGTGAGACAGTTAGTCATAACACAGGTAACACTTTCAGGCACACTTATGAGCACTGGGGCCCTGGCTGGCAGGGTCCCAGTGACACATTCAACTGAAACAACATATATACAGTAAAATATGGGGGTAACATGCCAGGCAGGATGGTACTTTCCTACACAACCCCCCCCCCCCAAACGAAGGACAATAAGACTAGCCATGACCTGATGAGTCTTCATTGTCTAAGTGGAAATATCTGGAGAGTCCATCTGCATTGGAGTGGGTACTCCCAGGTCTATGTTCCACTGTATAGTCCATTCCCTGTAGGGATATGGACCGCCTCAACAATTTAGGGTTTTCACCTTTCATTTGTTTTAGCCAAAGTAGATGTCTGTGGTCTGTCTGAACAATGAAGTGAGTGCCAAACAGGTATGGCCTCAACTTCTTCAGTGCCCAGACCACAGCAAAGGCCTCCCTCTCTATGGCAGACCAACGCTTTTATCTAGGGGTCAACCTCCTGCTCGTAAAAGCAATAGGTTGAGCCTGGCCCTCAGAATTAAGTTGTGATAAGACTGCCCCTACCCCTAATTCAGATGCATCAGTTTGGACAATGAATTTTTGGAGTAACAGGGGCTTTTTTAGGACAGGCGCAGAGCACATGGCCTGCTTCAGCTCCTCAAAAGCTTTCTGACAGTTTGCTGTCCCTAATACCTTTTTAGGCATTTTCTTGGATGTGAGGTCATTAAGAGGGGCTGCAATGGAGCCACCGTTCTTTATGAACATCCTGTAATACCCAGGGAGGCCTAAGAAGGCTCTAAACTGAGTCTGAGTAGGAGGGGGAACCCAATCAATAATTGTTTGGATTTTCCCCTGTAGTGGTGCAATCTGTTCTCCACCAACAAGGTGTCCCAAATAAACCATCTTTCCCTGCCCTATCTGGCACTTTGAAGCCTTGATAGTGAGGCCTGCCTTCTGCAGGGCCTTCAAAACTTTCCATAGGTGGACCAGGTGATCATCCCAGGTGGAGCTAAAGACAGCTAGATATGGTGCACTAAAAGCCTCCAACCCTTGCAGGACTGTATTCACCAACCTCTGAAAAGTGGCAGGTGCATTTGTTAACCCAAAAGGCATTACTGTGAATTGGTAGTGCCCTCCAATGGTTGAAAATGCAGTTTTTGCTTTTGCATTCTCTGATAACTTAATCTGCCAATACCCTGCAGTCAAATCCAAGGTGCTTAGATACTTGGCAGATGCCAGTGTATCTATTAGCTCATCTGCCCAGGGTATAGGGTGAGCATCAGTTTTAGTTACCTGGTTGAGCCCTCTATAAGCTACACAAAATCTAATTTCCTTCTTCCCATCTTTGGAATGAGGTTTTGGTACAAGTACCACAGGAGAATCCCATGTGCTCAACCACTCCCAGTGCTCAACCACTCCCAGTTAAAGCTTTTTCTGAACCTCTTGTTTTATGCAGTCCCTGACATGGCCAGGCTGCCTATAGATCTTACTTTTGATAGGCAAGCTGTCTCCAGTATCTATAGTGTGCTCACACGAAGAAGTGGTGCCTGGCACAGTAGAAAAGAGTTCAGAAACCTGACCCAGGAGATTTATGCAGTGGTCTTTCTGCTCAGCAGTAAGACAATTTGCCAAAACTTCACCTTCCACTAGAGCATCTTGTTCAGTGGAAGAGAAGAGATCAGGGAGAGGGTCACTCTCTTCTTCCTGTTCTTCATCTGTTGCCATGAGCAGGGTGAGATCAGCCCTGTCATAGTAGGGTTTCAGGCGATTGACATGGAGCACCCTAAGGGGACTCCTGGCAGTGCCCAAGTCAACTAAGTAGGTGACTTCACCCTTTTTCTCAACAATAATGTGGGGTCCACTACATTTATCTTGGAGTGCTCTTGGGGCCACAGGCTCCAAGACCCACACTTTCTGTCCTGGTTGGTACTGAAAGCCTTCTGGTCATGCCATTGCTTTTGGAGCTCTTGGCTGGCCTGAAGGTTTTTACTGGCCTTTTTCATGTACTCAGCCATTCTAGATCTTAGGCCTAGTACATAGTCCACTATGTCTTGGTTATGAGTTTTTAAAGGATGTTCCCAAGCCTCCTTCACAAGTGTTAGAGGACCTCTTACAGGGTGTCCAAATAGGAGTTCAAAGGGGCTGAAGCCCACTCCTTTTTGGGGTACCTCCCTGTAAGCAAAAAGGAGGCAAGGTAACAGGACATCCCATCTCCTGCACAGTTTTTCAGGGAGTCCCTTTATCATTCCTTTGAGAGTTTTATTAAACCTCTCAACCAGTCCATTTGTTTGTGGATGATAGGGTGTGGTGAACTTGTATGTCACACCACATTCCTTCCACATGGCCTTTAAGAAAGCAGACATGAAATTGCTTCCCCTGTCTGATACCACCTCTTTTGGGTAGCCCACCCTGGAAAAGATTCCCACGAGGGCCTTTGCCACTGCAGGAGCTGTAGTGGTCCTTAGAGGAATAGCGTCAGGATATCTGGTGGCATGGTCCACTACCACCAAGATAGACCTATTGCCTGAAGCAGTAGGAGGGTCAAGGGGGCCAACTATGTCAACCCCTACCCTTTCAAAGGGAACCCCAACCACAGGCAGTGGAATAAGGGGTGCCTTTGGAGTGCCACCTGTTTTGCCACTGGCTTGAGAGGTTTCACAGGACTTACAAAATTCCTTTGTGTCCTCTGACATTCTAGGCCAATGAAACAAGGGGACAAACCTGTCCCAAGTTTTCATTTGCCCCAAATGTCCTTCTAAGGGAATGTCGTGGGCTAGAGTTAGGAGGAACTTTCTGTATTCCTGAGGAATCACCAATCTCCTGGCAGTTCCAGGTTTTGGATCCCTTGCTTCAGTATACAAGAGGTTGTCCTCCCAGTAAACTCTGTGAGAGTCACTGACATCCCAATTTGCTTGTTTGACAGCTTGCTGCCTTAGACCCTCTAGTGTGGGACAGGTATGCTGTGCCACACTCAGCTCCTCCCTGGCAGGCCCCCCTTCACCCAAAAGCTCAGCAGTGTCTGCTTCCAGCTCCTCTGGTGTAGGTTCTGCACAGGGTGGAAATTCTTCTTCCTCAGAAGTTGAATCGACTGTAGAGGGAGGGATAGTAGGTAGTATTTTACCTTTACTAACCCTAGCTTTAGGGAGCACTTGGTCCATTCTTCCAGGATCCAAGTCACCCTGTCCTTTTTGCTTTTTGGCCTGAGCCCTGGTTAAAGCAAAAATATGCCCTGGAATGCCCAGCATTGCTGCATGAGTCTCCAACTCCACTTCTGCCCAAGCTGATGTCTCTAAATCGTTCCCTAGTAGACAGTCTACAGGTAAATCTGAGGCAACCTCAACTTTCTTTGGACCAGTAACCCCCCCCCAGTTGAGATTCACAACAGCCATGGGGTGGCTAAGAGTGTTGTTATGAGCATCAGTCACTTGGTACTGGTGACCAAGTAGGTGTTGTTCAGGGTGGACCAGTTTCTCTATTACCATGGTAACACTGGAACCTGTGTCCCTGTAGGCCTGAACCTCAACACCATTTATTAGGGGAAGTTGCTTGTACTTATCCATATTAAGGGGACAAGCAACCAAGGTGGCCAAATCAATGGCCCCCTCAGAGACTAACACAGCCTCTCTGGTCTCCCTAACAAGACCAACCCCAACTAAATTACCAAAAGTGAGCCCAGCTACTCCCTTGGATTGGCTATTAGTAGGTTTGCTCCCACCACCACTGCTATTACAAGGGGCACTAGGTGTAGCAGTAGGGGCTGTGGTAGTGGGAGGCTTGGTGCTTTTCTTTGGACAACTGACATCAGTTGTCGAATGGCCTTTTAGTTTACATAAATAGCACCATGGTTTCTTTACTTGATTGGAAGAGGATTTGGACCGACCACCCCCACCAAGTGTTTTTGTGGGCCTGATGAAGACTCGTTTTTAGATTTGTCCCCACCCTTGTCTGAAGACTTACCATCCTTCTTCTTGACATCCTTGTCACCCCCTGTATGAACTTTTCTGTTCACTCTTGTTCTGACCCATTTGTCTGCCTTCTTTCCCAATTCTTATGGAGAGGTCAGACCTGAGTCCACTAGATATTGGTGTAACAAATCAGACACACAGTTATTCAGAATATGCTCTCTTAGGATCAGATTATACAGGCTTTCATAGTCAGAAACTTTACTGCCATGTAACCACCCCTCCAAGGCCTTCACTGAATAGTCAACAAAGTCTGCCCAGTCTTGTGAGGACTCTTTTCTGGTTTCTCTGAACTTAATCCTGTATTGTTCAGTGGTTAAGCCAAATCCATCCAAGAGTGCATTCTTCAAAACTGTAAAATTATTGGCATCACTTTCCTTAACAGTAAGGAGCCTATCCCTACCCTTTCCACTGAAAGATAGCCATAGGATAGCAGCCCACTGCCTTTGAGGGACCCCCTGTACAACACAGGGCCTCTCAAGTGCAGCAAACCACTTGTTAATGTCATCCCCCTCCTTGTAAGGGGGAACTATCTTATTAAGATTCCTAGAATCATGCTCTTTTGCAGGATGACTATTTGGAATACTGCTGCTGCCACCATGGGGTTCAAACCCCAACCTCTGTCTTTCTTTTTCTAAGTCTAAAGATTCCCTGTCTAGAGCCAGCTGTTGCTATTTAAGTTTCAGCCTGGACTCTTCCACTCTCAATCTATTGAGCTCCCTTTCTAACATTCTGTCATCAGGGTGGGTGGGTTGGGCATGCTTTGACACAGAAGAATGATGTGAATGAACAGAGGGTGAAATGTCCCTAACAGTTGGCACTCTAACAACCTGGCCTGCAGGAAGAACATCCCTACTGTGATGAGAGCTCACATTAGTACCAGTTATGCTAGGTGGTCTGCTAAGGGGCAGATTGGGAAGGTTACCATCTAACACTCTTACTGGGGTTGCCCCAGAGTCAGAATGTGAGCCATCTCCTAACTTCTCAACAGATGTGCCAGCTAAGGCCTTATCATTTTCAATGAGCATGTTATTTAACAGTTCTCTAGAGGGATTCTTCCCTACCCCAAAACCTCTATCAATGCAGAGACTCCTCAAACCTTTCCAGCTAAGGTGGTCATAAGCTGAGCTGACCAGATCAAGAGTAGGACCTGTGCCAGACATGATAGAAAAGGGTTTATGAACAGAAAAAAGAAAGAAAAAATTTCAGGACTTTTTAAGGAAACAGAAAAAAAACGTTTTCAACTTTTTAGAAACTTTTATAAAGTTTAGAAGTACTTTTCAGCACTTAGCAAACAGAGTAAGAGAAGAAAAGCCAAACTTTTTGGTTAGGTGTACATACACTGAACTTGTTTTGTATATTATTTTCTTATGAAAAGTACACAATGACAAAGTGGTAAGTAGTTGCAAGTAATTATCCCACCGCTGCACAACCAATGTAGGAGGCTGGCCTGGCTTGTAGTGGGTACCATGGGGTACTTACACTCTGTACCAGGTCCAGTTATCCCTTATTAGTGTAGAAGAGGTGTTTCTAGCAGCTTAGGCTGATAGAAGGTAGCTATAGTTCAATTGGGGCAAATGAAGTGGACATGACAAACATACTCCAAAAACTGTAGGCCGTCTTGCACACTGATTGGACAAGGTGGTGCTTAGCTCTGTTTTGGAGGAAACTTTTTGTGATGTAGCCACCGGCTCTTCTGAGTGTTTCAGAACTATGGAGATCCTATTTAGGGCATTGCTGGCATGTCGATGTAGACATTGCGCAGGTGCTTGAAACATTCGCAGTAGTAAGCGGTCATATGTTCTGGAATAATGCAAGGATTATTGACATTATAGGCAAACAATGCATGTGGAACCTAATCTTTGGCAGCAAAATGGGCTTTTAGTTGCAATATAGCACACTTGCTGCACCTCCTGCTGATGGAGTTGTAAGACAAAATCATTTCTGATTTGAACTTAACTTCTGTATGTTTGGCTGGGGAAAACGTATTGGGATATCTCTTCTTCAAACTTTTTACCTATTTTCTCCCCTGTTTTTTAAAACATTTTTTTCCTGTCTTCCTTTCGTTCTCTCACTCTACGTATCCTTTTTTCAAAACCTTCTTCATAAACGTGCTGAGTATTTAAAAGTTTTTTTTGTACCTTCAATTTTGTTTGCCTTTGAATGGACAATTCCCTAGTATTGAGGTAACATCTTCTCCATCTCACCCATTCCATTGTTTTTCACATTTGTTTGCCTTGATGAGCAAGAGTCAGTAAGCTTAATTTAACAAACGTTGCTGTTTTAGGGGCGAGCGCAAAGCGCTTCGTCTCTCTTCTAATCTCTCTTTATTTTAACCACGCCCATGTTACGTCAGTCACTTTCATTGGTTTGTGGGCTTGCCTTTTAAAATCCGCTTGTTTTTATTCGTGAAAGTCATGCACACGCCATGCCTTTTCCGGTGTTTAGCCCTCCTCAAGAGCACCGGTAAACTACTGGAAACATACGAGACTCCATGTTTTCTGTATGGTTTCTGGACTACTTTTTCTCTTTATTTCGCAGACACAGCAAGATCACGCTCGTTTTTTTAATTTTATTTAATGTGGCAAGAAAAGTCTGGTTAAGAGTTTACAACGATAATAGCTCAAACTCGACGTAATACGAGACCCGTAGCATTGCAAATGGTTGTTTAAAATGCAGTCCGGATGCATTTCAAAAATAAAAATGAAACATTTCAGTTTCATTTTTTCAGAACACTGCCTGCCCTGAAAAAATGTTTGGTATTAAATGCAACTGTTTTGCGACTGCATTCACAGCCACAAAACAATCATACATACCACTGGGACTGGCAATTAGGAAACGGCGCCTTTGGCACGCCCCTTCCTAATTGCGACTCGCAAACCTATTTTGTGATTTGGTAAATAGATTACTGAGTCACAAAAGAGCATTTGGTACATACCAAAATGCTTTTTTCTGTGCAGAAACGGCCTGATTCTGTGAATCGGGCCATTTGCACAAAAAAAGCTTTGTAAATCTGGGCCTTAGTGACTTTGTGGGTTCACTCTGACAAGAGCTGTGAATATTTCTTTAGTTTGATAATCCTCCCCACCCCCAAATGATAATCCAATTTCTAACATAAACCATTCAGGACAGCAGTTCAGGCCTCTTGAGGGTATGGAAAGTGCTTTATAAATAACCAGTCCTCAGTTATGAAGAAATGTCGTAAACAACTACCCTTGGGCATTTCTGTGCACTGTAGAGTTATGATACTAAAAGTAATGCTGTGCTGCCATCTTGCATATAATGTTGATGTAAGGCTGGATGGAGCCTGGAATAGAGGTGAGTACACAAAGCTGCATATTAACAGGGACATCTGAGCCAGAGACAAACCACAGGTCTCTAAGTGTTAAAGCATTAGCTGAACCATCAACATTTTTGGCATGTAAACTACACAACAAACGTGTACAAATATGATGAAGGCTTAAGGTTGCAAAGAAGTGTGTTTCATTAACATTTAGTAGGGTTTTAATTCAGCAACTAGATGACATCACTGGCGTTTAGTGACATTTATTAAAAGTGAAAGTTTCTAAATAAGAACTTAGAAATATTCATGAAGCCCTTCCTGTGCCCACTCCTTCATCACTGAATGATGATCCCATGAGGAACCTAAGAGGCAAGTCAGTTATGTGCTCTCCTGCCTGTGGCCTTTATTGTTCCTACAGATGAGCAACAATATAGTGATGAGACCACACACAAGAGTATTTTAGGTAAGTCACATCCCAAGTTGAATTACTTAGGGTGCTCTTAAATTTGACGATTAAGGAAAATGAGAAACAAGGACCTAAAGTGTTTTGCCTAAGATCACACTACTTCATCAAAGCGAGAAGCAGTGACTCGGGCCCCAGGTTTCCTGGTTACATAATGTGCAATTTAGTTACTGGATCGATATCTCCTTCTCTAGTTTAACACCGAAGGACAGAGCTTTTGTTTCAATCTACTAAGAGCTCTATATATCACTGTGTTCTGTAAAACACTTATCAATGTTTTAAATTAATCAGATGCAAGACTCTTCTCTTGAAAAAAACAAGTTCAAAGTTGAGAGAAGTTCTGAGTCGATGCCATCTCATTGCGCAGGTGATGTTGGTAGTCACAGCAGTACTAAGGGTCTTCTGATGAGAGCGGCTGTAAGGTCGCACATGCAAGGGAGGCACGGGAGGGGGAGAGGGAGGGAATAAGCACTTAATTTTTTTTTTTTTAAAAACACTTACTCCCTCCGCCGCTTCTCTGTCCCTCGATGCTCTTCGCTGCACGCACAGGCTCCCAGCCTACTCTGCTCCAATCCTGACGCTGCTCATAGTAGCGGCTGGATTGGCTGGGAGCGCCCCGCCAGGGCGCTCCCAGGCAGACTGGGAGCCTCTGCAGGTTCTCTCCAGCCCGGCAACTGTGTTGTTGAGCTGTAGAGAGCTTACAGCACATGTGTGTTTGGCTGGCCCGAGACAGCCGGCCAAACACACATGTGCTGTAAAGGGGGAGTGCTCTCCCCCTCAGTGCACGTCACCCCCGTGGCCCCACCCCTTTCAAAGAAAACAATAATAAACATGGTTTATTATTGTTTTCTTTAAAAGGTTTTGCAGCTGCCGCTGCAGGGCGGGGAGGGCAACGCTCCTCCGCCCAACCGGAGGAGCGTCCACTGGAGGCAGGCAATGGTACATTCTACAAATGCAGCCTGAGGCCCAAGTTTACCATTTTTTGAGTCAAGGCAACGCTGCATCACAGTTGCTGCACTGTCTTGCGTCAAAGGGAAACAGAAAAAAATATACCATATCTTTTTCTTTCTCCCACCACTGCAATACACCCTTGTGCCATAGTGCACGGGAGTGTACATTCTCTGAAGCTTATGTTTTGTAATAGATGGTACCTCTTCCAAAACACAAAATATCCTTTAAAGCTTTACCTACTTTGCATTTATGCTGTACAATGCAGCACATCATTGACCAGACACCTTCTAACTGCGTCCCTTGCCTCTCTCACATGCCCTGGATTCGGTGACCCACAGCGGAGGACGCTCCTACTCGCGCCTGGCAACCAAGGCATGGAACAACCTCCCCACCTCCTCAGGACCGCACTGTTGCTCCAGTAATTCAGGAAGGAACTCAAGACCTAGCTGTTCCAATGAGCAACCATGCAGCAACCTCCTTCTCCAGCTCCTCGAGACCCTCACGCTTACTAAATGTCTGATTGTTTCCTTGAGCACCCATGCAAAGTTGGAAAAACAAGGAGAAATGTTCTCGTTTCTCCTTCTTAAGCCTGCCTCGAGGGGGGCAAAATATTTTGGCTGAAATCCTTGTCTGCCAGTGTTTGTAGATGGTGATTTCCATGAAAACCCATGATTGTTTTCATGGAGACACCCATCCGCCCCCTGTGCAACACCCTCTTGACGCGAAGCAATGCAAAGCTGTGCATAGCACGACTTTGTGGTACTTCAGGATACTAATGCAAGTCCTCATATGTGCTGGATATTAAATCACCACAAAAATGGTGTCAGCCTAGTGCCAGGCCGTTGTAATCTGTGCATTAGGAGCAGCACCACTGGCGTGACAGCCGTGTATGGCGACACTGCCAGTGCTTGCCACTAATCTGTAATTTGACTAAGATCACACATTTGGTGAAGGCTGGGAGCTCGGATCTGATCCCCAGTTTTTCTAGACCCACATTCTGCAATTTATCCACTGGATTGCTGTTGCATTTTAAATTCTACATTTAACAGGACAATACCTCTGATTTAGTTCTCCCACTAGCTAAATAGTACACTGTGTTAAACGAATACCCCTTAAGCCCCACCATACTCCCTCACTGGTGGCTATGGCCCTGGTGGTGTTTTGTTTACAGTAACGCAACTCAGCTGGTCAAACCACAGCAGATTGGTGCTGACCTTATCTACTCCACAGGTATATATCAGAAACTTATCCTTCAAGATTAGCTGGAATTCATCCAGCATAAACATTGCCTGCTGAGCAAACAGCAGTTAACTTTGGAGCAACCTTTGCCTGTCTGATCTCCTGTCCAGTTAATGTTACCTCCAGGCCTTGGCAGTGTTTCTTTCTTACAAGGTGATAAGAAGATTGTAGGAAAGTACCATCTTGCCTGGCATGTTACCCCCATTTTTCACTGTATATATGTTGGTTTAGTTGTATGTGTCACTGGGACCCTGCCAGCCAGGGCCCCAGTGCTCATAAGTGTGCCTGAAAGTGTTACCTATGTTATGACTAACTGTCTCACTGAGGCTCTGCTATCCAGAACCTCAGTGGTTATGCTCACTCATTTCTTTCCAAATTGTCACTAACAGGCTAGTTACCAATTTCACCAATTCACATTGGCATACTGGAACACCCTTATAATTCCCTAGTATATGGTACTGAGGTACCCAGGGTATTGGGGTTCCAGGAGATCCCTATGGGCTGCAGCATTTCTTTTGCCACCCATAGGGAGCTCTGACAATTCTTACACAGGCCTGCCACTGCAGCCTGAGTGAAATAATGTCCACGTTATTTCACAGCCATTTTACACTGCACTTAAGTAACTTATAAGTCACCTATATGTCTAACCTTTACCTGGTAAAGGTTGGGTGCTAAGTTACTTAGTGTGTGGGCACCCTGGCACTAGCCAAGGTGCCCCCATATAGTTCAGGGCATATTCCCCGGACTTTGTGAGTGCGGGGACACCATTACACGCGTGCACTATACATAGGTCACTACCTATGTATAGCTTCACAATGGTAACTCCGAATATGGCCATGTAACATGTATTGTGTACATATATCTTGTGTATATTTGCTATCCTCATACTGAGGGTACTCACTGAGATACTTTGGCATATTGTCATAAAAATAAAGTACCTTTATTTTTAGTATATCTGTGTATTGTGTTTTCTTATGATATTGTGCATATGACACTAGTGGTACTGTAGGAGCTTCACTCGTCTCCTAGTTCAGCCTAAGCTGCTCTGCTAAGCTACCTTTTCTATCAGCCTAAGCTGCTAGACACCCCTCTACACTAATAAGGGATACCTGGGCCTGGTGCAAGGTGCAAGTACCCCTTGGTACTCACTACAAGCCAGTCCAGTCTCCTACACATATACTTACACTTTTGTGTAAGGTTACGATTGTTTGCTATTCACAAAGGGATTTACGAATAGAATCTTTACGAGTGTGGAATCTCCACACATAAAAAGACCTATCTAAGGTCCAGCACTTAAATCTGAATAGCACAAGCTTGTGTTCTGCATCTTCCTTCCCTGTCATGTTTTCTTTAGACGAAGTGTTCTTCTGTGGAACTGGACACCGGAGGAGAAGCAGGCAGATACATTGTGGTGTGAGTGATGGTGCTGTAGGGTGGGAGTGGTAATTGGGAGGGAAACTCTTTCTTTTTTTTAACCCTAATAGGAGGGAGCTAAGAATTGGCTCAAAGGATGAACAGCCCTGAGGCGATAGCCGTGTGCCAACATTTCATCTGCCTGGCCTGGTATATTGTCCTGTGTAGGAGTCACAATTTCCCTGGCAGATGCATTGCATGTTTTCACTTGCTGCTCACCCATGGACTGCTGGCTTGGTTAGGTGATGTAGTTACAGCTAAATTGACAATCCTTTCATTATGGATGTATACCATTACCTTGACCAGGCCATGACCTGATTAGTAGCTGGTGGCTGCAATCTATAGTCGTGAGGTACAGACCTTTTACCTACACTCCAGTTGAGAACCGCCCCACTGGCTCTCCACGTGAAAATCAATGTAGACTTTGGTGACTGTCATGACTGAAGCACAATTCTGCCTGAGCTTAGGAGGAGTGTTAAGTAATGCTTAGATACTTGAGTGCTGGGATCTCCACAGCGTTTCACAGGCTCCAGTGGTAGTCAGAGTTTGCTGTCTCCCATTTCCTGCACCTCCAAGTGTTCTTTTCCCCACCTTCTTCCTAATCCCATTGATGAAACCATTGGAAATCCAATGGCCTGGTTTGGATTCATGACACGTTTGGTGAAGCAGAAGGCTTTTGTACATCTTTTCATTCTCCTTCTCTGGATGAAACCAGTTCCCGAGGTCCAGTCTGGGTCCTGAGAAGTGCAACCTCTGAACAAAGGCCTCTGGCCCATTCCACACATCCTATCTCCTGATCTACAGGAGACACCGGAGCCCAGCAACAGCCCCTGTCCGCAGGTTGTTTGGCTCCAATACACAAAATCAAAGAGACACTGGGGTTCAGCCATCCCCAAGGAAATAGGAGAGACAGTGGACCTTTTGTAACTGGTTGCCATGGAACAGTAGAGCACCTACATGAAGGAGTCCCTTGGCAACCATTGGCCCCTTCTACATGATTGGAGGCAGCATTTAATAGAAGTGGTCAGTTGGCTTTGGCCAAACTGCCATTGTTTCTGAATATAGGCTAATCTTTTGTCTTTGAGTTCACCTGTTGGCTTGAAGAAGCATTTTTAATCGGGCAGAGAGAGATGTACATTGGCAGCCCCTGATGGAGTAGGAAATATACTCCAGTGCTGAGGAAGAGATGGTGCTGTTGCTGCTGTATGAACAAAGCAAGAGGTGGACTGCTGGCTAAGAGAGAATTCATCCCAGAGCCTGAATCCAGCTGCCCCTGTACTGCCATGAAGATCTTTGACCTTAAAAGACTGCCAGGATTAGAGGCTTGTGACCACTGACCATCCCAACCCAAAATCCTAACCTCTGGATGTTGCAAGAGAGAATCGAGACACCACAGGGTGTACCCCTGAAGTGAAGCCGCCTTCCTGGAGCCTCTTCCATTCTCAGCGTCTTTCTGCAACTTGTGTCTCCTCTGAAGTGCTGTCCAGAGGGGCACTTCCTTTTTTTTGGTAAAAAAATATTGATTTAAAAAAGAAAATATCATTACAATTCATTAGCTTGTCCCATCCCCTCCCCCCTTAAGCCCCCAAAGAAGGACAAAGTTGTGAGTCACACCCTGTACAAATAAATATAAATTCATGCATATCATTGGATCACTTAAACAGCATAATTGGTACTATTGCAACAAATTTCCGCAGATCAGCATCACAGACATATCTAAAGAGTATTAATGAACTGTCCCCTCCACATCTTGTCCCTGGACATTGCTGCCTTCCTGCCTGACTTCCTGAAGCTGTATTACCCTCTTGTGTCATCCTGACCAGATAATACAGAGGTTCTCGATCTCTCTTGAGCATTTCTCTTTGGTGCTTACATCACCAAAGTGTCACAAGTCTTCCAAAACACTCTGGTGTCAGCAGTGGTCGCTGTGGCCCTTGCTCCCAGGTCTGTGCTCTGGGCCACTGCGCGCCACAGGTACCACAGAACTCCAATGTTGTGATGTTGCTGTGACCTCCAACCCATGTTGAATGACTATGCCTAAGAGGAAAGAGTAACAGAACTCCAGCATCACCTGCGGTATATGTGGCCCTACTCCGACTGCTGAAAAGATAGATCACAGCTTCTTGCAACAGGAATGGTCCTCTACAGCATCAACCTTACATGTGTGCGCAGGTCAAGGATGAAATGAGGGTGTTTAATCAGAATATCAGAAGCAAAAATATTGTAGGACTAAATATTGTGTCAAAAATATCGAGCACAAAAATATTGTAAAGATAAATGTCTATAGGTAAGCAAAGTTTTACTACGTATAACTCCACATATATGTACCCTGACGATATATGTATATATCTTCAAGGCATTTGGATGTGGAATTAAGAATAGTAAATCTATACTTACCTAATTGCACTTACCTTCTCGATCTTTAGGTCCTCAATATTTCTGACATGACATTCTGCCCACACTATGGGCCTGATTATGACCCTGGCGGACGGCGGAGGCCGTCCGCCAAGGTACCGCCGCTGAATGACCGCACCGCGTTCAAAAGACCGCGGCGGCCATTTAGACATTTCCTCTGGGCCGGCGGGCGCTCTCCAAAAGAGCGCCAGCCGGCCCAGAGTAAATGCCCCTGCAACGAGGACGCCGGCTCAGAATTGAGCCGGCGGAGTTGCAGGGGTGCGACGGGTGCAGTTGCACCCGTCGCGTATTTCAGTGTCTGCTTAGCAGACACTGAAATACTTTGCGGGGCCCTCTTACGGGGGCCCCTGCGGCACCCCCTACCGCCATCCTGTTCCTGGCGGGCGAACCGCCAGGAACAGGATGGCGGTAGGGGGTGTCAGAATCCCCCATGGCGGCGCAGCAAGCTGCGCCGCCATGGGGGATTCTAAGGGCAGCGGTAAACCGGCGGGAGACCGCCGGTTTGCCTCTTCTGACCGCGGCCGAACCGCCGCGGTCAGAATGCCCTGCGGGGCACCGCCGGCCTGTCGGCGGTGCTCCCGCCGACCCTGGCCCCGGCGGTCTTGTACCGCCGGGGTCAGAATCACCCCCTATATCTTTGGTTCCGATATCCCGTCAGTGATCCTGGAATAAGACCACCATTGCAAACACATGTATTGCCTTTACACACCCATGCACTGCACTGTTGATGTTCTTCCTATGTGGCGTTACCAGAGATTTCATACTGAGAAGAGGGGTGGGCGTAATTTGGAGTCTCTGGCTCCCAGTCATGTGTTCCTCAGGAGGTTTGTAAAGTGCAAACCTGCTGTAATCTGTATTTGTTGGGCTCAAGGAGTTTGTTGCTGTAGAGAACCTGAAACGCTGCCGTGGTGCTGTGGTGCTTCAGTGAGGTCTATTGCACCTGGGATAAAGCTGCCTTTTTCTTAGCAACGCTTCAGCGCAGGATGTGCACATTTGTGTCTACAGTTGACAGTGAACTCACTTTTTATCATTAAATGGCTGACTCAGCTGGAGTAATGGAGATACTCAGACTCAGGCACAGAACAGTCCTAATTCCACCTCAGTAGAGATCCCCTTCTCCTCGATCGGATAATAATTTAAGTAACATGCTGCTGGTAAATTAAAATATACTGATGATCATTTTCTAAATGTCATGGATACTGCCCGTCATGATCTCAGAGCTCTCAACTTTATTCAATGTGATCCATGATCATTAACAAATAATCGTGAGCCTTTGGGTGTACTATACGATCTGTCTGCGGGGCCCTGTCATGCAGGACACTTGCAGATACCATTTTGGGTCCAGTCAGGTACAGTTACTGAAACCTTAAGCTCATCCCTGGGTTGCTATGGCTCCGAGCCGTAAGGCTTAGCAAAGGAACAATGTGCAAAGTATTTAACAGTATTAAACAACATAATACAAAAGTCACACGACAGGAAAGGTGACAATTTTGAGACATTAAGTATCAAAATCTACCAGATGGTTCTAGAGATATAGATTTTAGAAGCAATAAATAATGTGTATATGATCCAAGAACTAGCATTGGTCAACCAAAAGTTAGGAGACTTTTGTTAAATTTGTTAAAGTTAGTTCTGCAACTCCAGTCCAAGTTGGGTGACCAATCCTGGCAGGACTACGGCCTAGGGAGCCAAAAAGAATACTTTTGTACAGTTACCAGGCCACCAGAGCGTTTAAGGAAAGATCCAAACTTTACAGGAAAACCGCCATAGATATCAATGGAGTGGTCCAGATGCTGAGGGTTACAGGCAAAAGATGCACCAAGGATGCTCCAATTGTGGTGTGGTCGACGGGGGCCCTCGTGGAGATTCCTTGGTCCACAGATGAAGTGGTACATTCTTCACCATAGAAGTCAGTGTCCCTCAAAGTCCTCTTTGTTGCAGTAGCCGGCCAGCCAATCCTGGGCTACTGGTCAGTCTCTACCAAGGTTGGAGCAAAATCCATTAGTGGGTGCTAGTGTCCTTTGGGTGCAGGTTTAGGCTATCTTGGATTTGTACTTTTGGGTGCTCCGCAGCTGGTAGAGGCACAACTCTTGCAGAGGCTACCAACTTTGCAACTAGGGTAACTCCAGCTCTTGTGTCCCTGGAGCTGGTTCCAGGACATTAGCTGAGGGATCCTTGGAGTCCCTGCTGTTGCTGGATGTCAGACATCAACCCTTCCCTGAGCCAGGAGCCGTAGACACAGTCCAATCTTTGGTGGCCCAGAGTGCAGCAGATGCAGTCCTTCTGAGCTTACAGCCTCTCTTTGGGTCTAAGGGCAGGGGAGTAGTCCTTCTTCGGTACTCTCTCCGATTCCAGCTTGATATGAGGGTTAGGGTGCCAGGGATGCCATATTTGTCCCAGGAAAGACCCCTGAAGGTACCACACGGTCACTAGCCAATGGGCTACTGGGTCCCCTCTTACTTAGTGACAAAGTTCTTGTGATGTGTGGCATCTGGCTATCCCAGAAAGCCACATTTGTGTCCCTTTCAAGATGGCACAACCTTTCCTTGGTCGTCAGGAGCTTGGTAGCCCATCCTAAAGGTGTGGCTACCTGAAGGCTATACACCCATGGTAAAACCAGTTTGGTGGCAAGATTGCCCTCTCTGGCCCTGTCGCCAGGCTGTCTAGCCCACCCCGTCCTAAAAACAACCTCCACCCCCATCCCACCATAAAACCTACCCTGTCCTAAGAGCTGCCCACCCTGTCCTAAAAATTACCAGGGCCCCCTGCCCTAAACCCTAAATCCTACCCTGCCCTAGAAACTACCCCAACCCTCCGCCCCAGGCCCTAATCCCTATCCTGTCCTAAAAACTACCCCACCCTGTCCTAACAACTACCCCGAACCCCCACCCTAAATCCTAAAACCTACCCTGCCTTGTCCCAAAAACTACCCCAATCCTCAGCCCCACCCTAAACCCTAAAAGCTAACATGCCCTGCCCTAAAACCTACCCTGCCCTGTTCCAAAAACAACCCCAACTTCCTGACCCCGCCCTGAACCCTAAAACAATCCCCACCCTGTCCTAAAATCCACCCCAACCACCCCACTCCTCCCTAAACCCTAAACGTTACCCTGCCCTGTCCTAAAACCTACCCTGCCCTGTCCTAAAAACTACCCAGGCCCCGCCCTGAACCCTAAAACCTACACTGTCCTAAAAGCTCCCCCCACCCTGTCCGAAACTCTACCCCATGCCCCACTCCCACTCTAAACCCTAAAGCCTACCCCACCCTGTTCTTAAACTATCCCCAACCCGCCCCCACCCTGAACCCTAAAAGCTACCCTGTCCTAAAAGCTAACCCACCCTATCCTAAAAACATCCCCAACCGCACTCCCCCACTCTAAACCCTAAAAGCTACCATGCCCTGTCCTAAAACCCACCCTGCCCTGTCCTAAAAACTACAGAGCCCCCATCCCCTCCCTGAACTCTAAAAGCTACCCACCCTGTCCAAAAAACCACGTCGACCACCGCCCCACCCCTAACCCTAAAGGTACACTGCCCTGTCCTAAAACATACTTTGCCCTGTCCTAAGAGCTATCTCAACCCCCGCTCTAAACCCTAAAACCTACCCTGTTCTCAAAACTACCCCACCCTGTGCTAAAAACTACCCGACCCCTACTCTAAACCCTAAAACCTACCCTGCCCTGAACCCTAAAAGCTACCCAACTCTAAAAGCTACCCTGCCCTGTCCTAAAATCTACCCTTCCCTGTCCTTAAAATTAACCAGACCTCCGGCCCTAAACCGTAAAATCTACCCTGTCCTAAAAAATCCCCCACCCTGCCCTTAAAACTACCCCGACCCAACACCCCTGCCCTAAACTCTCAAACCTACTTAACCCTGTCCTTAAAAATCCCCTCACCCGCCTCAGCCCGACTTACTCGGCTGCCACCCAAATGCATGGTGCCGTAACTACGCATTGGCGTGGTTCAGACGGATGCGTGGTTAAGGGCAAGCGTGGTAACGCTTGTGTCCTTAGGGCCTGCGTGGCTCTGGATGGTTTTAAAAGCCGTTTCCTGTTATGTGGCAACACCCACCGCAACGCGCATGCCACCTTTCCTATCGCAGAGTGAGGCAACGCAGTGACTTTCGCGGTGTTGCCTCGGTCAATATTTGCAAAGTCATGAAAAGCAAGGCAGGGTGGCTTTACGTGGCCTTGTAGCTACGGCCCTGCAGTGTGTGCCGCCCAAGCATCGCTAACAGTGAAGTTCCCCTCGATGCACGGAGGCCTGTAAATGAGCCCCCCTGCGAGTAACTTCATCAGTGGGGGAGGCACCCTCAGGATATCGCAGTGTAACCAACCCTTTTTGTCTTTAGACTTTCTGGGAAGTGACATAAAATGATATGTAAGTGAGAACTGAAATGTTCACTAAACTCCCTCCGTTTTCCCAAAATAACTACCTTTATCGTCGTAAGTACTCTGTGATTTCTAGTCTCATTTCGTAACGATTTCTCCTTTAAATACCCCTCATACACGTGTCCTAATCAATGGTGCTTCCATAAAGAATCATTTCTTTTTATTTAAACATAATCAACTTCAGAAAGACTGAAAATAGACCCAGGTGTTTGGCTACAAAGTGTAGTCCATGAAACAGTCCAATGTGTGTTCTTCCAAATAACTTGTCTTGCAGTACACCTCTCTGTAATCTGCATATTGTTTCAGCAAACTGTAGAAAAATACGCTGCTCCTCCAACAAGAATCATAGCTCCATTCTCGCTTCAGCTGGACAAACTGTGTGATATCAGGCAATTATTCTATTTTACTGTGCCCCCTTCATCAGCGCATTTGACAGCGCCTTGAAGCACATTCTCTGTTGTACGTGAGCTACACACAGAAGGCAGATGACACCTGATTTGCATCAATGTGTCTAAATTCATTTTCATAAATTATCACTTTTAACAAAAAACACCGAGTTCAGCGGCAGAAACTCGAGCACTAAAGTGAAAGGCTCCCACGTTACAAGGAAAACATTTGGGAAATGTGAAACTTGCTTGTTCTGTATTTACAGGATACCTGGTGCAAGGTTTACTTTCCGAATATTTTACTGGTTCGGCCAGTGCTTAATTTGTAAAAAAAAAATAAGTGCCAGGAAGGACCCAAGGAACTTCAAAGGAGTCCACTCCGGCTGGCACCGCCAAGAACCCTGCCACTGTGCTGAGTACCAGCTACATTTGCCATTTTAAATGGACCCTGTGCTGATGAACTCAGCTAAAGAAGAAACACACGACGCCACCAAGTAGTGTAATCCCATAATAATCCCATTCTAGGTGCCGGTGTTTAGAAGTAAGTGCTGGTGCTGAACACTAGAAAACACCGCCCCAAATTAAGCACTGGGTTCAGCTTGGCTCTCCCTGCTACTCTGCTGGCTCACCCACCTCTGTGGTTTACACCAAGTCCTTCCCAGCACTGACTGCTCAGACCCACCCTCTGCCTCCATAGCTCCTCGTGTAGGCGGCAAATATCTGAAATTCCAACGCTCCCTCTGAAGGAAATGAATTTCCTAAGAAGTTGTTGAATATGCAAATCCAGGAAATGGCTCTGATATCGCCCTCGTCACCACCCAGACATCCAGGGGTTGTCTAAGTAAGGATGGGCTCATATAAGGCTGTGTATAAATACGGTAACTCCAGATGCACCAGAAACAACTGTACTTGGACTCACAGAAGGTGTAGGTGAGTACCGCTCTCTGTAGTAAAGAAGTCTTTCTTAATGTGTGGGTGAATACCGCTGTCTGTAGTGAAGAAGTCTTTGTTAAGGTGTGGGTGAGTACCGCTCTCTGTAGTAAGGAAGTCTTTGTGAAGGGGTAGGTGAGTACAGCTCTCTGTAGTAAAGAAGTCTTTGTTAAGGTGTGGGTGAGTACCGCTCTCTGTAGTAAAGAAGTCTTTGTTAAGGTGTGGGTGAGTACCGCTCTCTGTAGTAAAGAAGTCTTTGTTAAAGTGTGGGTGAGTACTGCTCTCTGTAGTAAGGAAGTCTTTGTGAAGCCGTAGGTGAGTACAGCTCTCTGTAGTAAAGAAGTCTTTGTTAAGGTGTGGGTGAGTACCGCTCTCTGTAGTAAAGAAGTCTTTGTTAAGGTATGGGTGAATACCGCTCTCTGTAGTAAAGAAGTCTTTCTTAAGGTGTGAGTGAGTACCGCTCTCTGTAGTAAAGAAGTCTTTGTTAAGGTATGGGTGAGTACCACTCTCTGTAGTAAAGTAGTCTTTGTTAAGTCATAGGTGAGTACCGCTCTCTGTAGTAAAGAAGACTTTGTTAAGGTGTAGGTGAGTACCGCAATCTGTAGTAAAGAAGTCCTTGTTAAGGCATAGGTGATTACCGCTCTCTGTAGTAAAGAAGTCTTTGTTTAGGGTTTGTTGAGTACTGCATACCGCTATCTGTAGTAAAGAAGTGTTCGTTAAGCTGCCGGTGAGTACCGCTCTGTCTGTGGTAAAAGAAGTCTTTGTTGAGGTGTGGGTGAGTAACGGTGTCTGTAGCAAAGATGTCTTTGTTAAGATGTGGGTGAGTACAGCTCTCTGTAGTAAAGCAGTCTTTGTTAATGTGTGGGTGAGTACCGCTGTCTGTAGTAAAGAAGTCTTTGTTAAGGTATGGGTGAGTACTGCTCTCTGTAGTGAAGAACTCTTTGTTAAGGTGTGGGTGAATACCGCTCTCTGTAGTAAAGAAGTCTTTGTTAAGGTGTGGGTGAGTACCGCTCTCTTTAGTAAAGCAGTGTTCGTTAAGGAGCAGGTGAGTACCGCTCTCTCTGCAGTAAAGAATTCTTTGTTAAGGTATGGGTGAGTACTGCTATCTGCAGTAAAGAAGTGTTTGTTAAGGTGTGGGTGAGTACCGCTATTTGTGGTAAAAGAAGTCTTTGTAAAGGTGCAGGTGAGTACCACTCTCTGTAGTAAAGAGGTCTTTGTTAAGGTGTAGGTGAGTACCACTATCTGCAGTAAAGAAGTCTTTCTTAAGGTGCTGGTGAGTACCACTCTCTGTAGTAAAGAAGTCTTTGTCAAGGTGTAGGTGAGTACCTCTCTCTGTAGTAAAGAAGTCTTTGTTAAGTCTAGGTGAGTACCGCTATCTGTAGTACAGAAGTCTTTGTTAAGGTGTAGGTGAGTACAGCTCTCTGTAGTAAAGATGTCTTTGTTAAGGTGTAGGTGAGTACCGCTATCTGTAGTAAAGAAGTCCTTGTTAAGGCATAGGTGATTACCGCTCTCTGTAGTAAAGAAGTCTTTGTTAAGGTGTGGGTGAGTACAGCTCTCTATAGTAAAGAAGTATTTGTTAAGGTGTGGGTGAGTACCGCTCTCTGTAGTAAGGAAGTCTTTGTGAAGGCGTAGGTGAGTACAGCTCTCTGTAGTAAAGAAGTCTTTGTTAAGGTATGGGTGAGTACCGCTCTATGTAGTAAGAAGTCTTTGTTAAGGCGTAGGTGAGTACTGCTCTCTGTAGTAAGGAAGTCTTTGTTAAGGTTTGGGTGAATACCGCTTTCTGTAGTAAAGAAGTCTTTTTTAAGGTGTGGGTGAATACCGCTCTCTGTAGTAAGAAGTGTTCGTTAAGGCGTAGGTGAGTACAGCTCTCTGTAGTAAAGAAGTCTTTGTTAAGGTGTGGGTGACTACCGCTCTCTGTAGTAAAGAAGTCTTTGTTAAGGTGTGGGTGAGTACAGCTCTCTATAGTAAAGAAGTATTTGTTAAGGTGTGGGTGAGTACCGCTCTCTGTAGTAAGGAAGTCTTTGTGAAGGCGTAGGTGAGTACAGCTCTCTGTAGTAAAGAAGTCTTTGTTAAGGTATGGGTGAGTACCGCTCTATGTAGTAAGAAGTCTTTGTTAAGGCGTAGGTGAGTACTGCTCTCTGTAGTAAGGAAGTCTTTGTTAAGGTGTGGGTGAATACCGCTTTCTGTAGTAAAGAATTCTTTTTTAAGGTGTGGGTGAATACCGCTCTCTGTAGTAAGAAGTGTTCGTTAAGGCGTAGGTGAGTACAGCTCTCTGTAGTAAAGAAGTCTTTGTTAAGGTGTGGGTAAATACTGCTCTCTGTAGTAAAGATGTCTTTGTTGTTAAGGTGTGGGTGAGTACCGCTGTAGGAAGTTGGCTCTGTATGTACTATTTCAAAGTAAGAAATAGCATGCAAAGAGTCCAAGGGTTCCCCTTAGAGGTAAGATAGTGGGAAAAAGAGATAATCTAATGCTCTATTTTGTGGTAGTGTGGTCAAGCAATAGGCTTATCAGAGGGTAGTGTTAAGCATTTGTTGTACATACACACAGGCAATAAATGAGGAACACACACTCAAAGACAATTCCAGGCCAATAGGTTTTTGTATAGAAAAATATATTTTCTTAGTTTATTGTAAGAACCACAGGTTCAAGATTTACACATAATACTTTAAAGGAAAGGTATTTCACTCAGGTATCTTAGGAACTTTGAATCAACACAATATCATGTACAGTTTTAGCAAAAATGGCAATAAGCTATTTTAAAACTAGACACTGCAATTTTCAACAGTTCCTGGGGGAGGTAAGTTTTGGTTAGTTTTGCAGGTAAGTAAAACACCTACAGGGTTCAAAGTTGGGTCCAAGGTAGCCCACCGTTGGGGGTTCAGAGCAACCCCAAAGTTACCACACCAGCAGCTCAGGGCCGGTTAGGTGCAGAGTTCAAATTGGTGCCCAAAACGCATAGGATTCAATGGAGAAGGAGGTGCCCCGGTTCCAGTCTGCCAGCAGGTAAGTACCCGCGACTTCGAAGGGCAGACCAGAGGGGTTTTGTAGGGCACCGGGGGGACACGAGTCAGCACAAAAAGTATACCCTCGTCGCTGTGGGGGGTCAGGGGGGTCAACTCTGACTACTCACGGGCTCGCAGTCGCCGGGGAGTCCTCCCTGTAGTGTGGTTTCTCCGCAGGTCGAGCCGGGGGCGTCGGGTGCAGAGTGGGAAGTCTCACGCTTCCGGCGGGAAACGTGGAGTCCTTTTAAAGTTGTTTCTTTGTTGCAAGTTTCGTTTCAGTCTTTGTGGAACAGGGCAGCTGTCCTCAGGAGTTCTTGGTCCTTTTAGATGCAGGGTAGTCCTCTGAGGCTTCGGAGGTCGCTGGACCCTGGGGAACGCGTCGCTGTTGCAGTTTTTCTCAAAGTGGGGAGACAGGCCGGTAGGGCTGGGGCCAAAGCAGTTGGTGTCTCCGTTTTCTCTACAGGGCTTCAGGTCAGCAGTCCTTCTTCGTCTTAGGTTGCAGGAATTTAATTTCCTAGGTTCTGGGGAGCCGCTAAATACTGAATTTAGGGGTGTGTTTAGGTCTGGGAGGGCAGTAGCCAATGGCTACTGTCCTTGAGGGTGGCTACACCCTCTTTGTGCCTCCTCTCTGAGGGGAGGAGGGCACATCCCTATTCCTACTGGGGGAATCCTCCAAAATCAAGATGGAGGATTTCTAAAGGCAGGGGTCATCTCAGCTCAGGACACCTTAGGGGCTATCCTGACTGGTGGGTGACTCCTCCTTCTTTTTCTCATTATCTCCCCTGGACTTGCTGCCAAAAGTGGGGGCTGTGTCGAGGGGGCTGGCATCTCCACTAGCTGGAGTGCCCTGGTGCATTGCAACACGAAGCCTGAGCCTTTGAGGCTCACTGCTAGGTGTTACAGTTCCTGCAGGGAGGAGGTGTGAAGCACCTCCACCCAGAGTAGGCTTTTGTTTCTGTCCTCAGAGAGCACAAAGGACCTCTCCACATGGGGTCAGAAACTCGTCTCTCAGCAGCAGGCTGGCACAGACCAGTCAGTCCTGCACTGAACAATTGGGTAAAATACAGGGGGCATCTCTAAGATGCCCTCTGTGTGCATTTTTTAATAAATCCAACACTGTCATCAGTGTGGGTTTATTATTCTGAGAAGTTTGATACCAAACTTCCCATTATTCAGTGTAGCGATTATGGAGCTGTGGAGTTCGTTTTTGACAAACTCCCAGACTGTAGGAAAGTACCATCTTGCCTGGCATGTTGCCCCCATATTTCACTGTATATATGTTGTTTTAGTTGTATGTGTCACTGGGACCCTGCCAGCCAGGGCCCCAGTGCTCATAAGTGTGCCCAGTATGTGTTCCCTGTGTGATGACTAACTGTCTCACTGAGGCTCTGCTAATCAGAACCTCAGTGGTTATGCTCTCTCTTTGCTTTCCAAATTGTCACTAACAGGCTAGTGACCAATTTCACCAATTCACATTGGCATACTGGAACACCCTTATAATTCCCTAGTATATGGTACTGAGGTACCCAGGGTATTGGGGTTCCAGGAGATCCCTATGGGCTGCAAAATTTCTTTTGCCACCTATAGGGAGCTCTGACAATTCTTACACAGGCCTGCCACTGCAGCCTGAGTGAAATAACGTCCACGTTATTTCACATCCATTTACCACTACACTTAAGTAACTTATAAGTCACCTATATGTCTAACCTTTACCTGGTAAAGGTTGGGTCCTAAGTTACTTAGTGAGTGGGCACCCTGGCACTAGCCAAGGTGCCCCCACATCGTTCAGGGCAAATTCCCCAGACTTTGTGAGTGCGGGGACACCATTACACTTGTGCACTATACATAGGTCACTACCTATGTATAGCGTCACAATGGTAACTCCGAGCATGGCCATGTAACATGTCTAAGATCATGGAATTGTCACCCAAATGCCATTCTGGCGTTGGGGAGATAATTCCATGATCCCCCGAGTCTCTAGCACAGACCCAGGTACTGCCAAACTACCTTTCCTGGGGTTTCACTGCAGCTGCTGCTGCTGCCAACCCCTCAGACAGGTTTCTGCCCTACTGGGGTCAAGCCAGACTTGGCCCAGGAAGGCAGAACAAAGGACGTCCTCAGAGAGAGGGTGTTACACCCTCTCCCTTTGGAAAAAGGTGTCAGGGCTGGGGAGGAGTAGCCTCCCCCAGCCTCTGGAAATGCTTTCATGGGCACAGATGGGGCCCATCTCTGCATAAGCCAGTCTACACCGGTTCAGGGATCCCCCAGCCCTGCTCTGGCGCAAAACTGGACCAAGGAAAGGGGAGTAGCCTCCCCCAGCCTCTGGAAATGCTTTGATGGGCACAGATGGGGCCCATCTCTGCATAAGCCAGTCTACACCGGTTCAGGGATCCCCCAGCCCTGCTCTGGCGCAAAACTGGACAAAGGAAAGGGGAGTGACCACTCCCTGACATGCACCTCCCCTGGGAGGTGCCCAGAGCTCCTCCAGTGTGCTCCAGACCTCTGCCATCTTGGAAACAGAGGTGCTGCTGGCACACTGGACTGCTCTGAGTGGCCAGGGCCAGCAGGTGACG
The DNA here is from genome assembly GCF_031143425.1 of Pleurodeles waltl. NCBI lineage: Eukaryota > Metazoa > Chordata > Amphibia > Caudata > Salamandridae > Pleurodeles > Pleurodeles waltl. Next base: position 15,279,158 of record NC_090436.1, on the reverse strand, counting down.
TCAGAGACTCCTTCTGATAGGCTCTTACCTGTGTTGCTAGCCTATCCTCCTTCCTAGGTAGCCAAACCTCCTTTTCTGGCTATTTAGGGTCTCTGCTTTGGGGAATTCTTTAGATAACGAATGCAAGAGCTCATCAGAGTTCCTCTACATCTCTCTCTTCACCTTCTGCCAAGGAATCGACCGCAGACTGCTCTGGATGCCTGCAAAACCGCAACAAAGTAGCAAAGATGACTACTGCAACCTTGTATCGCTGATCCGGCCGCCTTCTCAACTGTTTTCCTGGTGGTGCATGCTGTGGGGGTAGTCTGCCTCCTCTCTGCACTAGAAGCTCCAAAGAAATCTCCTGTGGGTCGACTGAATCTTCCCCCTGCAACCGCAGGCACCACAAGACTGCATCACTTGTCCTCTGAGTCCCCTCTCAGCACAACAAGCGTGGTCCGTGGAACTCAGCAACTCTGTCCAAGTGACTCCCACAGTCCAGTGACTCTTCAGTCCAAGTTTGGTGGAGGTAAGTCCTTGCCTCCCCACGCTAGACTGCATTGCTGGGTACTGCATGATTTGCAGCTGCTCCGGCTCGTGTGCACTCTTCCAGGATTTCCTTTGTGCACAGCCAAGCCTGGGTCCCTGACACTCTAACCTGCAGTGCACAACCTCCTAAGTTGTCCTCCGGCGTCGTGGGATCTTCCTTTGTGACTTCGGGTGAGCTCCGGTTCACTCTTCTTTGTAGTGCCTGTTCTGGCACTTCTGCGGGTGCTGCCTGCTTCTGAGAGGGCTCCTTGTCTTGCTGGGCGCCCCCTCTGTCTCCTCACGCAATTGGCGACATCCTGGTTCCTCCTGGGCCACAGCAGCATCCGAAAACCCTAAATGCGACCCTTGCAGCTAGCAAGGCTTGTTTGCAGTCTTTCTGCATGGGAACACCTCTGCAAGCTTCTTCACGATGTGGGACATCCATCTTCCAAAGGGGAAGTTCCTAGTCCTCTTCGTTCTTGCAGAATCCACAGCTTCTACCATCCAGTGGCAGCTTCTTTGCACCCTCAGCTGGCATTTCTTGGGCAACTGCCCAATCTCGACTTTGTCGCAACTCTTCGACTTGGTCCCCTTGTTCCACAGGTACTCTCGTCTGGAAATCCATTGTTGTTGCATTGCTGGTGTTGGTTTTCCTTGCCGAATTCCCCTATCATGACTTCTGTGCTCTCTGGGGAACTTAGGTACACTTTACACCTACTTTTCAGGGTCTTGGGGTGGGCTATTTTTCTAACCCTCACTGTTTTCTTACAGTCCCAGCGACCCTCTACAAGCTCACATAGGTTTGGGGCCCATTCGTGGTTCGCATTCCACTTTTGGAGTATATGGTTTGTGTTGCCCCTATACCTATGTGCTCTCATTGCAATCTATTGTGACTGTACATTGCTTGCATTGCTTTCTATTGCTATTACTGCATATTTTTGGTACTGTGTACATATATCTTGTGTATATTTGCTATCCTCATACTGAGGGTACTCATTGAGATACTTTTGGCATATTGTCATAAACATAAAGTACCTTTATTTTTAGTATATCTGTGTATTGTGTTTTCTTATGATATTGTGCATATGACACCAGTGGTTTAGTGGGAGCTTTGCATGTCTCCTAGTTCAGCCTAAGCTGCTCTGCTAAGCTTCCCTTTTCTATCAGCCTAAGCTGCTAGACACCTCTGCTACACTAATAAGGGATAACTGGACCTGGTGCAGATTGTAAGTACCCCTTTGGTACCTCTACAAACCAGGCCAGCCTCCTACACAGACCACATACTTAATATGGCCATACTGTACTTACAATGTCTAAGAATAGACTTAGACACTGTAGGGCCATAGTGTCATGCACATATGCCCTCACCTGTGGTATAGTGCACCCTGCCTTAGGGTTGTAAGGCCTGCTAGAGGGGTGACTTACCTATGCCACAGGCAGTATTTTATGGGCATGGCATCCTGAGGGGGATGCCATGTCGACTTTGCCTTGTTCTCCCCACCAACACACACAATCTGCACTGGCAGTGTGCATGTATTAGGTGAGGGGTCCCTGACGGTGGCACAACATATGCTGCAGCCCTTAGGGACCTTCCCTGGTCACAGGGCCCTTGGTACCACTGGTACCTTTCACAAGGGACTTATCTGTGTGCCTGGTGTGTGCCAATTGTGGATACAATGGTACATTTTAGGGAAAGAACACTGGTGCTGGGGCCTGGTTAGCAGGGTCCCAGCACACTTCACAGTCAAGTCAGCATCAGTATCAGGCAAAAAGTGGGGGGTAACTGCAACAGGGAGCCATTTCCTTACAACCGCTCTCTGTAGTAAAGAAGTCTTTGTTAAGGCGTAGGTGAGTACCGCTATCTATAGTAAAGAACTCTTTGTTAAGGTGTGGGTGAATACTGCTCTCTGTAGTAAAGAAGTCTTTGTTAAGGCGTAGGTGAGTACAGCTCTCTGTAGTAAAGAAGTCTTTGTTAAGGCGTAGGTGAGTACCGCTCTCAGTAGTAAAAAAGTATTTGTTAAGGTGTAGGTGAGTACCGATATCTGTAGTAAATAAGTCTTTGTTAAGGCGTAGGTGAGTACCGATATCTGTAGTGAAGAAGTCTTTGTTAAGGTGTAGGTGAGTACCGCTCTCTGTAGTAAAGAAGTCTTTGTTAAGGCATAGGTGAGTACCGCTATCTGCAGTAAAGAAGTCTTTGTTAAGGTGTAGGTGAGTACCGCTCTCTGCAGTAAAGAAGTCTTTGTTAAGGTGTGGGTGAGTACCGCTATCTGCAGGAAAGAAGTCTTTGTTAAGGCGTAGGTGAGTACTACTCTCTATAGTAAAGAGGTCTTTGTTAAGGTATGGGTGAGTACCGCTATATGTGGTCAAAGAAGTCTTTGTTAAGGTGTAGGTGAGTACCTCTATCTGCAGTAAAGAACTCTTTGTTAAGGTGTGGGTGAATACTGCTCTCTGTAGTAAAGAAGTCTTTGTTAAGGCGTAGGTGAGTACCGCTATCTATACTAAAGAAGTCTTTGTTAAGGCATAGGTGAGTACCGCTCTCTGTAGTCAAAAAGTATTTGTTAAGGTGTAGGTGAGTACCAATATCTGTAGTAAAGAAGTATTTGTTAAGGCGTAGGTGAGTACCGCTCTCTGTAGTAAAGAAGTCGTTGTTAATGTGTGGGTGAATACCGCTCTCTGTAGTAAAGAAGTCTTTGTTAATGTGTAGGTGAGTACCGCTGTCTGTAGTAAAGACGTCTTTGTTAAGGTGTAGGTGAGTACTGCTGTCTGTAGTAAAAAAGTATTTGTTAAGGTGTAGGTGAGTACCGCTCTCTGTAGTAAAGAAGTCTTTGTTAATGTGTGGGTGAATACCGCTCTCTGTAGTAAAGAAGTCTTTGTTAAGGCGTAGGTGAGTACAGCTCTCTGTAGTAAAGAAGTAAAGAAGTATTTGTTAATGTGTAGGTGAGTACTGCTGTCTGTAGTAAAGACGTCTTTGTTAAGGTGTAGGTGAGTACTGCTGTCTGTAGTAAAAAAGTCTTTGTTAAGGTGTAGGTGAGTACCGCTCTCTGTAGTAAAGAAGTCTTTGTTAAGGTGTAGGTGAGTACCGCTATCTGCAGTAAAGAAGTCTTTCTCTAGGTTTATTTATAGGTTGCTGGAGCAGAGACGCAGTTTGATGCTCAGGCCACGTCCTAAAGTTTGTAGTACATTTGATATTTATCTTTGGATATTTTTACACCAGGTGTAACTTTCTTACTGGTGTGATCGTCTCGGTGCTAGTCGCATGTACTGGAGGTTGTACATTTTGGGGTAAAAACAAACTCACCCTGTGAAGTGTGTATTTAAAATGTGTGTGGCATGGTGAAGATTCCATATTTTCTAAGGTTACCTGTGGGATGAAACCACTGGGGGCACCATGGGCCCTTGTGCCCCCTCAGCGCCACATTTGCTGCAGAATTTGTGCCACCAACGTGATGCTAACAGGCCACTACCATAGCGCCATATTTATAAGGTGGCATTCCCTTTGTATGATGTATGCAAAGGGGGGCCGTTCCTTGTTAGAGAGTCACTAAAAATGACGCAATGGAATCTACCAGGTTCCATTGCGCCATTTCTAGCGTCATTTTTAACGCCTGCTTAAAGCAGGCGTTAGCATGAGGCTCCCATTGATTTCAATGGGTCTCTTAACACTAGACTGGATTAGTATCATTTGTTTTACGCTAATCCAGGATAACATTACAATAGCGTAACAAAAATTACGCTATTGCCCCTAACATGTGCCTTGGTATATGGCACTACCATGGTGGCGTTAGAAGACGCAAGGGGGCCTCACTAGTGATGCGCCACTTTCTTGTAAATATGGCCCCTTGTTTCTTGTCATGAGTTTCAGCTTTGCAAGCCCTATGTAAACCTTCCACCACACCTCAGACTTTTCTCTGAGCTCCGCTGCAGCCTGAGACTGGTACATTTTTACAAAAGTAGAACTCTGGGCAACTCTGCTCCTACTGGCTGATGTTCTTGGCCGTCACCAGTTCCAAGCGTGGCTCATTATTGGCCATTGGCTGCCAGGCATTAACTGCTATTAATACACCTTTCCCTTATACGCCCCAGCCATTGGCATGGGTCCATAACTGGAAGGCTGGAAACTAACTGCTGTTAATAGCCTGGGAAGGAGACAATCAAGCTAATTTAATTAAGTCTTGAATTGCTCCATTCACAGAGTTTCAACCTCAGGGGAGTTTAAAGGCAGAGACAAAGGGACAGCAGCCCTAATGTGCAGGGTCTCTCTCAAGCCCTCCTTAGGGGGGATCACTCTTCATGTGAAATATGATATTGGACCAAGTACTTCATTCAGAACTGGAATTGAAAAACTTGGGTTCAAGGTCACACTTTTTGCCTGCATCCTTTCATTTATGAAGATGCAGCAAATGACATTGGCATCGGTGCCCACTGCCCCTTTATTTTCTGATATAAGGGCATCAACATTTACAATTGATGGTCTAGTTGAAGCTGTGAGTGACAGAAATAGGTTTTTTAAAAGGTCTCAACAGCCCTTTAGTATCTCCAATCCCCACAAGGCAGCTCTGAGTCTTCAGATGCCTCTGACCCTGGTGGGTAAAAGTGGCAGATTCTGCTTTTGGGAGAGTCTGGAGCTGTATTTCCTCAGAATGTTCCAGAACTAAATGAAATGTTTCTCCCTGACACCTTCACAGTGCTCTGAAATTCCACATCTTGCATCCTGATAGTGGCTTCTAGTGACACAAAGTGTGAATAACCACAGCTGAGGAGTGGAGACCCATGGATTGTTTAAAGTCCATTTCTGTCATTCTGCTGCAGTGTAGCTCCTCGTGGCTAAGTCTGCGCCTGTCATTCTGCTGCAGTGTAGCTCCTCGTGGCTATATCTGCTCCTGTTCCTGTCATTCTGCTGCTGTGTAGCTCCTCGTGGCTATAGCTGCTTCTGTATCTGTCATTCTGCTGCTGTGTAGCTCCTCGTGGCTGCGACTGCTTCTGTATCTGTTATTCTGCTGCAGTGTTGCTCCTCGTGGCTAAGTCTGTTCTTGTTCCTGTCATTCTGCTGCTTTGTAGCTCCTCGTGGCTAAGTCTGCTCCTGTCATTCTGCTGCTGTGTAGCTCCTCGTGGCTATAGCTGCTTCTGTATCTGTCCTTCTGCTGCAGTGTAGCTCCTCGTGGCTGCGACTGCTTCTGTATCTGTTATTCTGCTGCAGTGTTGCTCCTCGTGGCTAAGTCTGTTCTTGTTCCTGTCATTCTGCTGCTGTGTAGCTCCTCGAGGGTATGACTGCTCCAGTTTCTATCATGCTGCTGGAGTGCAGCTCCTCGTGGCTAAGTCTGCTCCTGTTCCTGTCATTCTGCTGCTTTGTAGCTCCTTGTGGCTAAGTCTGCTCCCGTCATTCTGTTGCTGTGTAGCTCCTCAAGGGTATGACTGCTCCTGTTTCTATCATGCTGCTGAATTGTAGCTCCTCGTGGCTATGTCTGCTTCTGAATCTGTCATTCTGCTGCAGTGTAGCTCCTCGTGGCTATGTCTGCTCCTGTTCCTGTCATTCTGCTGCAGTCTAGCTCCTCGTGGCTGCGCCTTCTTCTGTATCTGTTATTCTGCTGCAGTGTAACTCCTCGTGGCTATATCTGCTCCTGTAACTGTCATTCTGCTGCTGTGTAGCTCCTCGAGGGTATGACTGCTCCTGTTTCTATCATGCTGCTGCAGTGTAGGTCCTCGTGGCTATGTCTGCTTCTGAATCTGTCATTCTGCTGCAGTGTAGCTCCTCGTGGCAATAGCTGCTTCTGTATCTGTCATTCTGCTGGAGTGTAGCTCCTCGCAGCTAAGTCTGCTCCTGTTCCTGTCATTGTGCTGCAGTGTAGCTCCTCGTGGCTAAGTCTGCTCCTGTTCCTGTCATTGTTCTGCAGTGTAGCTCCTCGAGGGTATGACTGCTCCAGTTTCTATCATGCTGCTGGAGTGCAGCTCCTCGTGGCTAAGTCTGCTCCTGTTCCTGTCATTCTGCTGTTTTGTAGCTCCTCGTGGCTAAGTCTGCTCCCGTCATTCTGTTGCTGTGTAGCTCCTCGAGGGTATGACTGCTCCTGTTTCTATCATGCTGCTGAATTGTAGCTCCTCGTGGCTATGTCTGCTTCTGAATCTGTCATTCTGCTGCAGTGTAGCTCCTCATGGCTATGTCTGCTCCTGTTCCTGTCATTCTGCTGCAGTCTAGCTCCTCGTGGCTGCGCCTTCTTCTGTATCTGTTATTCTGCTGCAGTGTAACTCCTCGTGGCTATATCTGCTCCTGTAACTGTCATTCTGCTGCTGTGTAGCTCCTCGAGGGTATGACTGCTCCTGTTTCTATCATGCTGCTGCAGTGTAGGTCCTCGTGGCTATGTCTGCTTCTGAATCTGTCATTCTGCTGCAGTGTAGCTCCTCGTGGCAATAGCTGCTTCTGTATCTGTCATTCTGCTGGAGTGTAGCTCCTCGCAGCTAAGTCTGCTCCTGTTCCTGTCATTGTGCTGCAGTGTAGCTCCTCGTGGCTAAGTCTGCTCCTGTTCCTGTCATTGTTCTGCAGTGTAGCTCCTCGCAGCTAAGTCTGCTCCTGTTGCTGTCCTTCTGCTGCAGTGTAGCTCCTCGTGGCTGCGATTGCTTCTGTATCTGTTATTCTGCTGCAGTGTAGCTCCTCGTGGCTAAGTCTGTCCCTGTTCCTGGCATTCTGCTGCTGTGTAGCTCCTCGAGGGTATGACTGCTCCTGTTTCTATCATGTTGCCGGAGTGTAGCTCCTCGTAGCTAAGTCGGGTCCTGTTTCTGTCATTCTACTGCAGTGTAGCTCCTCATGGCTGCAACTGCTTCTGCACCTGTTATTCTGCTGCAGTGTAGCCCCTCATGGCTGAGTCTGCTCCTGTTCCTGGCATTCTGCTGCTGTGTAGCTCCTGAGGGTATGACTGCTCCTGTTTCTATCATGCTGCTGTTGTGTAGCTCCTCGTGGCTAAGTCTGCTCCTGTCATTCTGCTGCTGTGTAGCTCCTTGTGGCTATATCTGCTTCTGTTTCTGTCATTCTGCTGCAGTGTAGCTCCTCGTGGCTATATCTGCTTCGGTACCTGTCGCTCTGCTGCAGTGTAGCTCCTCGTGGCTTTATCTGTTTCTGTACCTGCCATTTTGCTGCAGTGCAGCACCTCATGGCTATGACTTCTTCTCTTTCTATCATTCTGCTGCAGTGTAGCTCCTCAACGGTATGGCTGCTCCTGTTTCTGTCCTTCTGCTGCAGTGTAGCTCCTCGTGGCTGAGTCTGCTCCTGTTCCTGTCATTCTGATGCAGTGTAGCTCCTTGTGAGTTTGACTGCTTCTGTTTCATTCATTCTGCTGCACTGTAGCTCCTCGTGGCTATAGCTGCTTCTGTATCTGTCATTCTGCTGGAGTGTAGCACCTCGTGGCTGAGTCTGCTCCTGTTCCTATCATTCTGCTGCTGTGTAGCTCTTCGAGGGTATAACTGCTCCTGTTTCTATCATGCTGCTGCAGTGTAGCTCCTCGTGGCTATGTCTGCTTCTGAATCTGTCATTCTGCTGCAGTGTAGCTCCTCGTGTCTGAGTCTGCTACTGTTCCTGTTATTCTGCTGCAGTGTAGCTCCTCGTGGCTGAGTCTGCTCCTGTTCCTGACATTCTGCCGCAGTGTAGCTCCTCGTGGTTATATCTGCTCATGTTCCTGTCATTCTCCTGCTGTGTAGGTCCTCGAGGGTATGACTGCTCCTGTTTCTATCATGCTGCTGGAGTGTAGCTCCTCGCGGCTAAATCTGCTCCTGTTCCTGTCATTCTGCTGCAGTGTAGCTCCTCGTGGCTAAGTCTGCTCCTGTCGTTCTGCTGCAGTGTAGCTCCTTGTGGCTGCGACTGCTTCTGTATCTGTTATTCTGCTGCAGTGTAGCTCCTCGTGGCTAAGTCTTCTCCTGGTCCTGTCATTCTGCTGCTGTGTAGCTCCTCGAGGGTATGAATGCTCCTGTTTCTATCATGCTGCTGCAGTGTAGCTCCTTGTGTCTAGGCCTGTCCCTGTTCCTGTCAGTCTGCTGCAGTGTAGCTCCTCGTGGCTATGCCTGATCTTGTTTCTGTCATTTTGTTGAATTTACCTTCTCGTTGCCACGTCTGCTCCTGTTTCAGTCATTGTGCTGTAGTGTAGCTCCTCGTAGCTATCACTGCTCCTGTTTCTTTGATTTTCTTGCAGTGTATCTCATGACTGTGGCTGCTCCTGTTCCTGTCATTCTGCTGCTGTGTAGCTCCTCGTGGCTACATCTGCTTCTGTACCTGTCGCTCTGCTGCAGTGTAGCTCCTCATGGCTATGGCTGCTTCTCTTTCTATCATTCTGCTGCAGTGTAGCTCCTCGTGAGTATGACTGCTTCTGTTTCTATCATTCTGCTGCAGTGTAGCTCCTCGAGGGTATGGCTGCTTCTCTTTCTATCATTCTGCTGCAGTGTAGCTCCTCGTGGCTATATCTGCTTCTGTATCTGTCAAGGTTGGAGATGGAGGTCTAAAAGTCCAGGAGGAGACACCAGTTGTTCTTCCGGGCAGAGAGAGTTTGAATAGTGAAAGAACCAGACAACAGCTCTAGGCAATTTATGTGAAGTTCCAATTTGTGGGGACCCCAACGATCTCTAGTGAAGATCTCTCCACATCTGGCACAATTGCAGAAACCGTCTGTGAGGTGGAAAGATCGGTACTGTAAGATAAGCGTCGACCATCCAATTGCCCTCCATCAATAGATACAGAGGCAAATGGATCCCTTCCATTTTAAAATGCCTATAGGCCACCCAGTGATTGAAATCCCTGAGGTTTAAAATCAGACGTGACCTTCCCCTGGATAAGGAAAATCGTACTACAGAAGCCCCTGGGTGAGGAAAGGAAAGGGTGATCGTACCTTTGCAAAGGAGCTTGTAAATCTCTGAATCTATGAAGGTCATTTCTTGTTGGGGAAAAAAGAAGAGGACAAGGGGGAGTCAGTTGCAAAGGAGAACCCAATAGTTATAAATAGAACCCCATAACCATCTTCAGAACCCAGGGGTCGTGAGAGAGATTTTGCCAGTTGTGAACAAACAGTTGTGTTCTGCCTCCTAAGCGCAAATGAGCTAAAGGAATAATGGTTACCAGAGAAACCAGAAGATGATGTGATCTGGAAGTACCCTTTGTAGGACTCTCTGCTCTGTCTGCTCCTGGTGAAATACGCCCTGATTCCAAGAAGCCTGCACTTCTGGTGCTGTCTTGCCAACCTCTTACCCTGCAATAATCATATCCATGAGGGGAGCCTTGAAAAGAACCTTGGCCTGGCAAACGGCCTCTACTTCACCCAGTCCAGGCAAAAAGATTTGTTTGGAAAACTTTTTTAAGAGACAACTTAGCTTTATCAAGGGCCATGAAGATATTCACAAACTTGCCAATGTCCTTGCTAAATTTCTCCCCAAAGAGAAGGCAGTCAGCATTGGGACCAGTATCAAAAGAAACCGAAATGCATAAGCAGGGACTTATTGCCGTATAGTGTAATTGGTGTTTCTGAGGAGGCATGCTGCCCGCTGTGACCAGTCTGCCAGGATCTCTGGGTCTATCATGGAGCCAGTCTCTTGTGCCAGGAAAGCCATTTCCAAACTTCTTGCTTAGAGGACAGATCAGTTTAGGAGTTTCTCTTGATTCTCTTTCCATGCCCTGTTGATGCGCTTTTTGGGAAACCCTAGCATATGTCTTCAAGAAGGTTAGTATGCTGGGGTCTATGTCAGGGGTACAGACTGTTTTGCCTGGAATGTCAGGTCTAGGGCATTCGGCATGTAGCCTATTATGAGCCTCTCTGTCAAAGCTTTTTCTCAGACGATGCTGCATGTACTCCGCCATTGCCAGGAGACCTGTCTGAAGACCATGGGTGGATGATATTCTCAGGTGCAAATTGAAAAGGATTAGAGTTGCTAGGCCCAGGCAATAACCCCAGGGGAGATCACAGGATTGCTTATTGTTCTTAGGTGTCGTAGGGGGCTCGGAGTGAGTAGAATGCGAGAAGCTAGAGTCAGTGACCAAATCAACTTGGGCAAGTTTCTGAGGAGCTAGAGTTGGGTCATGGACACTGTACCTGTGGTCTCCCAGACAATCCTGGGAGAGATGAGCCAGGACCTGAGCATGAGGCCATCTCTGTGTCTCAGTAGGATTCTCGTGAGGGGGAGAGGAACCACCCTAGGTGGAGGCGACCAAGGCCAATTTCTTCTTCTTTTTGGCCAAATGATCTATCTGGTAAGTAATGGGCTGAAGAGCCATGGCTTTATAAACAGATTTCTGGACAGACATGTCAGTAGCCTTCACAAACCCATCATCAATTAATATTCAACTTCCTGCTGAAAGGGTTTGTATTTAACTGGATCATAGGGCTAACAATCAGACCTGATGTCTATAGGAGGCTGGCCTGGTGTGTGGGGGGTACCTATGGTACTTACACCTTATACCAGGTCCAGGTATCCCTTATTAGTGTAGCATAGTCAGTGTCTAGAAGCCAGGCTCTCTAGAGGTAGCTGTGGATGAGCACCGAAGGCTTATCTAAGAGACGTGCAACGCTCATGCAATACCACTGTAGTCACACAGTACTCACATACATGAAATAAAATACTCTGGGGGTCATTCTGACCCTGGCGGCCGGTGACCGCCAGGGTCACCGACCACGGGAGCACCGCCAACAGGCTGGCGGTGCTCCCGAGGGCATTCTGACCGCGGCGGTTCAGCCGCGGTCAGAAAGGGTAAACCGGCGGTCTCCCGCCGGTTTACCGCTGCCCCATTGAATCCTCCATGGCGGCGGAGCGCGCTCCGCCGCCATGGGGATTCAGACACCCCCTACCGCCATCCTGTTCATGGCGGTTCGCCCGCCATGAACAGGATGGCGGTAGGGGGTGCCGCGGGGCCCCTGGGGGCCCCTGCAGTGCCCATGCCAATGGCATGGGCACTGCAGGGGCCCCCGTAAGAGGGCCCCGCAAAGTATTTCAGTGTCTGCTTTGCAGACACTGAAATACGCGACGGGTGCAACTGCACCTGTCGCACCTTCCCACTCCGCCGGCTCAATTCTGAGCCGGCATCCTAGTGGGAAGGTTGATTTGCCCTGGGCTGGCGGGCGGCCTTTTGGCGGCCGCCCGCCAGCCCAGGGCAAATCTCAGAATCACCGCAGTGGTCTTTCGACCGCGGTGCGGTGTTCTGACGGCGGTACCTTGGCGGACGGCCTCCGCCGTCCGCCAAGGTCAGAATCAGGGCCTCTGTGTTACAAAAATAAAGGTACTTTATTTTGGTGACACACATATAAAAAATACCATAGAGACTCCCATAGGAGATAAATAATACACAAAAATATACACTAGTATGCAGAAATAGGCCCAAAAATAGAAAACAGTGCAATTACTGAAAATCACAATAGTCAGAAATGGGCCTGGGGAAGCACAAACCATATACTAAGAAAGTGGAATGTGAATGTTGGTCCCCCACCTAGGCAAGTCTAGTGTGTAGAGGGGAGCTGGGAGTACTAGAAAACCCCGAAGGTAAGTACTAGAACCCACCCCAGTGCCCAGAAAAGTAGGAGTAAAGTACAGTAACTTTCCCAAAGTACACACAGAAACGAGAAACAGGATTATGCAAGAACCAGAAGAGACTGCAAGACACCAACAGTGGATTCCTGGACAAGAAGACCTGTGGAAGAAGGGGACCAAGTCCAAGAAGCACAGAAGAGTCCAGGAAGAAGAGGAGCCCCTGCAAACTTGGATGAAGGTGTAAAAGGGGAACCACCGGTAAAGAAGAACAGTCAGAATTGCACCCAAGAAGACGGAGTCGGATTCCTGGTTGGTGCAAATGATATCCTACGCCGGATGGAAGATTGCAGTTGGTTTGCGTCGCTGAAGTCGACCCACGAGACGTGGAACACAAAGTCTCGCGGTTAGGAGAAAATTATGCTGCCCGGGACCAGAAAGGACCAGGTGGACTCTACCCAGGAGGGGGAGTCCAAGAGGGCTCTCAGCAACTCAGAGAGCCCACAGAAGACCGGGCCACGCACACAGGAGTCCCACAGTATGGGTACAGAGAAGGTGCAAAAGAGGCCCATGCAGCACTACAGCAAAGGCTCCCACGTCACCAGAGAACCACTCAGGAAGTTGTGTGGTGCAGGATAGTGTGCTGGGGGCGGGAGCTACAAGATGCATGAAGAACTTTGTGGAAGCCTTGGCAGGTGCAAAATACGCAGTGCATAGGGGTACTGTCTTGCGTGAGGAGGCAAGCTCTTACCTCCACCAACGTTGGACAGCTGGAAGAGAGGACCGTCTGGACCACTTCAGTCCACCACCCGTGTTGCAGGATCCATGCAGCTGAGCAGGAGACGGGATCCACACCACCAGTCTTCGATGCAGATAGTACCTGCAGATGCGGGGAGTGACTCCTTTACCCCAAGGAGGATTCTTTTGCTCTTCTGATGCAGACTGATACCAGGCTGTCCTCAGAGGATGCACGACCGGGAACCAGTTGCAATTGCTGGCAGGAGCTGAAGATACAATGGTGCAGAAGGCGTCTTGCTTCTATGTTGTAGCTTGTAGAGTTCCTGGCGAGTCCAGTTACAGTTTCTTCAGTGAGAAGTCGAAGTGGAGAATGCAGAGGAGTCCTGCTGGAGTCTTGCAATCAGAATCTTAGGAAACACTCAGGAGAGAGACCCTAAATAGCCTTGAGAGGGGGATTGGACACCTAGACGGGTGCTCACATATCAGAAGGGGGCTCTCCTCTGTCCACTTAGATGTTCCCAGAGTTCCCTGCCAACCTTGTTTTCAAGATGGCAAAACCCAGGAACCCTCTGGAGGAGCTTTGAGCACCACCCCGGAGGTGGTGATGGACAGGGGAGTGGTCACTCCCCTTTCCTTTGTCCAGTTTCGTGCCAGAGCAGGGACTAGGGGGTCCCTGAACCAGGGTAGACTGGTTTATGCAAGGAGGGCACCAAATGTGCACTTCAAAGCATTACGAGCGGCTTGGGAGGCTACTCCTCCCAAGCCTGTAACACCTATTTCCAAAGGGAGAGGGTGTAACACCCCTCTGCCATAGGAAATCCTTTGTTCTGCCTTCCTGGGCTTGATCAGATCAAGCAACAGGAAGGCAGAAACCTATCTGTGAGATGGCAGCAGCTGGGGCTGCCTGGAAAACTTCAGAAGGCTGGAATGGCAATCTTGGGGGTCCTCTAAGGAGCCCCCGGAGTGCATGGGATCAAACAACCAATGCTTGGAAAAGCATTAGGGTATGATTCCAACATGTTTGATAACAAACATGACCATATTCGGAGTTACCATTATGTAGCTGGACAGAGGTATTGACCTACGCCCAGCACACGCATAAAATGGCGTCCCCGCACTCTCAAAGTCTGGAAACATGGGCCTGGGGTATGGGGGCACCTCTGCTAGTGCAGGGGTGCCCCCACACACAGGTACTTTGCACCCTGCCCTCTGGGCTGGAAGGCCTGCCATAGGGGTGACTTATAAGTGACCTGGTGCAGTGTGAAATGGCAGTGAAAGGGTGCTTGCACCTTTTTACGCAGGCTGCAGTGGCAGTCCTGCAAACACTTTGCATGGGCTCCCTATGGGTGGCACAGTATATGCTGCAGCTCATAGGGATCCATTGGAACCCCAATGCCCTGGGTACCTAGGTACCATATACTAGGGACTTATAAGGGGGCACCAGTATGCCAATTGTGGGTGGAATAATGTGTTAACAATAACACACAACCAATTTTGGAAGGAGAGAGCATACTGGGGTCCTGATTAGCAGGATCCCAGTAGACACCGTCAAGCACACTGACACCAGGCAGAAAATGGGGGTAACCATGCCAAGAAAGAGGGTACTTCCCTACAATGTCAGATTACCAAATCTCCAGATAATGGAATGCAACCGGGGGCGAGGGGGAGGAACAGCCTCCAGATAACACCCAGATTAGGATATGGAGAGCTCCTCAGGCACAGCCTGTAAGAAGAATTATTTCAGCTGTTGCAGCAGGGAGAGGAGTTGCCATGTGGAATGCCACAGGTTCCAAAAATGATCGCAATCACAGAAAGTTTTCCAAAGGTTATGGCAGGAGTAGAAAAACAGGGACTATTAAGCCAAGCTCATGGCATACTTCTTGACCTGATGGGGCAGGGGAGCCAGGGCCTCTTGTTATTAAAACCCGGAGTGACAACCACAGCCGCTTTCAACCTCTGCGGAGCCGTGAAGGAGAAATGGACCATAGAAAAGGAAAGAAGACTTCATGCGGCGTCCAATTGACCTACATGCTTGCAGACCTCATGCCCAAGGGAAGAGGCAGATAAATTTTGCTGCTGTAAGGAGCACGCTAGGGATCCAACGCTTCTGGAAACCTGACATTAGGGGGAGAGTATAGGGTAAGTAGAGACCGCACGTGCCGACAACCACCAGGCCACAGCATAGCTAAAGGCATCACACCAGAAACAAACAATAATAATGGAATAATAAAGCAATAATAAACAACAATATTGAGACAATCGAAATATCAGAACAAGCAAATTATCACAATGGGAGGTAGATTCAGAATCGAGAGACACTTTTCTTGGCTGCGGAGCAGCAAAGAAAGAGGCAGCAGAATGGTGTTTCTCAGTTTGGAGGACATGGAGGAGCAGTGATTGGTGGACTGGGAAGGAAGTGTAATAGGAAGTGTGTTTTGATGCTCATGGGATTTGTAGTTTTTTGTTCATCAATGTTTTGATTTGCTGCTGTGGTTTTGGTTGTAAAGAAACAGAAGCATAATCAGAGCCTCCGATCCTGATATAGAATTTACTTTTCAGAGTCTGAGAGACCGTACCTCTGGAACTCCATGTGCCTACAGAATTGCAGGAGTGGTAGCTTATGTACATTCAAACAAAAAAGGTTTAAATAATTCAGCTGCTATTTCTACAAAAGCAGTGTTACCTTTGAACCATAAGAGCGTTCGGAATCTGGTGCATGCCAACATTGCACGCGCAACCTCATCTTGATGCACTGTGCATCTACCTGCTTTTGTGTGTCAGTGACATTACACGACATCATCATAATCCACACGGAGGTCACGTCGAGGATTTTCTACCTGTCACCATCTTGAGTGTAGGAATTGTGGAATCCAATTCAGCATTACTCTACAATATACTTCTGTAACACTACGGGGGTCACTATGGTGGTTTTTCAACATGCCACCACCTTATGAAGGGCATCGTGGATGGTTTTGCAGAGTTTAAAGTCAAAGGGGAAAATACACATTTTGTGCATGCCAGAGGAACATCGGGTTACAGGATATGGCAACTTATCTGTACACAAAAGAGAACCATTTTGTTATAGATTGGACAAGGCTTTTTTGTGTGTTAATTGACATGTCACCAGGTTCTATGCAAAAGGAGTTGATCTTTTTGACATTTGCTATATCTATCACAAGTTAAAAATTCTGGACCTCTTCTGGATTTATACAGTACATTTATCATACTAATATTTATTTCACATCAGGTGCTGCTAAATTTAATGAATTCTTGGCACACATGAAGTGAAATAAATATTTGTACTACTGGATGAATTTCCTAAGTTGTTCTCTGGAAATATAGGCATGTTAAACAATTTGTTTCACAAAATAATTTTACAATTAGATGCCAAACATGTGTACATAATGTGAGACATAATCCATTGTTATCAGGGAAGAGGTTACAGTAGAAGAAAAAAAAACTTGCCAAAAATGGTGTCATAGAACCTGTGGAGTCTACGTAATGGATGTCTCCCCTTGTGGCAAGATGTCCCAACTGCAGGGTTAAGATTGTGTGTTGATTTCAGAATTTTAACTAAAAACGTTCTGGTAGATGAATGCCCAGTACCAAGAATGCATGACAAATTGTGAGAATACAGGCCTTACAGTTTAATTTAATAAATGGGAGCACAAGCGGTTTACAAATTCTGGTGTGACATTTTAAAAGGGGTTAAAGGAGTTGATTTAAAGGTTGGTGAATTTGACAAGAAGGAGCATAAGGGTGACTGTAGGTATGCACACATCTATAGGACTGAAAGGGCTCTTTGGCAGTTCAGCTTTGTTGAGTGATGGTAACGTATGGCATTTATGTAGATTAGGTAGATTGTCCAAATACAGAGGCAAGGAAAGAAATTATCCTATAGAAGGTACTACGAAGTACAACTATGATTGGATGAATGAATTTGAAGCATATGATGTAAATACGCTGCATGATGAGGAATAAGATTCCATTATTATGGAAAATCCTACATGTATGTAAAGCAAAACTATAATATGACGGAGATTTGGAGCAGCTATTGTTAAACCTAAGAAATGTGTAGATTTTGTATGTGCATAATTTTTTTTTTTTAAATTAAGACAGCTTTTAATTTTCCTATTAAAAATATAATAAAATTGTCCCTATTGTTAAGGGGGAAAGTATATTTAGGTGTGTTTATAGTTATAAAGTTTGACCCTCAGTATCCACTGTATGTAGAGCACTGGAGTTGGTGTGTTCTTTGAATGTTTAATGTGTAGAGAAGTTGGAGAGTGCCCATCAAGTGTATTTGATGCAGTTACTTCTACTCTAACTTGGGCTGCAATAAATCACGCTTAGAACGTCATAGAAGTGCAGAAGGCACGCCCCACAGTCTCATGTGAAGAAGCAATAACTATGCTTCACGCCATGAAATAAGTCACAAGAAGAAGGTGCATTTATTAAAAACCTCAGCCGGCTGAAACACCACACAACTGACTGCCCTAACAGTCACAGCGGCATTCAACATTCTATGAATAACAACCCTCAACTGGCATTCTCCTTCCGGTGCTTATCCTGCAAGATGTATCTCATACCGAGCTGCACACAAGAGGAGAGCACCACACATCTCCCTCTATTTACAATATTCATTAAGGGCCTGATTTAGATCTTGGTGGTATCGTCCCACCATCGGTTTTCCAATTGAAAACCCGTCCACCGCCTTCAGGGCCGGCTTTAGGACAGTGCGAGGGGTCAGCCACACCGGCTGCTGACATGGATTGGGGGCACTGACCTCAGGGGGGCGCTGTGTTTAGCAATCACTTTCAAAACTTGCAATTTAAAACCACCTGCTGAAAAGTTCCTTGTGCGTCCAGCCTTCAGGAAACAATTCAAATGTTGAGCTACCTCTTGTAATTAATGTTCCTGCTAGGGAGACAGATCGGAGTTTTGTCCAGCGGCAGCTGTGACTCGCCATAAAGTAGCCTAGAGTGTTAATATGGCTGCTGCAAAGAACAGAACTATATTTTATGTGGATAGCTGAGTGGATTAGTAAAGCCAGCCTTTGCAAGTACGTTAAAACAAAAGGAATGTATGTGAAGGGGGGTTATGGAGAGATGAGGGGCACATTTGTCAGATGGTAGTGAATGAATCTGAGGAGGTGGTCATGGGGTGATGGGTGCCAAAAAAGACTGTTGCAAAGGGCGCCACCAGAGCTCAAACCGCCCATGATCGCCTTAGCGGTCCGCCCGCCTGATTTAGATATTTGCAGTCCAATAGGTGATAGAGGACCTGAGTCACGCCATCTCCGTCACACGTCAACTGTGCCATTGGAAATAGTAGCTGCCAGCAGGACTCCAGCCATCCTTACTGACATGAATCTGTCACACAGCAACACAACACACAACCAAAACCATATGCAAGTGGCACACAGATGGACACAACCACACCACCCACTCCAGCTCCCTTCACCTCAGCAAGTCCAACCAACCAATCACTCACACAGGTGCATGCGCTGACACACATCAACAACAGGCAGTACAACCTTACCGGAACAGATCCCTTTGCATTGTGCACACAGTTGACAAGTGCAATTGTACTGTTATTGTAGTGCCACCATCCATTTGGCAATGTATAATGACACCACAATGATGTGCGTATGTGTGCGATATGTGTATTGTACCAGTATGTCCCCATGCATGTATGACTCATGTGTGTTCCTGACATATGCATGTCACAGTAACAAAAAAAAATGACTGTGACATGTATATGCGTGCAATGGTCCCCACCTCATGTGCAGTGCCCACCCAACGTACCCTGCCAATGCGGGTTCCTTACCTTCGAGTCTGGCCACGGGTTGTTTTCTCTGTGTGTCAGTGGCAGCGCTGGCAACAGGTCTTGTCCAGTCAAAAACATTAATGGACTTGAGGAAAAAAGGTATGTTTTTACCTCATTTCCCCCCCAATCCGTCAACTCAAGTTTGGAGGTCGGATTGACACAGTTTGCTTGGCGATAAGGCACATCCACATCAGTGCGGCAGTAAAGGTGGCTAGAATCCTGCTGGTAGCCACTATTTCCTATGATGCCGTTGACATGGGTGGACTTTCTTGCCAGAGATGGTGGGATGAATGTGGGCTATCGCCTATTGGACCGCCAACATCTAAATCCGGCGGGTGGACCATCATCGCATGGATGGGCTTTCGTTCCAAAAAGCTATGGCGGGATCTTTACCCGTTATCATAAAATTTTGTGTATTGTGACAATGGTGCACAAAACACCGGTGCCTTTATTTTAACCAAATCACCCACTCTGACCAAACAGTTCCTTTACTTTCTTTTGTTCTCCAAGCCATTTTAACTCATCTGTTGCTTTAGTTTCTCTCTTTCGCTCCAATACCCCACCATCATGTTCTTTACACCTTTGTTCCAGAGCATCCACCTGGCAGTCAACAGAGTGTTTGATGACCTCCATTTAAATAATTCAAATGGCGTTCTTCCTATCGATAGGTGGGGAGTCATTCCATATGCCCTTATTCCATCCTACAATTAATGCCTCCAATCTAACCCATTTGCTTTCACCAATTGTATACTCTCTTTGAGAGTTTTATTCAGCCTCTAAATTGCACCATTGTTTGGAGGATGATATAAACAGGTCATTTTGTGTACCACCCCTTTATCTTACAAAAAACTCCCAAACTCCTGTGAACAAAAGTGGGGACCATTATCAGATAAAATAGAATTGGGAAAGGTTTCCTTTTAAAATGCCATTAAAAAATGTCAAAATACTTGTGGAAGAAATGACACACAAACACACACTTCACTTTCACCCATCTGGAATATAAAGCCAGTAAGACAATCAAATATGGTGTATGCTGCTCCCTATTAAGAGGACCTATAATGTCAATTAAGATTTCATCCCATGGATGTTTTGGTAGTTCATGCATCGCCATTGATGCATGTATGGTTCTTAGAATCTTGTCATTAAGATTAAACTACAAACATTCACGGACAACCCTCTGCACTTCAGCATCTATTCCAGGCCACCAAAACATGGAGCTCAACCTCTTCTTCATTTTAACAATCCCCAGATGTCCTATTTGGCCTAATGCTCTCACTTTGCTTCTCAGCGAACTGGCTGGAGTAAATTTTGTGCCTCCTAACAGAATATCATTGTCCTCCACCAGTTCTTCCTTTCTCAAACTCCACACTTTTCCGAGCTTACTTCAGTCTCCCTTCTCCTTCCTCAACTCATCCACCACCACACCCAACATCTAATCGTGCAGAAGAGGTGACTTTCATTCCTCTTCTGTAATCCCACCATTAGTTAACTCACATACGTTCATCTCTTCTTCAACTTCCTTGTTCTGACCTTTTCTGATTCCTGTTTCTTCTTCAACTGGTCCAACCTACCTGGAGAGCACCACAGCTCACCCTTGTGCTAAATGTGCACCGGTACGATACATCCTGCAGACGTGTCTGCAGCTTCCGTAATACCAGAGGTCCCAGGGAGGGAAATAGCTGGTCCACTTGCCTGCAGTGCCCTTTGTACAATCCACCTCCAGGTACTTGTGCCATGCTACTGAAATGTAGCTCCTGGTGGTCCCCAATGCTTTTGTTTTTATCATGCCAGCAATGCTGCTAGCAATATCTCCTGCTACTCACATATCCATTAACATGCCAATGGTGGTAATTTCTTCTCAAAATTAACCTGGTATTCTTTTAATGTTTTTTAGTGAGAGACGACTTCATCATGTGTCTGCTTCATGTGATCGGTGTGATCTTGTGCAGCCTCACCCTGGGGAATGCAGAGGTTATACGGCACACATTTAAAAATGGTTGCCCTCAGTTTTTCTACCAAGGAACAGAGCCCACTGGAATTTTACCTACAAGGCCAGCTCGGATTTGCCAAGTCTACGAGAATCAGTATCGGTTTGCCACCATGTACGACCGTGATCTTCGCATTCCGCTCTACTCTGCTTACGTCTACGAACGAGGGGTGGCTGAAAGAGTTGAATGGATGATAGAGCCACAGGTAGGTACCATCTCAGGGAGGGGGGCTAATAGAAGATGAGAGTATGGGAGGAGAAATGAGGGGAGAGGAGATGACTGAATGGATGATGGAACCCCAGGTATGTACCATCCCTGAAGAGGGGAGCTGATAGAAGATGAAGAGAAAGGAGGAGAAATGAGGGGAAGGGATGAGAGGACTGAACATAGGATAGAGCCCTAGGGATATACCATCTCTGAGGAATGGAGAGAAGGAGAGGAGAGGGCATGGAAGATGAAGGGTGAGAATGAGCGATGAAGTAAGGAGAGGGGTGGAGAAGATGGGACTGAATGGATGATAGAGCACCAGGTAGATACCATCTCTGGGGAGTGGAGCTGATGAAGATAAGAGAAGGCGAAGAGAAATGAGAAGAGGAGAGGACTGAATGGATGATGCACCCCAGGTAGGTACCATCTCTGGGAGGGGAGGCGAGGGAAGGAGAGGGGAAGGAGAGGGGAAGGTATGGAAGGTGGAGGCCAGAAAGGAGGGATGAAGTAATGAGAGTGTTGGAGAAGATAGGAGCGAATGGATGATGGAGGCCCAGGTAGGTACCATCTCTGATTATCTAGCTGGGCAGTTTGCAGATCCAGGCTCTGTTACCCCCATTGAATCAGGTGATTCTGGTGACTTTCTTTGAATACGTACTGTACTTTACATGTAGGATTTACGCACATGCTTTCCAATGTGGTGTTTAATTTGAGTTTTTTGATGACCCACCAAATGTTGTTGCCAAAATATCAACTACCAAAATATTGTGAATATATTTAAAGTATGTAGATATGCCCTTACATGTCTTAAATCTGCATTGATGTACCTTGACGGTATACATATTGTCACGGTATGTACATGTATAGGTAATGATAGTAAGCCTATACTTACTTCTATATACTTACCAACACAATTCTGGCATTTACATCTCTATTTTTTGGTAGTAAACTTTAAATTGGAAGCGGGTTTAAAATGCCTAAAAATAATCACAATTACAAATCACTGTGTTTACAACAACCACTAAAAAATATATGGACTTGATTTTGGACCAGGTTTTTTAATTACAGATTTTTTTTAATGTTTCTATTAGTTTTTAACTACTTACTACAAACAAGGGCTAATCATTTCAATAGAATATTGCAAATTATTGTTACAGATTCTTAATAGGACAAACCTTAAGACAGAGTAAACCCTACCCCATTCCGCCCAGTACAAAGGAACGCATCCCTTTCATAAAACTCCAGTTAAAACCAATAAGTCTGACAAATATATTGATGCCACCATTCACACTAAAAGTGAATTGTAAGAAACTGGGTTATTGTTGGGAGGTGAAAATCCTTCTCAAGCAACAACTCCAATCCTTGTCAGGGTGACCACAAAAGTCACTGAATCCAGCCGTGCTTAACCCTCTGGTAGCTTGGCACAAATGCAGTCAGGGTTAACTTAGAGTGTAAAGTATTTATGCAGCACAGAAACAGTAATACAGTGAAAACACAACCCAATAAAAATTCCAAACCAAATTAGAAAACTAGAGTAATTTTTATTAAAATTATATTAGAATGACACTAGAACGACAATCATGGTCATCTGGTCGCACCAGACCAGGGGAAAGTCACAGGTGCAGGCCAACTGCGAAGCAGCGTGAACCAAATACAGGGACAAGGTCAATTCCGCTGAAAATGTTACCTTCTCAAAGTCCGGCGCAAAGAGTTCCATTGGCGCTGGAGGCAGCCGCAAGGAGCAGGGAGAGCATGGCAGATGGTTGCCACTGGAGCTTCTCATTGGCGGTCACTGCGGGTTGTTGCTACTGTAGCATGGAGTGCAGATCTCGTGCTGTGGGCATCACTGGCAATCGCTGCAGCACAAAGAGTCTGGTTCACTGGAGTTTTGTGTAGGCAGCCGGTGCGCAAATGGACCTTTTCTTAAGAGGAGGAGCTCAGCTGATGCCAGCCAAGAGTCCAAGACCCCGGGAGGCACTTCTTGAGTATCAGGAACTCACTCCAATCCCCTTTGTCCTACTCTCTGGTAGGGTTACACAAACCCTAGAGCTGAGACAGGATACTGGCGGAAGGCACAAATGGTTAGGACAAGAAAAGGTAAAATTTCTAAAAGTGGCATTTTCAGAATTATGACTGAAATTTAAACTTTAGCATTAAAGTGGATTTGGAATTACAATTATTTTGAGTATAAACATGACATCTCACATCTCTACCTGCTCCCTATCCAAAGTTATCACTTATCAAATGTAATAAGATATTTCAATGTTGTCCAATTGGAGAGATGGACCTAAGAGCAATGAAAAACAAATTTAAGAGCTTTTCAGTACTAGGACCTATAAACCTTAAACCCACATGTCCTACATTTTGAATACAGTGCTCCCTGCCCTATGGGTCCTACCTTAGGGTGTATTAAAAAGGGACGTTTAGGCCTAGCAAAAAGTTTATTTTGTCAAGTCACATTGGCAGTTTAAAACTGCACTACAGGCTGCCGTGGCAAACCTATCAATCTATCAATCAATCAAGATTTCTAAAGCGCAGCAAATCACCTGTGAGGTTCTCAAGGCACTGGAGTTGCTAGCTACTTTGCAGTGCTCTATTCATTCGAACAACCATGTCTCAAGTCCTTTTCTGAATTCCTGGACCGATGCAGTGTTCCAGAGGTGCAGGGAAGGGTCGTTCCAAGCTTTGGCCACCAGGTGAAAGAAGGAGCCTCCTCTGTTGTTGAATCAGCAGATACAGAGGGTGTCTACGAGGAAAAGAAAGGCAGATCGCTGGTGTCTGGTCAGTTGGTGTAAGGTCATTTGTTTGTTGATGTATGCTGGTCCTTTGTTGTGCAGTGCTTTGTATGCCTGAGTCATCATCTTGAACTGGCATCTCTTCTGGATCAGGAGCCAGTGTAGCTTCTTGAGGTGCGGGGTGATGTGAGTCCACCTGCAGAGGTCAAGAATGGGTCTTGCCGCTGAGTTTTGTGTTGTCTGTAGTCTCTTCAGGAGGTGTGCAGTGATTCCTACATAAATATTGTTACCGTAGTCCAGCCTGCTGGTGACAAGGACTTGAGTGACAGTCCTTCTGTTGTTGATTGGGAGCCACCTGGAGATCTCACGGAGCGTGCGTAGGGTGTGGAAGCAGGCAGATGGGACTGTGTTTACCGGTTTTTCATAGTTAACTTGCTGTCCAGGATGATGCAGAGGTTGCAGGCATGGTCTGTCGGGGCGCGAGAAGGGCCAAGTTCATCAGGCCACCAAGTGTCATTCCATGGCGAGGTGTTCTTCCTAAAGATTTGGACTTCTGTCTTGTCTGTGTTGAGCTTGAGACAGCTGCACTTCATCCAGTCGGTAACATTTACCATACATCTGTAGCAGCTGGAGCTGGTGGTGGAGGGGTCTTCTGACATCAGATAAGCTGGGTGTCATTGGCATAGGAGATAATGTTGAGTTCATGTGATCTGATGGTGTTGGCCAGGAGGGTCATTTATGTGTTGAACTGGGGGTGATGTGGCTAGACCAGCAGATGATTTGGACGTGTAGTCCGGAGCTCCGCTAGACCTCGCCAGAAACAGGGGGCATAAATCCTGACCAAGACTCCAAAGGACCCTTCCTGATGGAGCCCCCCCCCACTGCTGCCATCCCCCACACAGTGGGGCAGGGGGTGAGTTATGGGACCCTGAGGTCAGACTACCGGCTGATACAGAGTGCTGGCCCAGGCCAAATCATGGCAGCCATTGGACGAGCCGGAAGACGGGGAGCCCGTTGGTGTGCTGCACTGCTCCCGGATCCAGCAACCGGGTGGTCAGACCCGGAGTGGGCGCGGCATGCATTAAGTTTGTGGAACAGCATTGGCAGGGATATCGCCCTGCGGTGAGTGTGGAGGGCTACAACAAACCGAAAATGGGTTGACCCGCAACGAAGAGAGGTGGAGGCAGTGCTACATTTGTGCTTGTTGTTTCCGGTGTGGAGCACCAGTACTTATTTTTGAGGACCGGTGATGGGTTTTCTGCATCAGGCATTTACTGCGAGCCAAAGACACATATGGGAAAGACGGGGGGAAGAGAAAAACAAAAAGGCGTTCAAAGGGAGAGAGCCTAAGGCTGCAAGACTGAGCTGAAGAGGCAGGGAGTGGCTGTAAATGGATTAAAGAGGCCTGAGAAGGCTTTAGGATTACGCTGCCTTGATGTTCTGTGTTTGCACATTTAGTTGCAGCAAACGCGTGTTTCACAGGAGAGCTTCGGGCACCGGCACGTTTTTATTTACAAATTAAGCACTGGGTGGAGGAGACCTGTGGTCTGCAGTGACCACAAGGACTTGGGTGGCAATGCACCTTGGGACCTGAGGATGACCCAAGCCTGCGGCAATGACCTAGAGAGACGATTGGTGGGCCGCTTCCTCCTGCCTGGGTCTTAACCACAAGCTGAAGCAGAGAAGGCAGGTACGGGGCTGAGGTCAGGGGCCACCAGTGAGGCTTGGTTGGCCTGGCGACACCCACTACTGCAGAGCTGGGCTGGGGTGATGCCCGGAGAGAGATCCCTTGACTCCTTTGCATGTGGCTTACTCCCCCTTCCCCATCCCCTCTGGGGGAGACTACACAGGGGTGAGATTCTTCTGCCGCAGACTACAAGACCTAAACCAGGAGCAGGCGGAAACATGAGTGTGGGGATTGCCTGAAACCAGAAGTGTGCGAGCTGAACGGAACCTGAGGACCCTTGGATATGTTTCCCCCACCCAATCTCCCTCTGGACCATTGACATTGACCTCGGCATTCGCGGTGCTCCCCCTTCCACTGCTATGCTGCCACACACTCCTCAGAGGCCCTCAAGAAGCATACCGGTGACAGAGCGGGACAGCATATTGTAATCCTGAGGTGTGACCAAACTACTACTGTGCAGCGACTGTGGGAGGACAGTGCGGAGGAAGGGAGGTCTCCCAGGATGGAGTGGCTTGGGGACCTCATAAGAGGCAGGAGAGGACTCTGCAGCACTGGCACAACAAGAACGCCAGCAATCCTGAAGGCAATCAAAGAGACAAAACAGCTCAGGAGACACAAATAGTGATGCAGGCGGAAGACGTGGGGCTCCTCAGGGACGACCAAAGGAAGTTAGCAGACTGGGTAAAAGACACAGAAAATACGCTGGAAACCACGGTACTGCAACTTAAAGACCTGAACCTGAAAGTCACCGCCATGGACAGAGAAATGAAATGTCTCTGAGCCCTTTTCTGACATGGAGAGTTGATCGATGTAGGAGGCTGGCCTGGCTTGTAGTGAGTACCAAGGGGTACTTACACCTTGCACCAGGTCCAGGTATCCCTTATTAGTGTAGAGGGTGTGAGAAAGTAGCCTCTTTCTAGCCTTGTTACCCCCACTTTTGGCCTGGTTGTGAGTGTATGTCAGGGTGTTTTCACTGTCTCACTGGGATCCTGCCAGCCAGGGCCCAGTGCTCATAGTGAAAACCCTATGTTTTCAGTATGTTTGTTATGTGTCACTGGGACCCTGCTAGTCAGGACCCCAGTGCTCATAAGTTTGTGGCCTACATGTATGTGTTCCCTGTGTGGTGCCTAACTGTCTCACTGAGGCTCTGCTAACCAGAACCTCAGTGGTTATGCTCTCTCTGTACAAATTGTCACTAACAGACTAGGGACCAATTTTACCAATTCACATTGGCATACTGGAACACCCTTATAATTCCCTAGTATATGGTACTGAGGTACCCAGGGTATTGGGGTTCCAGGAGATCCCTATGGGCTGCAGCATTTCTTTTGCCATCCATAGGGAGCTCTGACAATTCTTACACAGGCCTGCCACTGCAGCCTGAGTGAAATAACGTCCTTGTTATTTCACAGCCATTTTTCACTGCACTTAAGTAACTTATAAGTCACCTATATGTCTAACCTTTACCTGGTAAAGGTTAGGTGCAAAGTTACTTAGTGTGAGGACACCCTGGCACTAGCCAAGGTGCCCCCACATTGTTCAGGGCCAATTCCCCGGACTTTGTGAGTGCGGGGACACCATTACACGCGTGCACTACATATAGGTCACTACCAATATGTAGCTTCACAATGGTAACTCGGAATATGGCCATGTAACATGTCTATGATCATGGAATTGCCCCCTCTATGCCATCCTGGCATAGTTGGCACAATCCCATGATCCCAGTGGTCTGTAGCACAGACCCTGCTACTGCCAAACTGCCTTTCCTGGGGTTTCACTGCAGCTGCTGCTGCTGCCAACCCCTCAGACAGGTTTCTGCCCCCCTGGGGTCAAGCCAGGCTTGTCCCAGGATGGCAGAACAAAGGACTTCCTCTGAGAGAGGGTGTTACACCCTCTCCCTTTGGAAAATGGTGTGAAGGCAGGGGAGGAGTAGCCTCCCCCAGCCTCTGGAAATGCTTTCTTGGGCACAGATGTGCCCAATTCTGCATAAGCCAGTCTACACCGGTTCAGGGGACCCCTTAGCCCTGCTCTGGCGCGAAACTGGACAAAGGAAAGGGGAGTGACCCCTCCCCTGACCTGCACCTCCCCTGGGAGGTGTCCAGAGCTCCTCCAGTGTGCTCCAGACCTCTGCCATCTTGGAAACAGAGGTGCTGCTGGCACACTGGACTGCTCTGAGTGGCCAGTGCCACCAGGTGACGTCAGAGACTCCTTCTGATAGGCTCCTTCAGGTGTTGCTAGCCTATCCTCTCTCCTAGGTAGCCAAACCCTCTTTTCTGGCTATTTAGGGTCTCTGTCTCTGGGGAAACTTTAGATAACGAATTCAAGAGCTCATCAGAGTTCCTCTGCATCTCTCTCTTCACCTTCTGCCAAGGAATCGACTGCTGACCGCGCTGGAAGCCTGCAACACTGCAACAAAGTAGCAAAGACGACTACTGCAACTCTGTAACGCTGATCCTGCCGCCTTCTCAACTGTTTTCCTGGTGGTGCATGCTGTGGGGGTAGTCTGCCTCCTCTCTGCACTAGAAGCTCCGAAGAAATCTCCCGTGGGTCGACGGAATCTTCCCCCTGCAACCGCAGGCACCAAAAAGCTGCATTACCTGTCCCTTGGGTCTCCTCTCAGCACGACGAGCGAGGTCCCTCGAATCCAGCAACTCTGTCCAAGTGACCCCCACAGTCCAGTGACTCTTCAGTCCAAGTTTGGTGGAGGTAAGTCCTTGCCTCACCTCACTAGACTGCATTGCTGGGAACCGGGACTTTTGCAGCTACTCCGGCCCCTGTGCACTTCCGGCGGAAATCCTTTGTGCACAGCCAAGCCTGGGTCCACAGCACTCTAACCTGCATTGCATGACTTTCTAAGTTGGTCTCCGGCGACGTGGGACTCCTTTGTGTATCTTCGGGTGAGCACCGTTTCACGCATCCTTATAGTGCCTGTTTCTGGCACTTCTCCGGGTGCTACCTGCTGCTGAGAGGGCTTTTTGTCTTGCTCGACGTCCCCTCTCTCTCCTGACGCAATTTGCGACATCCTGGTCCCTCCTGGGCCACAGCAGCATCCAAAAACGCTTACCGCACGATTTGCAGCTAGCAAGGCTTGTTGGCAGTCTTTCGGCGGGAAAATACTTCTGCACAACTTTCCACGGCAAGAGGGATCCGTCCTCCAAAGGGGAAGTCTCTAGCCCTTTTCGTTCCTGCAGAATCCTCAGCTTCTTCTGTCCAGTAGAAGCTTCTTTGCATCCACAGCTGGCATTTCCTGGGCATCTGCCCATCTCCGACTTGCTTGTGACTTTTGGACTTGGTCCCCTTGTTCCACAGGTACCCTCGACTGGAAATCCATCGTTGTTGCATTGCTGGTTTGTGTCTTTCCTGCAGTATTCCCCTATCACGACTCCTTTGTCCTTTGGGGAACTTTAGTGCACTTTGCACTCACTTTTCAGGGTCTTGGGGTGGGCTATTTTTCTAACCCTCACTATTTTCTAATAGTCCCAGCGACCCTCTACAAGGTCACATAGGTTTGGGGTCCATTCGTGGTTCGCATTCCACTTTTGGAGTATATGGTTTGTGTTGCCCCTATCCCTATGTGTCCCCATTGCATCCTATTGTAACTATACATTGTTTGCACTGTTTTCTAAGACTATACTGCATATTTTTGGTATTGTTTACATATATCTTGTGTATATTTCCTATCCTCTCACTGAGGGTACACTCTGAGATACTTTGGCATATTGTCATAAAAATAAAGTACCTTTATTTTTAGTATAACTGTGTATTGTGTTTTCTTATGATATTGTGCAAGTGACACTAGTGGTACTGTAGGAGCTTCACTCGTCTCCTAGTTCAGCCTAAGCTGCTCTGCTAAGCTACCATTATCTATCAGCCTATGCTGCTAGATACCCTATACACTAATAAGGGATAACTGGGCCTGGTGCAAGGTGTAAGTACCCCTTGGTACTCACTACAAGCCAGTCCAGCCTCCTACAGTCTTCAATCACTGTTTTGCATCACCGTCTTTCACTGCTCACTCATACTTCTTCTCCAGGCACATTTTCACCACAGTTCTGCCACTAGGACCTAAACTGTGCTTCACAAATGTGAACTTCCTTTTTATTGAGAGAACACACCCCGCCACTGGTGTCCAGATATGCTTTGGACATCACCTTTTACTATTTCTAGTCTAACAATGGTGCACCAGTAAAGCAAGAAATGGAGCTGGTAGTGCTTGTCCGATCACTATATTATTGCTCCTGGGAGACTTTTCACTCCTATTCACACAGTCAAGGCGAATTACTGGTTGGAAGAAGCTAGAGAGCCAATGAAAATTCGCCTCCAGAACTTCAGGCAGGGAAAAGATAACTTTCTTAAAGTTACTTTTCCTTGATATTTATTAATCAGACTTCACGATTGGATTGAATTTTATTAACTATTTAAAATGGCTGTTTAATTATTTTTTAGCCGGTCCCATTTGCGAGATACAGTATTACGTTAATCTGTATTCTGGTTTTCTACATAGGAAGCTAAGCCTGCCACAGTGAACATAGCTGCTAGGTGATAGTAAATGTGAGGACATGTTAACATTAAATTCCTACATGTCCTACTTTTACATACCATGCACTCTTCCTTCCGGCTACAAGGCCTATATAGTGGGGACTTAGGGGGTTATTCTAACTTTGGAGGAGGTGTTAATCCATCCCAAAAGTGACGGAAAAGTGACGGATTTACCACCAGCCGTATTACGAGTCCATTATATCCTATGGAACTCGTAATACGGCTGGTGGTATATCCGTCACTTTACCGTCACTTTTGGGACGGATTAACACTCCTCCAAAGTTAGAATAACCCCCTTAATGTTTAAAAATGAGGTTTTTATGTCAAAAGGGTTTATTTTGACATATTGAACCGCAGTTTCTACACTTCTAGGGTCAGGCTCCAATGGTAGGCCTTAAGCCATGTTTTCTCTGTCACTGTAGTGCAGTGGTTCCCAAACTGTGCGCCGTGGCACCCCAGTTCGCCACTAATCTCAGCCAGGGGTACCACGGTCACTTCAAAACTATCAATGCTGCTCAGCAGTGAACCTTTGCAGATTGTTTCAATGCACTGCAGTTCCTGTAAGAGCACAGATTTCCAGACTTCGGAACAGCAGCTCTAGTTGCATCATTTTTCCACTTTTGTAAGCCACCTCATACAGACAAAAACTGCAGTTTTTCAGAAGAATGGGACCCCTGCCCTAACACACTCAAGGTGACTCAGTTTTGTTTTCATTGTTGCATTCTCTCAGCTTTGCTGGATGAAGTAGTGAAACATGCTGGTATTTACATGGTTTTCTAAATTCCTGTGTTAGTAACAGTCAGTCTGGCCTTTAAATGACCATAGATACTCAGACTTACTCCTTCAACAAATTGATATACTTTTGATTCCAGAATGTATGTAGTAGGGATTTCCACATATCCTCTTTCAGCGTCTGATGCTGTACAGAAACAACAAGCTGCCAGGATTGCATTTGGCATTTTAATGTATTCTCTTTTTCTTCACTGTGAACTGATGCTGCATTAGCCATCATTATACAACGTCTCTGCTAGAAGGCTGATGAATGAGAATTACAGTGCACACTGTAGCCCTCCTCCCACCTGCCAAATAAATGTAATGTGACGGGTAGCCGGGGCCAATGGCCAATTGGTCAAGGGCGCAGCAGGTCGAAAAAGTTTGGGAACCACTGCTGTAGTGGATGGCACAATATGTGCTGCAGTCCACTGGTCGTTTTAAACTTCTAGGCCCTGGGTACATTTTGCATCATATAATACGGTCCTTGAGGCAAGGTGAATAGATCAATTAGGAATACGACAATTTGACCATGTTAAAAAGGGGAGCACAGGCACTACTGGTTAGAAGCAGTAAAATGCACAGGGTTCTTTAGTCAGCAAATACAGAATGAGGCAAAAATATGGGGGTACACCTCACAATAGATGGTAATTTCCTAGATAGGTCAGTTTAAATTAGATGAACAAAGATGGTATGAGCATCTTCTGGAGCCGAGATATGCCCCCAGAATTGCTTTTCTAACTTAGAAGCTGTAAGCCACCAGCACTAGCGCTAACATTAAACGAATGTAGACCATTGGCACGTTGAAACCTCTTTTAAAGACTAGAAAGCGTTTTAGGGCCAGTAATGGCTGGTATAGATCTTCTGATGGAATGTTGCAATGTCTGTCCTTCTGTTTTAGCCTGTTTATGTTAAAAGATTATTTCCCTCAGTAGCTGGAATGTTCTAACAGCATTAAAGCCCTTCTGCCCTAGGTTGGACTGATTGTTGAAGGTCCTCGTCACACCTCCTCAGGGCTTTTAATAACTGATATGGCCCTCGGAAGTAGACAATGAGAGAAAAGCTTGAGCAGGGACGTAGCTCGGTTATTAAGGTTCAGTGCTGTGAACGTCGGATTTACCAACGTTAGCGCAGGCAAATCTTGTGAAAATACATTATATGAGAAGCAGGACACAAGGGGGGGCTTATAAGGCAGTGCATATTTTTAGGAGTACTTAAAACACAATATTTTTCAAACAAAGCAACATTTGTAAGACCTTTAAAACAGAGACAAGAGACCGAGTGTGTGTGAGTGATTTGTCTGCGTATTTGTAATAATCCCAGGTGAAATCCAGCAGACACCTCACCATACCCGACTGAAAGCACCTGTACCCAACCATTTACTACACAATACATTGTTTAGGGAGGGGTAACACCCTAAACACCACCCCCCGAAGCTACCCCCTCAGATTGAGGTGTCTATG
Organism: Pleurodeles waltl; assembly: GCF_031143425.1. Lineage (NCBI taxonomy): Eukaryota > Metazoa > Chordata > Amphibia > Caudata > Salamandridae > Pleurodeles > Pleurodeles waltl. The sequence goes on along the minus strand of NC_090436.1, from coordinate 15,247,213 downwards.
ATGTCACTCAGGTACCCAAGGGCCTTTAACAACAAGTGTAGCCTTGGGTGGAAGGGCTCTGTTGCTAATAGAACATTCCACCCAACGAGGAAAGAATCGACTAACACAGACATTAAAAAAGATTAGCAATGCTTAATAAGCCCCTAATTTTTAACAACGTATAATTTAATGTTATGAATAGTCCTCAAAATCTGCCCCTGGTTTACACTGCTCAACAGCGGCTGAGGAGTAATGGGGGAGCCATACATAACATGGATTCTCTTCTCTGTCCCAAAAGTAACAAAATCATTAAACAGGCCTCCAGCCATAGTCCTCTCCCTCCCTCTATGCCACCCCACGCCGCCCCTTCTAGAAGCTGTGACCTCTGCCCTTCATCAGATGAAAGGGCCAGCAGTGCAGATGCACTGACCCCCTCTCAAGGAGTCTAGAGGTGCTTTATGATGAAGCCTCACAGGATTGTTTTTGTGCAGGAAGGTGCCCCTTCCTGCACAGAAACAATCCTGCATACATTGCAGACACACTTGCACCATGGTACAAGGATGCCTGCATTGGCGCTAGGCAGCCCATTGTGCACAAGCGTAGGAGGAAAAATACAGGGCATTCTTCCCCTTTCCAAGTGACGCAATGTGCACTGCTCCACTTTTTCATAAATCTTGCCCCACGTTTGGAATTTAGTTCATTTGAGCAGAAAAGCATTTCAAGTTTAGTTCCAGGTGGTCCCCTGCTTCACTGCTTAGCTGCCAAATGCTTTACACGACAAGCACACAGCTACCTCTAAATATGACCTCTATATCACACAAAAATAAAAAGAGTATAGCTGGTAAATTGTAAAATATTAATCTGAGGAGACTCCTAACAACTTGTGCTCTCCATATTTTGCAGCTTGTGAACACCTCGTACAGCAAGGCAATGGAAGAGGATCGCCTTATGAAAATTGACAGAATCAAGCTTGAGGCTAGCCAGGCTGTTGACGCTGATTACGCAGGAGCTGCAGCAGACTATGACCGAGGACACCTCAACCCCGCGTCACATCATGTGGATAGACCCGCCTCCGAGTCCACCTGCACCTTAACCAACATTGTGCCACAGGACAGTACACTCAACCAGGGGCTATGGGCACAATATGAAGATGCCACAATGAGACAAAACACTAATGGGTGCCAAAAGACTTACGCCATTGTAGGCGTCATCCCTGGGGAGAAGACCATATTGAGTGGGCGGGTTAATGTCCCCAGCAAGATGTGGGCTGCAGCCTGCTGTATTACCCCAGGAGGAGGGGTGAGGTCCTGGGCCGTGATTGCTAACAATGTTAGCACAGGCACAGTAGACCCAATCACTATAAAGAACTTACAAGAAGAAATAGCCAAGTACACAAAGCGAGGTGTCCGATTGTTCCATGAGGAATGCCCCATAAACAATCTTTAGTTTGAGCCTGAAGATGAAAATAGCCTGTGGCCGGTGAATGCTACTCACATCCCTTCAGAGTTATAGTTGCTTAGATGCTCCCTTCCATCCTTCATCCCAGTGTAGCTTCTCCCTCTTGGTTGGACCATTCCATCCCAGATAGGTGAAGCACTATATAAATATACAGCTCTCATGCAAAGTGCTATACCATTCTGGGCATTAGACATTTGGGGGCATAGTTATAAGAGGAGTTGCATTGCTCTTGCAACACGTAAATCCATAATGTGATTTATCAAACCATGCAAGGCCACCTTCCGTGGCCCTGGGTGGCTTGATAAATCTGCATAAAGCAGCACAAAATGTTGCATAGCGTTACTCTGCCCCCAGGAGGCTTTCTGTGGGTGTTGTCCCACGTATCCACCGTGGATTTTGACACATTCCAAGATTCACCAAAAGTGGTGGTATACATGGGAATATGCCAAAATCCTTCACCTTCCTGCACAAACCCAATCCTTCTTACAATGCAGGCAAGGTGCAAGGGTGGCCGCATTGGTGCTAGGCAGCCGGTTGAATGCCAGCGCAGGGGAAAGGACAGGAATGCACCGTATTCGTCACACCTGCCCTTTTCCACTCACGGAGCACAGCAAAGAGACTTGCTGCCCTTCGCTGCATGACAGTTTTATAAATATGCCCCACAGCTTTTACGGAGAACACATAACAACCATTAGAACATTAGAACATTAGAACGCTGGGAGCTCCATTGAAGACAATGTAATGGCTCAAGACAACAATGAGCAGAGGTGCTCAAACTTGCCAATGCTTGTTTCTTTCTTTTTCCTTGTTTAGGTTAGAATGCTCTAACTGCATTATACCTCTTATGCCTCGGGAGATACCACTCGTTAAAGTGCCCTCCCTCGTTATAGGTCTGTGCCTGCGGCGCAGGCTTATAACCCATGGAAGAGCCTTTAATGACTGCTATTGCCCTCGGCCGCGTGCTCTAATCCTATAGCATAGCTACTGACTGACAGCTGTAAAGCCATGTTAGGTTCCATTAGCTCCCGTGTAAATACACATAGATTCCTCTCATATATGTAAGAGCAGACCTTCCTTCCAAGCAATGAAGCATTGTGTAACTGGTTATGTTGTGAGTGGGAGTGAGTGTAGGGGGTTAGATGAGAATGGGGGGTGTTGAGGGATCATTATTCTCATGAAACTGACCCTAGGTTAAACACTCTAAATAAAAGTGTCATTCACTTGTAACTAAAATTCAAATAAAATAAATTTGCTGCATATTACAAATGCCTGTCACTGCTTCAATTAACACGGACAAGGCAAGAATATTTTGACAAATATTTTATACCTTTGAAAAACACATGAAGAGAATAGGTGCCCTAAGAAATTGACCTGCAGCGTGTAGGTGCATTTGACACATTCACACAACCACTTAAATATCCCTATGTTTTACACCCTTTCCCTGTATCCCAGTCGTTTGATGTTTCCCCATCCACTCACACTTCACCACAACCTTGGGCATTCTTAACTCGGTGTACTGCCATTTGTTAAATTTTGTTTTGACCAATGACTTTGTGTTTCACCACTGCGCATATTAGTTGCTCAATGTTCACCAGTAGCACATTGTATGTTTTGTTCAGTTTAGCCGCCTATGTGCTTTGACATTGCATTAGCCATTACATTCTGTATTCTGCCTATTGGCTTTGACATGCTGTATCCAGTCTAGCCGCCTATTGGCTTTGACATTGCATTCCTATTGGCTTTGACATGATGTATTCAGTTTAGCTGCCTATTGACTTTGACATGCTATTAGATATTCTGCCTATTGGCTTTGACATGATATCAGCTCAGCTGCCTATTGGCTTTGACATGATATTATACATTGCATTTTATATTCAGCTCAGCTGCCTATTGGCTTTGACATGATATTATACATTGCATTTTGTATTCAGCTCAGCTGCCTATGGGCTTTGACATGATATAAGACATTGCATTTTGTATTCAGCTCAGCTGCTTATTGGCTTTGACATGACACTAGACATTGCATTTGATATTTAGGTTAGCTGCCTATTGCCTTTAACATGACATTGCATTTGATATTTAGGTTAGCTGCCTATTGCCTTTAACGTGGAGTTAGACATTGCAGTTGAGAATCCAAGCTGTATTTTTCCAAGCTGTGTTTTTGCACCAGAGAACCAAGATGTTTTTCTCACAGTAGACTAGACCTGATAAGAGAGGGTACATGGGTGTTGTTTTTCTTCGCTTGAGCTTGGGAACAGGAGTAGTCTTGGAGACCTGGCCAGTCTCCAAAAGGCTTGCTCAGTTTCCCAGGTCTGAGAGGAGGGGGCACACCTTTGTAACGAATGTAACAGGCTGCAGAGAGTCAGATTCGAATCTGCCGGACCTCGTGCTGGAGCTTGGCGCCAGCTGCCAGCAATCCCGTGTGGGTAGATGAATCTCTTTCTCGCGGCTGACAGGGGTCATCAGCTTGCAGACCTTAGAAAGATGAAGCTGTAAATAGTTCCCACACGGTGAAGTATTTGTTTTGCTTTGCATTCAATATCTTATAAATATAACCTGCTGTGTATATTGCAAACTGATATATTTTGTTTGATTAACGCGGACTTGAAAGCTACTAATTCGTCATTCATAAATATTGTGGTTGGGGAAGAATTAACAACAATAAAAGTCTTCTTTGACCTCAGAAGTGCATTTCTGTTGTGTTATGTTAGTGCTTAGAAACTAGCTAAGAGGAAAGCACTACAATTGGTACCAGAAGTGGGGTGGTGTCGGTCATTAAGAGGTGATTAAGAGGGTGTTGACGAGTTGGTAGATTTCTAAGTGCACACTTTAAAAGTGTAATTGTTTTTGTTGTTTGGAGATTTACAGAAATTGTTTTTTTGGAGAATCACAGTAGCACGGCAGACCATGTCTGAGAATGCATGTGTTGGTAAACTGCCCGATGGTGCTAAGAAAAACTGTGAATTGTTTTCTGTTTGGAGAATTACAGAAGCACAGCAGACCATTTTTGAAAATGCATGTGTAGCTAAAATGCCTGATAGTGTTTTGAGAAATAATTTCTGTTGTACATATGTAGAAAAAGTGTCTTTTGGAAGTAATGATGACAGAAAGGTCTGGATACCTTTATCTGCTTACAGAGAAATGCAGGAGAAATGTAGGAAGTTGGAACATGAAAATAGGAATTTACGTGAGCAAATTAGCCCGACTGAAAGTTATAAAAAGGCTGTTTTTGAAGAATCTTTCTTGTCCCATTCCAGTAATGAGGGGGTTAAGACAGCTCCGAGCTGCACTGAGTTTTCGTGTGAGCCAGGGTTTTTGGCAGCCAAAATGCATTCCTTAACTGATAACACGGACGAGAGAGACCAGAATGTGATTTACGAGTTACCGTTGCAAAATGCACAAGTAAAACAAAGGATTTTAGAGCAAGACACCCCGAGTTTCATTAGCTTGTTTGATTTTTGGAAAAAGAATAGCCCTCATTTGAGAGAAATCCTAACACTTTTGTATATGGTCACTGTGAAAAATTATATGCAGTTGCGCGCTTGTGATTTGGCAAATGAAATAATGCAGACTTCAGGTTTCTGCGCAGTGCAAGAAGGAAATACTTATGTACATTTAAATCAAGAACAAGGAAAGAAAATAGTGCCCCTAGCTAGAATCATACAATGGATCTGGTACTTGCAAGACAGGACTAGAGTACCACAGGTAAAAGAGTTATCAATGAAGTTGTGTGCACCATTTGAATTTGTGTCTACTGAAGATAAAAAGCATGTTTGTTTTACTAATGATTCATTGACTGAAATGTTGTTTTCTGGCACAGGAGAAGGAACAGCGTTGTATAATGTGTGTCAGATTTTAAAGCAAGAGCTACGTGAGATGTGTCATTTTTACGCTGATTTTTGGTCCATTGCTAATGTTTTAGCACCTAACTGGTTCAATTACCTTGCAGATGTTAATGAGAAAAATTCAGAGAGAGAAGTGTTCACCCAGAATTCTGCCTTAGTGGGGATGGCTAAGTGGGTGCCCCAGAAATGTGAACAGCTGAGAGAAAAAGCCACTTACAGGTGGGCAGAGATGAGAGAGATGCACATTCCCCTAGTTTTGATAAAAACTGTGCAGCACGCACAAAAGCAATCTGTCATGCAAGCAGTCACAGAGCAGTTGGGGAGAGGAAAGTTACCAGAACAGAAATGGCAAATTGATCAGGTTTTAGGGAGAGTGATTGCTGCAAATTACCAAGGAAAAATCGAAATTACGCTGATACCTAGAAAAGAATCTGATTCATTCAAACAAATTGGAGACAGAATGGCCCAAATTCGCAAAAGTGCAGTGAATGGAGGTTTGTTAAAGAAGGAGTCTGCCCCAGCCCTTCTGACAGTGCAAGAAAAGGGAAGCTGTGGCGCAGCAGATAAAAACCTCAGTGCTGATATGTGGGCTGAAGCCCCAAGTGATCCTCCAGAACCTGCAGAAAATATAACAAAGGGCCTCAAAAACGTCCTGCTGATTATAAAACAGGGAAAGAAAGAGGAAGGGTGCAGTTTAAATGAAAAATGTTATTTGCAAGAAAAGTCATACTTGTTTCTTTTGCAGATCCTACCACGTTTCGCCACTGTCCCTGAGTGTGCTGTGTGGTCCCCCTTACGGTGTGTGCGTGTGGGGTCGGGGAAGGGACCGAATCCCCAACCGGAACCTGGCTGAGTAAAGTGCCAGCACCATGGATCCATTTTGCGCAAACTGCGCCTTCAGTTCAAGTTCAACTTGTTTGATTGCATTCTTCCACTGGAACTAAGCTGTGTGTTTTTTTTTTTTTCCCTCTCGTATGGAACTCCAACTTTTGCTTATCTTCCAGCAAACCTTTCAGGTGGACCGTGCCCCTCTACATGAGTAGAACTCATGCCACATCAAATTGCTAACACTGTTGGGTTAGAGACTCACTCAGAGTATAAAAATTGCCCAGTCTTTTCTGTATAGATGTATCTGATGTGAAAGGTTATGAAATCAATGTGTTAATTCACTTCTATTGCTTTACAGGGATTGTTTTGATCATTCAAATGTGACTTGCTGATAATGTTTTTTTTTTGTGCTGATGTTTTTTTGTTTTTGTTTGAAACAAGAGATATGTGAAACAAAAATTCATTGGTCAAAGGGCGGAATGTACTGCCATTTGTTAAATTTTGTTTTGACCAATGACTTTGTGTTTCACCACTGCGCATATTAGTTGCTCAATGTTCACCAGTAGCACATTGTATGTTTTGTTCAGTTTAGCCGCCTATGGGCTTTGACATTGCATTAGCCATTACATTCTGTATTCTGCCTATTGGCTTTGACATGCTGTATCCAGTCTAGCCGCCTATTGGCTTTGACATTGCATTCCTATTGGCTTTGACATGATGTATTCAGTTTAGCTGCCTATTGACTTTGACATGCTATTAGATATTCTGCCTATTGGCTTTGACATGATATCAGCTCAGCTGCCTATTGGCTTTGACATGATATTATACATTGCATTTTATATTCAGCTCAGCTGCCTATGGGCTTTGACATGATATAAGACATTGCATTTTGTATTCAGCTCAGCTGCTTATTGGCTTTGACATGACACTAGACATTGCATTTGATATTTAGGTTAGCTGCCTATTGCCTTTAACATGACATTGCATTTGATATTTAGGTTAGCTGCCTATTGCCTTTAACGTGGAGTTAGACATTGCAGTTGAGAATCCAAGCTGTATTTTTCCAAGCTGTGTTTTTGCACCAGAGAACCAAGATGTTTTTCTCACAGTAGACTAGACCTGATAAGAGAGGGTACATGGGTGTTGTTTTTCTTCGCTTGAGCTTGGGAACAGGAGTAGTCTTGGAGACCTGGCCAGTCTCCAAAAGGCTTGCTCAGTTTCCCAGGTCTGAGAGGAGGGGGCACACCTTTGTAACGAATGTAACAGGCTGCAGAGAGTCAGATTCGAATCTGCCGGACCTCGTGCTGGAGCTTGGCGCCAGCTGCCAGCAATCCCGTGTGGGTAGATGAATCTCTTTCTCGCGGCTGACAGGGTTCATCAGCTTGCAGACCTTAGAAAGATGAAGCTGTAAATAGTTCCCACACGGTGAAGTATTTGTTTTGCTTTGCATTCAATATCTTATAAATATAACCTGCTGTGTATATTGCAAACTGATATATTTTGTTTGATTAACGCGGACTTGAAAGCTACTAATTCGTCATTCATAAATATTGTGGTTGGGGAAGAATTAACAACAATAAAAGTCTTCTTTGACCTCAGAAGTGCATTTCTGTTGTGTTATGTTAGTGCTTAGAAACTAGCTAAGAGGAAAGCACTACACTCGGGTACCCTATTGTGGGCATAGGAGTGCCAACCAAATGATTGTCTGCTGTGATGACCTAGTGTGGGCCTGGGAGTGCCAACCAAATGATTGTATCTGCTGTGGTGCCCTAGTGTGGGTTAGGAGTGCCAACCAAATGATTGTGTCTGCTGTGGTGCCCTAGTGTGGGTTAGGAGTGCCAACCAAATGATTGTGTCTGCTGTGGTGAGCTAGTGTGGGCTAGGAGTGCCAACCAAATGATTGTGTCTGCTGTGGTGACCTAGTGTGGGCCTGTGAGCGCCAACCAAACCATTGATTCTGCTGTGGTGCCTTAGTATAGGCCTGGAACTGACAACCAAACCATTGAGTCTGTTGTGGTGCCCTAGAGTGGGCCTGGGAGTGCTAACCAAATGACTGTGTCTGCTGTGGTGCCCTAGAGTGGGCCTGGGAGTGCTAACCATATGACTGTGTCTGCTGTGGTGACCTAGTGTGGGCCTGGGAGTGCCAACCAAATGACTGTGGCTGCTGTGGTGACCTAGTATGGCCCTGGGAGTGCCAACCAAATGATTGTGTCTGCTGTGGTGACCTAGTGTGGGCGTGGGAGCGCCAAAAAAAACATTGAGTCTGCTGTGGTGCCTTAGTATAGGCCTGGAACTGACAACCAAACCATTGAGTCTGCTGTGGTGCCCTAGAGTGGACTTCCAGTGCCAAACAAATGATTGAGTCTGGTGTTTGTGTTTGGCTGTCAGAGGTTACTAGAGAGTTTGTTCAACCTTTAGTTTAGAACTGGATCAGGTAGGTTAGTGGCATTAGTTTGTAGTATCTTTTGTGTACGGAAGGTTGTGCAGGACTTTCCATTTGCCTGGTCAGTTGTCCATTGCTCAGGGGACTAAAGTATATGTGCAACATGGCACAATGATGATGCAGTGTTATGCACATGAGGGTGTGATACATTTACCCTGGTTTTAGCGTAATGGTCCAATAGTCCTGGGGCGTTTGTTGCTGTGTGCATGACACTCCTGCTGGTTTTAGCGGCAAGTGCCAGCTATAGGGCACTGATCAATGAATGAATCAAATTTTGTAAAGTGAGAACAGCTGCCCGAAAAGCACATCCTAGCGCTGAAAAGACAGAGGGAGAAAAACCTGAGGATGTTTAGGTGGCTGCAAAAGGGAGCTTATGAGCTTTTCTCAAAAGCAAGTTTCCAATGGGATCAGGTTGAGATCAACAGTAAATGTGTTCCACAGTTTTGCGGCGATGAGAATAGATGCATCCCGCCCACCTTCACAGAGAGGCAGTTTAGTGTCTCAAGAAGGTTATCAATTGAGGATCCCAGGATGACAGAAGGGCAGCATGGTTGTAGCAAATCTAGCTGATACCTAGGGCCTTGCTTGTGAAATGCTGTATGGTTGATCACAAGTGCATTACAATGTATCCTTTTATGCACAGGGAACAAGTGTCACTCCTTGAGATTGTGGGAAACTGACTGGCACTGAGGAACCTTGAGAATGTGTCTGGCTGCCGCTTTTTACACTAGTTGGAGACGTGTGCAGCATATTGAGGAAGACCAAGGAAAGGAGAATTGGCGTAGTCCAATCTAGCGGTAATTAGAGAGCCTACAATAGTTTTGTGGGTGTCAAGAGGAAAAATTTCCAAGATTTTTTTCAGAGAACGTAGACGAGCAAAACAGGGGCTGCAACAGCTGAGATTTGAGGTCTAAAAGATACTTTATTATCAAATATGATAACAGACTCCTAGCCACAGAGGCAGCAGTAGTAACTATACCAAGTTCAGGTGACCACCATGATTGAGACCAGATGGACTTGAAGAACCAGAGATCAGAATCTCAGTTTTTGGGGAGTTCAGCTTGAGACAACTATTTTTCATCTAAAAGGCGACAACAGTGAGGCAATCTTTAAAAGAGTGTTGCGCCAGCATATGATTGACCTTGATAGAGACAATCAATGGCTTGTCATCCATATACATGACACCGGGTTCAAGCTCCCGAACTGTTGTGGGATCTCTTTAGCGCTTAGGTTAGACACCCTTATTTTAGCATTAGGCACATTGACTGTGCCTTTTACACTTAGAGACATTTTATTTGTGTTCTTATCTTTTAGCAAAGCTTGCTTTTAGCTAGTTGTTTTTATATTATAATCACATGCCTCTTTCAGGCTACACATCTTATTTGCCATTTATACATTTTATCAGGCATTTTCACATTTTATCAGATCCAAAATCTGATTTATTAAGCCACCCAAGGCCACTTGTGCCCTCTTTAAAGCTGTCATGTATGGTACCTGATATGCTAACTCGTATTTCCGCTCCAGGAGCCAGTACCTATTTTGTAGACAATTCAGTTTGTCAGGGATGTTCTTAGAACCCTGTTTGTGTTATTATATAAACACATAGGCCTAAGGAGGGCAGAGGGCATTCCAGTCACGGCCGTCCGGGGATGCACACCTTTCCACAGACAGCTTTGCTGATCCTGGTGCTCACTCTTTAGCTTCCCAGGAGGATGCGATCCTGACAACAAACAGACCACTGCTAGTCTATTCAGGTATGGGGTCAGGGACAGGCAGAAGGGTTACAACCACTATGCTCTCAGATCTAGACATAGGGCTTCAGCAGGGATCTCTGGACTTTCTAGAATCATACAAATTGATGGGGTTGTTTATCTGCTTTACCTTGTTTGTAATGAAGATGATTGTATTAAGTTTAATCTGCCTTTTATCACAGCCGCTGCTTTATATACCAGGATGCAATTGCTTTAATAAATGCATTGAAATCCAGTTTGTATCTTGTGTCCTTCCTTGGCATGAGTGAGTCACTGAGTAACTGAGTGAAAGGGGCAATATCTGTTTGCACGACTTCCCTGAGGAGTCATAGTGTTGGGTTAGATTGCCACAAATCACGCATTCCTTTCTAGAGTGGGTGAGGCACTGCCGGCTAGTCACAAGTTAGGCTGAGAGCTTCCAAAGTGGTGTGGGGCTGTCTCAGTCTCCCACACCGGGTGGTGCTGCCGCCCTAAACAGGCAGTCTTATCACCATAATGGGAACCGAATGACAGAGCAAGTTTAGCTACTAGGGCCGCATACACATTGAAAAGGGTAGGGCTGAGGCATGAGCCTTGTGCTCTGTTTTTGACAGCGGTAGAAGAGGAAGAGAGAGGATTGAGAGACTGATGGACATCTACAGGTAAGGATAGAGTAGACTCACTGCAACCCTGAGCCGCAAACACCTACGTCAGCAAGTCGTTGCAACAAGTGTGGTTTGGGACACAGTAAGGAGGTGGTGCAGCGGACATCAAGTATAGCTTTTAGGTGCTCAGATTCCATAGATAAAGCTGTTTCTGCACTATGTTGTTGTCAGAATCCTGATTGTGAGTCATGGAGAAGTCAGTGTATACTACAAGATAATTAAATTGTTGAGTATTGACCGATTTGTCTAACATTTTGCAAGTCGCCAAGAGAAGGGATATAGCCCTGAATTTTGGACTGGAGGGGCTCCAAATGACTTCATTAGAAGGGGGACTACTTGGGCCTGTTTCCAAATCTGGAGAATAGGGCTGTGTGTTTTGTAAGGGTGTAGGTATTTTAATATATGATGCCTGGTAATGTCCATTTGTAGAGTTGTCTGCAAGTAATTTGCAGTAGTCTTCCTACAAAAAACCTGGTACAAAGATGAATTTAACATGCAACAGAAGTCGTCTCGGACACATTCTTAAACACTGCCGACAGATCGAAGAGCACCAAGGCGATGGTGCAGAGGAGGTCTAGTATAGCTTGTAGGTGCTCAGATACCACATATAAGGCTGTTTATATAGTATGATGCTGCCAGAATCCTGATTGTGCGTCATGGAGATGTCAGGGTGCACAATAAGTTAACCAGACTGTTGAGCGTTGACCAATTTTAATAACATTTTAAAGGTCGCCGAGAGAAGTGATATAGACTTGAGGTTAGCTACAACAGGAGGCTCTCCAAATGACTTCATTGGCCTGTTTGCACATCTGGAAGACAGTTACCGCCAAAAGGGCTGTGTGTTTACATGGGAGTAAGGATTCTGTTTAGCATGTTATGCCTGGTGATGTCCATTTGTAGTGTTGACTGCAAGTCTTCTGAAGAGTCCTCCTCCAAGAAACCTGCAAAAGGATGAAATTAACATGCAAGGGTATTATAAACATGAACAAGATACCCACAGACCAACAAGTGACATAGAAGAGGTGCCTTGACCATACTGCTAGGAACAGATCATCTTTGGCAGTAGAAGATGGTTCACTTTGGTATCATGTATGTGCCCGGATTCATTCTGAAGAGCCTGACTACCAGATATGGGCCTCTAGCCAGTTTATTGCTCTACAGTGTGAATACGCCTCTGGGCTATCAGCATCACAATGAGGGGCAGATTTACAAGAAAGTGGCACATCAGTCCTGATGGGCAACTTTTCTTGCCTCCTCCTATGGCCCCCTAACTACACCATGGTTGCGCCATATTAACAATATGACCCACCATGGCCTTTTGTTACCACAACAGCGGCAACATGTTTGGTGCTGTTGTGGCGCTTTGCTGCACTAGTGCCAAAAATATTGGCGCTAATCCAGGAAAGGTCAGGGAGGCCCATAGGTTATTATGGGCGTGTCACCTTAACGCCTGCACTGAGCAGGCGTTTAAAATGATGGAACAATGGTGCAGTGAAATCTTGTAAATTTCACTGTGCCATTTTTTCAGGCCTCCCTATGGATACACTATGGCCCATATATATACTCTGTTTTAATCCAGCGCAAACGTAACTCCATATTTATATTTTGGCGCTAGACATGTCTAGTGTTGAAATATTAGAGTTAAAGTCATTTTTTGTCTGTGGAAAACTACCTTGCGTCAATGAGATGCAAGGTAGGCATTCCCAGGCAAAAAATGACTCTAAGGCCCTAGCGCCTTATTTATCCTCCCATGTAAAAATCACGCACGGGGGAGAAGAGGGGTCAAAAAATGGTGCAAAGTTTTCTTTGCACCATTTGTTAACGCCTGGGTCATGGCAGGCGTTAGGGAACCTGTGGGCCTATTTCCATGGTGGAACACCATGGAATAAGCCCAGAGGTGCCCTCCACAAGCCTCAGGGACACCCCCACCCACACCAGAGGGACAGCGGAGGATGGGGGACCCCATCCCAGGTAAGTATAGGCAAGTACAGGTAAGTATTTAATTAATTTTTTTTAAGTGCCACTGGAGGCCTTGAAATGGGCCCCACCTCCATGGCACAGGGTGCAATGGCCATTGGGGTGGTGGGCATGACTCCTGCCTTTTCTAAGGCAGGAGTCATGTGGCATGGTAGGTTTAGCGCCAGGAAATGACGCTAATCTGGGTAGAGTAATCTTTTTTTACTCTAACCAGCCTTTCGGTGCTAAACACCCATATCCCATACCACCACCCCCACCCGGCTAACGTCAATTTTTTTGACACCAGCCCACCCTTTGCGCCGGATTGCGCCATTCCATAAAATGGCACCCACCTGGCATCCTGGAATGGCGCAAGCCGGCCATATACTTTTTATGCAAACCTGCGTTAGCGCAGGTTTGCGTCAAAAAGTATAAATATGGGTCTATGTATGATGCACACATACTGTGCCACAAGGGGTTACAAAGTGGCACAATGTATGCATTGCACCACTTTGTAAATATGGCGAGGGGGAAGTCCTCCTTAACGCCGCCTTAGCGTAAAAATAAGTACGCTAGGGCGGCGCAAGGTGACGCTTAGGGCTTGTAAATATGCCCCTGAGTGCTGTAATAAATTCATGAAGTGTATTTAAGAGGAGACACAGTAATGTTTGTCGGTGACTTGAATGCATCGATTTAGAATAAACCAGTGAGGTTATTAAATAATACAGACATATAGGCATAGTCTAAATATTGTTTATAAAAATGCCGCCTATTTGACTTTATAATCGAAAATCCACATACAATGGAACAATATATCTGTAAAGGAAATTTAGGACACAATATTTATGTCAGACAACATCTTTGCTATTGATATTCAAACACACAACCTGGGCATGTTCGGATCATCCCAGAGAGTTTGGTAATTAGTAAAAAAGAAATATGCAGAGGCACCATATTGCTAGGTGCATTATTGGCAATTGCATTTGTAGTACTGAAACCCCACCTTGAAGGGATATTCCTGGTGGATTAACCTGACTTTTTCTAAAAAGCGCTTTAACAATTAAGAACATATGTGCATGATATGAAATGTTCCAGACGGTGGAGACATCAAGGATTCCCACTCGCTTACATGAGCATTATTCGCTGTGGACCCAGATATCTTACTCCTCTAATTTACCTCCACGGGGGAATGTCGGTGTAAGTGAAGACACATATTACCTGGCTAAAAGTGGTTACGGCTGAATGCACTGGTACGACACTGGTACGGTGCAGTACTGGTACGGTACTGGTAGGTACGGTACTGCTACGGTACTGGTACGGCAGTGGTACTGTACGGTACTGGTACGGTACTGGTACGCTACACTACTGGTACTGGTAGGTACTGGTAGGTACTGGTACGGAACTGGTAGGTACTGGTACGGTACGGTACTGGTACGACACTGGTACGGTACGGTACTGGTACGACACTGGTACGGTACGGTACTGGTAGGTACGGTACTGCTACGGTACTGCTACGGTACTGGTACTGTACGGTACTGGTACGGTACTGGTACGCTACGCTACTGGTACTGGTAGGTACCGGTACGGAACTGGTAGGTACTGGTACGGTACTGGTAGGTACTGGTAGCGTACGGGAAGAGGTATCTCCGCAATAGAACAGAACAAAAGCGAGCAAATGTGAGATAGGAACCAAGGAATCCAGTCAGAGACAATCCTCCCCCCTGGGTTTTGTACACATGTGTAAGAGAGGAACACAGTTCAGTTAGACATTTGTTACAAAATCAATGGCACTGTCCTTGCGACCCCTGGCACTGTCCTTGAGACCCCTGGCACTGACCTTGTGACCCCCGGCCTCAGTGCCAGAAGTCACACAGGGCTCCAATGAGCCTGGTTTACTTCCTGGGCCTCTCAGCAGCATCAGGTGCATGAGAAGGGATGAAAGCTTCAGCAGTAGCCAGATGTCATTTAAAGGCCCCCAGGGTCGCAGCTGCAACCCTGTCTTACTTCCTGCCATCCCTGGCACTCTCCTTGCAACACCTGGCCTCAGAGCTGTAAGGGCAGTGTCAGAGACAGAAGTCACACAGGGCTCTAATGAGCCAGCTTTACTTCCTGGGCCTCTCAGCTGCATCAGGGACATGAGAAGGGATGAAACCTCTCAGCAGTATCTAGATCTAAGGAAAGTGAGAAACTTGCAAAACTGTTATTTATGTTTGCAGTGGAGTGGACCCTAATCATGCTGGCCCTGAGCATGTGAAGGGAGCAAGAAATAAGAAATACAGCAGAGAGAGGGTAGAGGGGAAAGACTTTGAGTGGAAATAAAAATAAAATAACAAAAGGAAAAGCCTGAAGAGGATACTACAGAGAGACAGGTGAGAGATCAAAAGTCAGGGATGTGGGTGAGTGAGAGAGATGAAACAGACATCAGAGAGAGGTGAGAGAGAGACAGAGAGGGAAAGACAGGTATGAAAGAGAGTGACACGGGTGAAAGCATGGGTGATGTACACATAGACAGGTGACACAGAGAGAGCCAAGAATCAGAGAGAGGACATTGAGACACAACAAAGACAGAGATGTGACAGAGAGAGACAAGAAAAGAGATGACAAAGAGAGACAGAGGGGGAAGGACAGGTGTTAGAGAGGTGTGATAAAGAGACAGGTCAATAAGACAGCTGGGAGAGATGGTGAGATGGACAGGGGAGGAAGTGACAGCTGAAGCAACAGATACAGTTGAGAGAGTGGTGATGAAGAGGGAGAGCTGACTGGGAGACAGAAAGCATATATAGATTAGAGAGAGAGACAATATGGTGATAAGAAGACAGAGACAGGTTAGAAAATAAGGGAGAGGCAGGATAGAGGAAAGGTGTAAGGAAATGCCTCCTTGGCATGGTTACCCCCTGACCTTTTGTCTTTGCTGATGCCAAGTTATGATTTATGAAGTGTGCTGAGGCCTGCTAACCAGGCCCCAGCACCATTGTTCTTTCCCTAAAACTGTACCTTTGTCTCCACAATTGGCACAACCTGGCATCCAGGTAAGTCCCTTGTAACTGGTACCCCTGGTACCAAGGGCTCTGATGCCAAGGAAGGTCTCTAAGGGCTGCAGCATGTCTTATGCCACCCTGGGGACCTCTCACTCAGCACATGCACACTGCTTGCCAGCTTGTGTGTGCTGATGGGGAGAAAATGACTAAGTCGACATGGCACTCCCCTCAGGGTGCCATGCAAACCTCACACTGCCCATGGCATAGATAAGTCACCCCTCTAGCAGGCCTTACAGCCCTAAGGCAGGGTGCCCTATACCACAGGTGAGGGCACCAGTGCATGAGCACTGTGCCCCTACAGTGTCTAAGCAAAACCTTAGACATTGTAAGTGCAGGGTAGCCATAAGAGTATATGGTCTGGGAGTTTGCCATACACGAACTCCACAGCACCATAATGGCTACACTGAAAACTGGGAAGTTTGGTATCAAACTTCTCAGCACAATGAATGCACACTGATGCCAGTGTGCACTTTATTGTAAAATACACCCAGAGGGCACCTTAGAGGTGCCCCCTGAAAACCTACCCGACTTCCAGTGTGGGCTGACTAGTTTTTGCCAGCCTGCCACACACCAGACATGTTGCTGGCCACATGGGGAGAGTGCCTTTGTCCCTCTGTGGCCAGGAACAAAGCCTGTACTGGGTGGAGGTGCTTCTCACCTCGCCTTGCAGGAACTGTAACACCTAGCGGTGAGCCTCAAAGGCTCACCCCCTTTGTTACAGCGCCCCAGGACATCCCAGCTAGTGGAGATGCCCACCCCTCCATCCACTGGCCCCACTTTTGGCGGCAAGGCTGGAGGAGATAATGAAAAAACAAGGAGGAGTCCCTGGCCAGTCAGGACAACCCCTAAGGTGTCCTGAGCTGAGGTGACTCTGACTTTTAGAAATCCTCCATCTTGCAGAGGATTAGGGATGTGCCCCCCTCCCCACAGGGAGGAGGCACAAGGAGGGAGTAGCCACCCTCAAGGACAGTAGCCATTGGCTACTAACCCCCCAGACCTAAACACACCCCTAAATTGAGTATTTAGCGGCCCCCAGAACCAAGCAAGACAAATTCCTGCAACCTGAAGACGAAGAAGGACTGCTGACCTGAAGCCCTGCAGAGAAGACGGAGACACCAACTGCTTTGGCCCCAGCCCTACCGGCCTGTCTCCCCACTTTGAGAAAAACTGCAACAGCGACGCATCCCCCAGGGTCCAGCGACCTCTGAAGCCTCAGAGGACTACCCTGCATCTAAAAGGACCAAGAACTCCTGAGGACAGCAGCCCTGTTCCAAAGAAACTGCAACTTTGCAACAAAGAAACAACTTTTAAAGACCACACGTTTCCCGCCGGAAGCGTGAGACTTTCCACTCTGCACCCGACGCCCCCGGCTCGACCTGCGGAGAACCAACACTACAGGGAGGACTCCCTGGCGACTGCGACCGTGTGAGTAGCCAGAGTTGACCCCCCTGAGCCCCCCCAGCGATGCCTGCAGAGGGAATCCTGAGGCTCCCCCATGACCGCGACTGCCTGCTGCAAAGAACTCGACGCCTGGTAAAGACACTGCACCCGCAGCCCCCAGGACCTGAAGGATCCGACCTCCAGTGCAGAAGCAACCCCCAGGTGGCCCTCTCCCTCGCCCAGGTGGTGGCTACCCTGATGAGCCACCCCCTCTTGCCTGCCTGCATCGCTGAAGAGACCCCTGGGTCTCCCATTGAAACCTATTGCAAACCCGACGTCTGTTTGCACACTGCACCCGGCCGCCCCGTGCCGCTGAGGGTGTACTTTCTGTGCTGACTTGTGTCCCCCCCGGTGCCCTACAAAACCCCCCTGGTCTGCCCTCCGAAGTCGTGGGTACTTACCTGCTGGCAGACTGGAACCGGGGCACCCCCTTCTCCTTTGAAGCCTATGCGTTTTGGGCACCACTTTGACCTCTGCACCTGACCGGCCCTGAGCTGCTGGTGTGGTAACTTTGGGATTGCCCTGAACCCCCAACGGTGGGCTACCTTGGACCCAACTTTGAACCCTGTAGGTGTTTTACTTACCTGCAAAACTAACCAAAACTTACCTCCCCCAGGAGCTGTTGAAAATTGCAGTGTCTAGTTTTAAAATAGCTTATTGCCATTTTTGCCAAAACTGTACATGCTATTTTGCTGATTCAAAGTTCCTATGATACTTGAGGGAAGTACCTTTCATTTGAAGTATTGATTGTAAATCTTGAATCTGTGGTTCTTAAAATAAACTAAGAAAATATATTTTTCTATATAAAAACCTATTGGCCTGGAATTGTCTTTGAGTGTGTGTTCCTCATTTATTGCCTGTGTGTGTACAACAAATGCTTAACACTACCCTCTGATAAGCCTACTGCTCGACCACACTACCACAAAACAGAGCATTAGAATTATCTCTTTTTTGCCACTATCTTACCTCTAAGGGGAACCCTTGGACTCTGTGCACACTATTTCTTACTTTGAAAGAGTACATACAGAGCCAACGTCCTACATTGGTGGATCAGCGGTGGGGTACAAGACTTTGCATTTGCTGGACTACTCAGCCAATACCTGATCACACAACTAAATTCCAAAAATTGTCATTAGAATCTGATTTTTGCAATTTGAGCTATTTTTCTAAATTTTTAAAAGTCCTGCTAGGGCCTTGTGTTAGTCCCTGTTAGCATTTCTTTTAGAGTTTAAAAGTTTTGTAAAAGTTTGAATTAAGTTCTAGAGATAGTTTTAGATTCTTAAAAAGTATTCCAACTTTTAGAAACAAAATGTCTACTACAGAAGAGAATGTGATGGAACTCAACCTCACCCCTTACCTGCATCTTAGGATGTCAGAGTTAAGGTCTTTCTGTAAAATCAAAAAGATAAAGACTGGTTCAAACCCTACCAAAGTACAGCTCCAGGAGCTTTTGGCAGAGTTTGCTAAAAACAACCCCTCTGATGATGCCCTCACAGAGGGGGACATTAGTGATGTGGAGGAATTCCTACCTCCAGTCCTAATTAGGGAGCCCAGGGTTTCTCCAACCCTGACTCCAGGAGTGATAGTCAGAGATGTTGCTTCTCTCACAGGAGTGTCCAACAGCTCTGAAAGCATTGAGGGCAGCCTCAATGAAGATGACCTCCTGCTAGCCAGGTTGGCCAAAAGAGTGGCTTTGGAAAGACAGATCCTAGCCATAGAAAGAGAAAGACAAGAGATGGGCTTAGGTCCCATCAATGGTGGCAGCAATTTAAATAGGGTCCGAGATTCTCCTGACATGCTAAGAATCCCCAACGGGATTGTAACTAAATATGAAGATGGTGATGACATCACCAAATGGTTCACAGCTTTTGAGAGGGCTTGTGCAACCAGAAAAGTAAACAGATCTCACTGGGGTGCTCTCCTTTGGGAAATGTTCACTGGAAAGTATAGGGATAGACTCCTCACACTCTCTGGAAAAGATGCAGAATCCTATGACCTCATGAAGGCTACCCTGATTGAGGGCTTTGGATTCTCAACTGAGGAATACAGGATTAGGTTCAGGTGGGCTCAAAAATCCTCGAGCC
This sequence comes from Pleurodeles waltl, assembly GCF_031143425.1. Classification (NCBI taxonomy): domain Eukaryota; kingdom Metazoa; phylum Chordata; class Amphibia; order Caudata; family Salamandridae; genus Pleurodeles; species Pleurodeles waltl. The sequence goes on along the minus strand of NC_090436.1, from coordinate 15,227,747 downwards.
AGACCTGGGTTGATTTTGTTGACTTCTCAGTCAAAACACTGGATGGTTGGATTCATGGCAGTGGTGTAAATGATTATGATGGGCTGTACAATTTATTTGTGAAAGAACACCTGTTAAGTAATTGTTTCAATGATAAACTGCATCAGCATCTGGTAGACCTAGGACCAATTTCTCCCCAAGAATTGGGAAAGAAGGTGGACCATTGGGTCAAGACTAGGGTGACCAAGACTTCCACAGGGGGTGACCAAAAGAAAGGGGTCACAAAAACTCCCCAGGGGAAGAGTGTTGAGCTATCCAAGGGAAAAAGTAAAGAGTCTTCTACAGGCCCCCAAAACCCTGCTCAGGAGGGAGGGTCCAAAGCCTCTTCACAATCCAAATTTGGGTACAAGGGTAAAATCTTTGATCCCAAGAAGGCCTGGTGTCGTAGCTGTAATCAGCAGGGACACCAAACTAGAGGCAAGGCCTGTCCCAAGAAAGGTTCCACTTCAAACTCTACTCCAGTTAGCACTGGAATAGCCAGTCTCCAGGTGGGATCAACAGTGTGCCCAGAGCAAATCAGGGTTCACACTGAAGCTACATTAGTCTCTGAGGGTGGGGTGGACTTAGCCACACTGGCTGCCTGGCCCCCTAATATGCAGAAATGCAGGCAGCAACTCTTGAATAATGGGACTAGTGCAGAAGGCCTGAGGGATACAGGTGCCAGTGTCATCATGGTGACAGAGAAACTGGTTTCCCCTGGTCAATACCTGGCTGGACAATCTTATCCAGTCACCAACGCTGACAACCAGACTAAAGTACATCCCATGGCTATGGTAACTTTAGAGTGGGGAGGGGGTCAATGGCCTGAAACAGGTGGTGGTCTCCTCAAATATCCCTGTAGACTGTTTGCTTGGAAATGACCTAGAGTCCTCAGCATGGGCTGAGGTAGAACTCAAAACCCATGCAGACATGCTGGGTATCCCTGAACTGGTGTGTGTCAAGATAAGGGCACAGTGCAAGGCTCAGGGGGAAAAGTGGTGTTGGAGCCTGGAAAAATGGCCCAACCCTCCAAGAGGAAAGGAAAGAAGACTGGGGAACCAGCTTCAACACAACAAAAGAAAGGGAACCTCTCTTCACAGGAAGAAGTTCTGCCCTCTGAGGGAACTGAGCCCATGGAGTTGGAGCCTTACCAGGTTGAACTCCTAGGCCCAGGGGGACCCACAAGGGAACAGTTGTGTAAGGGGCAAGAAACCTGTCCCTCTCTTGAAGGCCTTAGGCAGCAAGCTGCTGAAGAGACCAAAGGAAAAATCACTGGAACACATAGGGTCTATTGGGAAGATGGACTCCTCTACACTGAGGCAAGAGATCCCAAACCTGGTGCCACTAGGAGAGTGGTAGTGCCTCAGGAGTTTAGGGAGTTCATCCTGACCTTAACCCATGATATTCCACTTGCTGGGCATTTGGGTCAAACCAAGACTTGGGAGAGGTTAGTCAACGATTTCTATTGGCCCAACATGTCCCAGAAAGTAAAGGTGTTTTGTGTCTCCTGTACCACCTGTCAAGCCAGTGGTAAGACAGGTGGACACCCAAAGGCCCCCCTCATTCCACTTCTAGTGGTGGGGGTCCCCTTTGAAAGAGTGGGTGTGGACATATTGGGTCCACTTGAACCTCCCACAGCCTCAGGGAACCAGTATATCCTAGTGGTAGTGGATCATGCCACTAGGTTGTAGGAAAGTACCATCTTGCCTGGCATGTTACCCCCATTTTTCACTGTATATATGTTGTTTTAGTTGTATGTGTCACTGGGACCCTGTTCTCCAGGGCCCCAGTGCTCATAAGTGTGCCTGAATGTGTTACCTGTGTAGTGACTAACTGTCTCACTGAGGCTCTGCTAATCAGAACCTCAGTGGTTATGCTCTCTCATTTCTTTCAAATTGTCACTAACAGGCTAGTGACCAATTTTACCAATTTACATTGGCTTACTGGAACACCCTTATAATTCCCTAGTATATGGTACTGAGGCCCACAAAAACACTCTGGTGGGGGTGGTGGGTCCAAATCCTCTTTTAATCAGAACAAGGAAAAGAAACCATGGTGCTATTTTTGTAAAATAAAAGGCCATTGGGCAACAGATTCCAGTTGTCCCAAAAAAAGCACTGAGCCTCCTACCACTACAACCCCTACTGCTACACCTAGTGTCCCTACTAATAGCAGTGGTGGTGGGAGCAAACCTACTAATAGCCAATCCAAGGGAGTAGCTGGGCTCACTTTTGGTAATTTAGTTGGGGTTGGCCTTGTTAGGGAGGCCACAGAGGCTGTGTTAGTCTCTGAGGGGGCTATTGATTTAGCCACCTTAGCTGCTTGTCCCCTTAATATGGATAAGTACAGGCAGCTACCCCTAATAAATGGTGTTGAGGTTCAGGCCTACAGGGACACTGGTGCCAGTGTGACTATGGTCATAGAGAAACTGGTCCACCCTGAACAACACCTACTTGGTCACCAGTACCAAGTAACCGATGCTCACAACAACACACTTAGCCACCCCATGGCTGTTGTTAATCTCAACTGGGGGGGGTTACTGGTCCAAAGAAAGTTGTGGTAGCCACAGATTTACCTGTAGACTGTCTACTAGGAAATGATTTGGAGACAGCAGCTTGGTCAGATGTGGAGTTGGAGGCCCATGCAGCAATGCTGGGCATCCCAGGGCATATTTTTGCTTTAACCAGGGCTCAGGCCAAAAAGCAAAAAGGACAGGGAAGCTTGGATCCTGGAACAATGGACCAAGTGCTCCCTAAAGCTAGGGCTAGTAGAAGCAAACCACTTCCTACTATCCCTCCCTCTACAGTGGATTCAACTTCAGAGGAAGAAGAATTCCCTCCCTGTGCAGAACCTACACCAGAGGAGCTGGAAGCAGATACTGCTGAGCTTTTGGGTGAAGGGGGGCCTGCCAGAGAGGAGCTGAGTGTGGCACAGCAAACCTGTCCCACATTAGAGGGTCTAAGACAGCAAGCTGTCAAACAGGCTAATGGGGATGTCAGTGAATCTCACAGTGTTTACTGGGAGGACAACCTCTTGTACACTGAGGCAAGGGATCCTAAACCTGGAGCTGCCAGGAGAATGGTGATTCCTCAGGAGTACAGAAAGTTCCTCCTAACTCTAGCACACGACATTCCCCTAGCTGGGCATCTAGGACAAATGAAAACTTGGGACAGGCTTGTTCCCCTGTTTCATTGGCCTAGAATGTCTGAGGACACAAAGGAATTTTGTAAGTCCTGTGAAACCTGTCAAGCCAGTGGCAAGACAGGTGGCACTCCAAAGGCACCCCTTATTCCACTGCCTGTGGTTGGGGTTCCCTTTGAAAGGGTAGGGGTTGACATAGTTGGCCCCCTTGACCCTCCTACTGCTTCAGGCAATAGATTCATCTTGGTGGTAGTGGACCATGCCACAAGATATCCTGAAGCTATTCCTTTAAGGACCACTACAGCTCCTGCAGTGGCAAAGGCCCTCCTGGGAATATTTTCCAGGGTGGGCTTCCCAAAGGAAGTAGTATCAGACAGGGGAAGCAATTTCATGTCTGCATACTTAAAGGCCATGTGGAAGGAGTGTGGTGTAACTTATAAGTTCACAACACCCTATCATCCACAAACAAATGGACTGGTGGAGAGATTTAACAAAACTCTCAAAGGCATGATTATGGGTCTCCCTGAAAAACTCCGCAGGAGATGGGATATCCTTCTACCATGCCTCCTTTTTGCCTACAGGGAGGTACCCCAGAAAGGAGTGGGCTTCAGCCCCTTTGAACTTCTTTTTGGACACCCTGTTAGGGGTCCACTAACACTTGTGAAGGAGGGTTGGGAACAACCTTTAAAAGCTCCTAAGCAGGATATTGTGGACTATGTACTTGGCCTCAGATCAAGGATGGCTGAGTATATGAAAAAGGCCAGTAAAAACCTTCAGGCCAGCCAAGAGCTCCAGAAGCAATGGCATGATCAGAAGGCTGTTTTGGTTCAGTACCAACCAGGGCAGAAAGTGTGGGTCTTGGAGCCTGTGGCCCCAAGAGCAGTCCAAGATAAATGGAGTGGACCCCACACAATTGTTGAAAAAAAGGGTGAAGTCACCTATTTAGTTGACTTAGGCACTGCAAGGAGTCCCCTTAGGGTACTCCATGTAAACCGCCTGAAACCCTACTATGACAGGGCTGATCTCACCCTGCTCATGGCAACTGATGAGGGACAGGAAGAAGACAGTGATCCTCTACCTGATCTCTTCTCTTCCACAGAACAAGATGCTCTTGTGGAAGGTGTAGTTTTGGCTGATTGTCTTACTGCTGAGCAGAAAGATAATTGCATAAATCTCCTACATCAATTCTCTGAACTCTTCTCTACTGTGCCAGGTACCACTTCTTGGTGTGAGCACACTATAGATACTGGAGACAGGTTACCTGTCAAAAGTAAGATCTATAGGCAGCCTGACTGTAGGAAAGTACCATCTTGCCTGGCATGTTACCCCCATTTTTCACTGTATATATGTTGTTTTAGTTGTATGTGTCACTGGGACCCTGGTAACCCAGGGCCCCAGTGCTCATAAGTGTGCCTGAATGTGTTACCTGTGTAGTGACTAACTGTCTCACTGAGGCTCTGCTAATCAGAACCTCAGTGGTTATGCTCTCTCATTTCTTTCCAAATTGTCACTGACAGGCTAGTGACCATTTTTACCAATTTACATTGGCTTACTGGAACACCCTTATAATTCCCTAGTATATGGTACTGAGGTACCCAGGGTATTGGGGTTCCAGGAGATCCCTATGGGCTGCAGCATTTCTTTTGCCACCCATAGGGAGCTCTGACAATTCTTACACAGGCCTGCCACTGCAGCCTGAGTGAAATAACGTCCACGTTATTTCACAGCCATTTTACACTGCACTTAAGTAACTTATAAGTCACCTATATGTCTAACCTTTACCTGGTAAAGGTTAGGTGCAAAGTTACTTAGTGTGAGGGCACCCTGGCACTAGGCAAGGTGCCCCCACATTGTTCAGAGCCAATTCACTGAACTTTGTGAGTGCGGGGACACCATTACACGCGTGCACTACATATAGGTCACTACCTATATGTAGCTTCACCATGGTAACTCCGAATATGGCCATGTAACATGTCTATGATCATGGAATTGCCCCCTCTATGCCATCCTGGCATTGTTGGTACAATTCCATGATCCCAGTGGTCTGTAGCACAGACCCTGGTACTGCCAGACTGCCCTTCCTGGGGTTTCACTGCAGCTGCTGCTGCTGCCAACCCCTCAGACAGGCAGCTGCCCTCCTGGGGTCCAGCCAGGCCTGGCCCAGGATGGCAGAACAAAGAACTTCCTCTGAGAGAGGGTGTGACACCCTCTCCCTTTGGAAAATGGTGTGAAGGCAGGGGAGGAGTAGCCTCCCCCAGCCTCTGGAAATGCTTTGTTGGGCACAGATGTTCCCAATTCTGCATAAGCCAGTCTACACCGGTTCAGGGACCCCTTAGCCCCTGCTCTGGCGCGAAACTGGACAAAGGAAAAGGGAGTGACCACTCCCCTGACCTGCACCTCCCCTGGGAGGTGTCCAGAGCTCCTCCAGTGTGCTCCAGACCTCTGCCATCTTGGAAACAGAGGTGCTGCTGGCACACTGGACTGCTCTGAGTGGTCAGTGCCACCAGGTGACGTCAGAGACTCCTTGTAATAGGCTCCTTCAGGTGTTAGTAGCCTTTCCTCTCTCCTAGGTAGCCAAACCCTCTTTTCTGGCTATTTAGGGTCTCTGTCTCTGGGGAAACTTTAGATAACGAATGCATGAGCTCAGCCGAGTTCCTCTGCATCTCCCTCTTCACCTTCTGATAAGGAAACGACCGCTGAACGCGCTGGAAGCCTGCAAACCTGCAACATAGTAGCAAAGACGACTACTGCAACCCTGTAACGCTGATCCTGCCGCCTTCTCGACTGTTTTCCTGCTTGTGCATTCTGTGGGGGTAGCCTGCCTCTTCTCTGCACCAGAAGCTCCGAAGAAATCTCCCGTGGGTCGACGGAATCTTCCCCCTGCAACCGCAGGCACCAAAAAGCTGCATTACCGGTCCCTTGGGTCTCCTCTCAGCACGACGAGCGAGGTCCCTCGAATCCAGCGACGCTGTCCAAGTGACCCCCACAGTCCAGTGACTCTTCAGCCCAAGTTTGGTGGAGGTAAGTCCTTGCCTCACCTCGCTGGGCTGCATTGCTGGGAACCGCGACTTTGCAGCTACTCCGGCCCCTGTGCACTTCCGGCGGAAATCCTTCGTGCACAGCCAAGCCTGGGTCCACGGCACTCTAACCTGCATTGCACGACTTTCTAAGTTGGTCTCCGGCGACGTGGGACTCCTTTGTGCAACTTTGGCGAGCACCGTTTCACGCATCCTCGTAGTGCCGGTTTCTGGCACTTCTCCGGGTGCTACCTGCTTCAGTGAGGGCTCTTTGTCTTGCTCGACGTCCCCTCTCTCTTCAGGTCCAATTTGCGACCTCCTGGTCCCTCCTGGGCCCCAGTAGCATCCAAAAACGCCAAACGCACGATTTGCGTGTAGCAAGGCTTGTTGGCGTCCTTCCGGCGGGAAAACACTTCTGCACGACTCTCCAAAGGCAAGAGGGATCCGTCCACCAAAGGGGAAGTCTCTAGCCCTTTTCGTTCCTGCAGAAACCTCAGCTTCTTATGTCCAGTCGAAGCTTCTTTGCACCCGCAGCTGGCATTTCCTGGGCATCTGCCCATCTCCGACTTGCTTGTGACTTTTGGACTTGGTCCCCTTGTTCCACAGGTACCCTAGATTGGAAATCCACAGTTGTTGCATTGCTGGTTTGTGTCTTTCCTGCATTATTCCTCTAACACGACTCTTTTGTCCTTAGGGGAACTTTAGTGCACTTTGCACTCACTTTTCAGGGTCTTGGGGAGGGTTATTTTTCTAACTCTCACTATTTTCTAATAGTCCCAGCGACCCTCTACAAGGTCACATAGGTTTGGGGTCCATTCGTGGTTCGCATTCCACTTCTGGAGTATATGGTTTGTGTTGCCCCTATCCCTATGTTTCCCCATTGCATCCTATTGTAACTATACATTGTTTGCACTGTTTTCTAAGACTATACTGCATATTTTTGCTATTGTGTATATATATCTTGTGTATATTTCCTATCCTCTCACTGAGGGTACACTCTAAGATACTTTGGCATATTGTCATAAAAATAAAGTACCTTTATTTTTAGTATAACTGTGTATTGTGTTTTCTTATGATATTGTGCATATGACACTAAGTGGTACTGTAGTAGCTTCACACGTCTCCTAGTTCAGCCTAAGCTGCTCTGCTAAGCTACCATTATCAATCAGCCTAAGCTGCTAGACACCCTATACACTAATAAGGGATAACTGGGCCTGGTGCAAGGTGCAAGTACCCCTTGGTACTCACAACAAGCCAGTCCAGCCTCCTACATTGGTTGTGCAGTGGTGGGATAAGTGCTTGAGACTACTTACCACTCTTGTCATTGTACTTTTCATAAGAGAAAAATATACAAAACAAGGTCAGTGTATATACACATAGCCAAAAAGTTTTGCATTTCCTCTTTTCACTCTTTTCTAAGTGATGAAAAGTACTCCTAAACTTTCAAAAAGTTCTTAAAAGTTTAAAAAGTTTTTTTTTCTGTCTTTCCAAAAAGTTCTGAAAACTTTTGTCTCTTTCTCTATCACTTTAACTCTCTCTAAAAAATGTCTGGCACAGGCCAAAGTGTTGATCTGTCCAAACTTGCATATGACAACCTTAGCTGGAAGAGAGCAAGGAGTCTCTGTATAGAGAGAGGTTTGAGTGTAGGGAAGAATCCTGCCTTGGAACTGTTAATTAACATGCTTAGAGAACAGGATAAGGCCAGAGGTGGCCCATCTGTTGAAAAAGTACCTAATAGTTCACAATCTGATTCAGGGACTCCCCCAGGAAAAGATTCAGGAAAGAAACTTTCTAGCCTGCCCATTACTAGACAATCGAGCATAGATGGTAATGATGATGAGCCACACCAAACAAATAGTGTTGTCTCACATCATAGCAAAAGCATTTATTCTCACCATACTGGTAGTAATGTTTCTGTAAACCAAGCTGTTAAGTTGGCTTCTGTAAGGGACAGGTCTCCTTCTGTTCATTCCCATCATAGCTCTGTTTCTAGAAATGTCCCTCCCACCAACCCTGATGACAGAATGTTAGAGAGGGAACTCAATAAGTTGAGGGTGGAACAAACCAGACTGAAGCTTAAAAAGCAACAGCTGGATTTGGATAGACAGTCTTTTGAATTAGAGAAGGAAAGACAGAAGTTGGGTTTAGATACCCATGGTGGCAGCAGCAGTATTCCCCATAGTCATCCTGCAAAAGAGCATGATTCCAGGAATCTGCACAAGATAGTTCCCCCTTATAAGGAGGGGGATGACATTAACAAGTGGTTTGCTGCACTTGAGAGGGCCTGTGTTGTACAGGATGTCCCTCAAAGGCAGTGGGCTGCTATCCTATGGCTATCATTTAGTGGAAAAGGTAGGGATAGGCTCCTTACAGTGAAAGAAAATGATGCCAATAATTTCCAAGTTCTTAAGAATGCACTCCTGGATGGTTATGGCTTAACCACTGAACAGTACAGGATAAAGTTCAGAGAGACCAAAAAGGAGTCTTCACAAGACTGGGTTGATTTCATTGACCATTCAGTGAAGGCCTTGGAGGGGTGGTTACATGGCAGTAAAGTTACTGATTATGACAGCCTGTATAACTTAATCCTGAGAGAGCATATTCTTAATAATTGTGTGTCTGATTTGTTGCACCAGTACTTGGTGGACTCTGATCTGACCTCTCCCCAAGAATTGGGAAAGAAGGCAGACAAATGGGTCAGAACAAGAGTGAACAGAAAAGTTCATACAGGGGGTGACAAAGATGGCAACAAAAAGAAGGATGGTAAGTCTTCTGACAAGGGTGGGGACAAATCTAAAAATGAGTCTTCATCAGGCCCACAAAAACACTCTGGTGGGGGTGGTGGGCCCAAATCCTCCTTTAATCAGAACAAGGAAAAGAAACCATGGTGCTATTTATGTAAAACAAAAGGCTATTGGACAACAGATCCCAGTTGTCCAAAGAAAGGCACCACAGCTCTTACCACTACAACCCCTACTGCTACACCTAGTGTCCCTACTAATAGCAGTGGTGGTGGGAGCAAACCTACTAATAGCCAATCCAAGGGAGTAGCTGGGCTCACTTTTGGTAATTTAGTTGGGGTTGGTCTGATTAGGGAGACCACAGAGGCTACTTTAGTCTCTGAAGGGGCTATTGATTTAGCCACTTTGGTTGCTTGCCCCCATAACTTGGAGAAGTACAAGCAACTAACCCTAATAAATGGTGTTGAGGCCCAGGCCTACAGGGACACAGGTGCCAGTGTCACAATGGTGATTGAGAAACTGGTGCACCCTGAACAACACATACTTGGACACCAGTACCAAGTAACCGATGCTCACAACATAACACAAAGCCACCCCATGGCTGTTGTAAATCTCAACTGGGGGGGGGTAACTGGTCCAAAGAAAGTTGTGGTAGCTTCAGATTTACCTGTAGACTGTCTATTAGGGAATGATTTGGAGACATCAGCTTGGACAGATGTGGAGTTGGAGGCCCATGCAGCAATTCTGGGCATCCCAGGGCATATTTTTGCTTTGACAAGGGCTCAGGCCAAAAAGCAAAAAGGACAGGGAAGCTTGGATCCTGGAACAATGGACCAAGTGCTCCCTAAAGCTAGGGCTAGTAGAAGCAAACCACTTCCTACTATCCCTCCCTCTACAGTGGATTCAACTTCTGAGGAAGAAGAATTCCCTCCCTGTGCAGAACCTACACCAGAGGAGCTGGAAGCAGACACTGCTGAGCTTTTGGGTGAAGGGGGGCCTGCCAGAGAGGAGCTGAGTGTGGCACAGCAAACCTGTCCCACATTAGAGGGTCTCAGACAGCAAGCTGTCAAACAGGCTAATGGGGATGTCAGTGACTCTCACAGAGTTTACTGGGAGGACAACCTCTTGTACACTGAGCATAGGGATCCTAAACCTGGAGCTGCCAGGAGAATGGTGATTCCTCAGGAGTACAGAAAGTTCCTCCTAACACTGGCACATGACATTCCCTTAGCTGGGCATCTAGGACAAATGAAAACTTGGGACAGGCTTGTTCCCCTGTTTCATTGGCCTAGGATGTCTGAGGACACAAAAGAATTTTGCAAGTCCTGTGAAACCTGTCAAGCCAGTGGCAAGACAGGTGGCACCCCAAAGGCACCCCTTATCCCACTGCCTGTGGTTGGGGTTCCCTTTGAAAGGGTAGGGGTTGACATAGTTGGCCCCCTTGACCCTCCTACTGCTTCAGGCAATAGGTTTATCTTGGTGGTAGTGGACCATGCCACAAGATATCCTGAAGCAATTCCTTTAAGGACCACTACAGCTCCTGCAGTGGCAAAGGCCCTCCTGGGAATATTTTCCAGGGTGGGCTTCCCAAAGGAAGTAGTATCAGACAGAGGAAGTGTGAGAAGGTAGCCTCTTTCTAGCCTTGTTACCCCCACTTTTGGCCTGTTTGTGAGTGTATGTCAGGGTGTTTGTCACTGTTTTCACTGTCTCACTGGGATCCTGATAGCCAGGCCTCAGTGCTCATAGTGAAAACACTATGTTTTCAGTATGTTTGTTATGTGTCACTGGGATCCTGCTGGTCAGGACCCCAGTGCTCATAGGTTTGTGGCCTATATGTATGTGTCACTGGGACCCTGTCACACAGGGCCCCAGTGCTCATAGGTGTGCATGTGTATGTTCCCTGTGTGGTGCCTAACTGTCTCACTGAGGCTCTGCTAACCAGAACCTCAGTGGTTATGCTCTCTCATTACTTTCAAATTGTCACTGACAGGCTAGTGACCATTTTTTACCAATTTACATTGGCTTACTGGAACACCCTTATAATTCCCTAGTATAAGGTACTGAGGTACCCAGGGTATTTGGGTTCCAGGAGATCCCTATAGGCTGCAGCATTTCTTTTGCCACCCATAGGGAGCTCTGACAATTCGTACACAGGCCTGCCACTGCAGCCTGAGTGAAATAACGTCCACGTTATTTCACAGCCATTTTACACTGCACTTAAGTAACTTATAAGTCACCTATATGTCTAACCTTTACCTGGTAAAGGTTAGGTGCAAAGTTACTTAGTGTGAGGGCACCCTGGCACTAGCCAAGGTGCCCCCACATTGTTCAGAGCCAATTCCCTGAACTTTGTGAGTGCGGGGACACCATTACACGCGTGCACTACATATAGGTCACTACCTATATGTAGCTTCACAATGGTAACTCCGAATATGGCCATGTAACATGTCTATGATCATGGAATTGCCCCCTCTATGCCATCCTGGCATAGTTGACACAATCCCATGATCCCAGTGGTCTGTAGCACAGACCCTGGTACTGCCAAACTGCCCTTCCTGGGGTTTCACTGCAGCTGCTGCTGCTGCCAACCCCTCAGACAGGCAGCTGCCCTCCTGGGGTCCTGCCAGGCCTGGCCCAGGATGGCAGAACAAAGAACTTCCTCTGAGAGAGGGTGTGACACCCTCTCCCTTTGGAAAATGGTGTGAAGGCAGGGGAGGAGTAGCCTCCCCCAGCCTCTGGAAATGCTTTGTTGGGCACAGAGGTGCCCAATTCTGCATAAGCCAGTCTACACCGGTTCAGGGACCCCTTAGCCCCTGCTCTGGTGCGAAACTGGACAAAGGAAAGGGGAGTGACCACTCCCCTGACCTGCACCTCCCCTGGGAGGTGTCCAGAGCTCCTCCAGTGTGCTCCAGACCTCTGCCATCTTGGAAACAGAGGTGCTGCTGGCACACTGGACTGCTCTGAGTGGCCAGTGCCACCAGGTGACGTCAGAGACTCCTGCTGATAGGCTCCTTCAGGTGTTAGTAGCCTATCCTCTCTCCTAGGAAGCCAAACCCTCTTTTCTGGCTATTTAGGGTCTCTGTCTCTGGGGAAACTTTAGATAACGAATGCATGAGCTCAGCCGAGTTCCTCTGCATCTCTCTCTTCACCTTCTGATAAGGAAACGACCGCTGACCGCGCTGGAAGCCTGCAAACCTGCAACATAGTAGCAAAGACGACTACTGCAACTCTGTAACGCTGATCCTGCCGCCTTCTCGACTGTTTTCCTGCTTGTGCATGCTGTGGGGGTAGCCTGCCTCCTCTCTGCACCAGAAGCTCCGAAGAAATCTCCCGTGGGTCGACGGAATCTACCCCCTGCAACCGCAGGCACCCAAAAGCTGCATTACCGGTCCCTTGGGTCTCCTCTCAGCACGACGAGCGAGGTCCCTCGAATCCAGCGACGCTGTCCAAGTGACCCCCACAGTCCAGTGACTCTTCAGCCCAAGTTTGGAGGAGGTAAGTCCTTGCCTCACCTCGCTGGGCTGCATTGCTGGGAACCGCGACTTTGCAGCTACTCCGGCCCCTGTGCACTTCCGGCGGAAATCCTTTGTGCACAGCCAAGCCTGGGTTCACAGCACTCTAACCTGCATTGCACGACTTTCTAAGTTGGTCTCCGGCGACGTGGGACTCCTTTGTGCAACTTCGGCGAGCACCATTTCACGCATCCTCGTAGTGCCTGTTTCTGGCACTTCTCCGGGTGCTACCTGCTTCAGTGAGGGCTCTTTGTATTGATCGACGTCCCTTCTCTCTGCAGGTCCAATTTGCGACCTCCTGGTTCCTCCTGGGCCACAGCAGCCTCCAAAAACGCCAAATGCACGATTTGCGTGTAGCAAGGCTTGTTGGCGTCCTTCTGGCGGGAAAACACTTCTGCACGACTCTCCAAGGCGAGTGGGATCCGTCCACCAAAGGGGAAGTCTCTAGCCCTTTTTGTTCCTGCAGAAACCTCAGCTTCTTCTGTCCAGTCGAAGCTTCTTTGCACCCGCAGCTGGCATTTCCTGGGCATCTGCCCATCTACGACTTGCTTGTGACTTTTGGACTTGGTCCCCTTGTTCCACAGGTACCCTAGATTGGAAATCCACAGTTGTTGCATTGCTGGTTTGTGTCTTTCCTGCATTATTCCTCTAACACGACTATTTTGTCCTTAGGGGAACTTTAGTGCACTTTGCACTCACTTTTCAGGGTCTTGGGGAGGGTTATTTTTCTAACTCTCACTATTTTCTAATAGTCCCAGCGACCCTCTACAAGGTCACATAGGTTTGGGGTCCATTCGTGGTTCGCATTCCACTTCTGGAGTATATGGTTTGTGTTGCCCCTATCCCTATGTTTCCCCATTGCATCCTATTGTAACTATACATTGTTTGCACTGTTTTCTAAGACTATACTGCATATTTTTGCTATTGTGTATATATATCTTGTGTATATTTCCTATCCTCTCACTGAGGGTACACTCTAAGATACTTTGGCATATTGTCATAAAAATAAAGTACCTTTATTTTTAGTATAACTGTGTATTGTGTTTTCTTATGATATTGTGCATATGACACTAGGTGGTACTGTAGTAGCTTCACACGTCTCCTAGTTCAGCCTAAGCTGCTCTGCTAAGCTACCATTATCTATCAGCCTAAGCTGCTAGGAACCCTATACACTAATAAGGGATAACTGGGCCTGGTGCAAGGTGCAAGTACCCCTTGGTACTCACTACAAGCCAGTCCAGCCTCCTACATTGGTTGTGCAGTGGTGGGATAAGTGCTTTGAGACTACTTACCACTCTTGTCATTGTACTTTTCATAAGAGAAAAATATACAAAACAAGGTCAGTGTATATACACATAGCCAAAAAGTTTTGCATTTCCTCTTTTCACTCTTTTCTAAGTGCTGAAAAGTACTTCTAAACTTTCAAAAAGTTCTTAAAAGTTTAAAAAGTTTTTTTTCTGTCTTTCCAAAAAGTTCTGAAAACTTTTTTCTCTTTTTCTATCACTTTAACTCTCTCTAAAAAATGTCTGGCACAGGAAAAAATGTTGAACTGTCCAAACTTGCATATGATCACCTTAGCTGGAAAGGAGCAAGGAGTCTCTGCATAGAGAGAGGTTTGAGTGTAGGGAAGAATCCTTCCTTAGAACTGTTAATTAATATGCTTAGAGTACAGGATAAGGCCATAAGTGCCCAATCTGTAGAAAAAGTAGCTAATGGTTCTCAATCTGATCCAGGGACTCCCCCAGGAAAAGGTTCAGGAAAGAAACTTCTCAGCCTGCCCATTACTAGACAGTCTAGCATAGTTGGTACAGAGGTTGAATCACACCATACTAATGGTGTGCTCTCACATTATACTGGTAGCCAAGCTGTTAGGGTGCCCTCTGTAAGGGACAGGTCTCCTTCTGTTCATTCCCATCATACCTCTGTATCTAGAAATGTCCCTCCCACCCACCCTGATGACAGATTGTTAGAAAGGGAGCTCAATAGATTGAGAGTGGAACAAACCAGACTGATGCTCAAGAAGCAACAGCTGGATTTGGATAGACAGTCTTTAGAATTAGAGAAGGAAAGACAGAAGTTGGGTTTAGATACCCATGGTGGCAGCAGCAGTATTCCCCATAGTCATCCTGCAAAAGAGCATGATTCCAGGAATCTGCACAAGATAGTTCCCCCTTATAAGGAGGGGGATGACATTAACAAGTGGTTTGCTGCACTTGAGAGGGCCTGTGCTGTACAGGATGTCCCTCAAAAGCAGTGGGCTGCTATCCTATGGCTATCATTTAGTGGAAAAGGTAGGGATAGGCTCCTTACAGTGAAAGAAAATGATGCCAATAATTTTACAGTTCTTAAGAATGCACTCCTGGATGGTTATGGCTTAACCACTGAACAGTACAGGATAAAGTTCAGAGAGACCAAAAAGGAGTCTTCACAAGACTGGGTTGATTTCATTGACCATTCAGTGAAGGCCTTGGAGGGGTGGTTACATGGCAGTAAAGTTACTGATTATGAAAGCCTGTATAACACAATCCTGAGAGAGCATATACTTAATAATTGTGTGTCTGATTTGTTGCACCAGTACCTGGTAGACTCTGATCTGACCTCTCCCCAAGAATTGGGAAAGAAGGCAGACAAATGGGTCAGAACAAGGGTGAACAGAAAAGTTCATACAGGGGGTGACAAAGATGGCATTAAGAAGAAAGATGGTGAAAAATCTCAAGATAAGCATGGGGATAAGGGTAAAACCAAAGATCCCACTTCAAATCTTAAACACTCTTCAGAGGGTGGGGATAAAACAAATTCTTCCTCTTCTTCCCAACCTGCACACATTAAAAAGCCTTGGTGCTTTGTGTGTAAAAACAGAGGCCATAGGCCAGGGGATAAGTCCTGTCCAGGTAAACCCCCTGAGCCTACCACCACTAATACATCAAGCTCTAGTGCCCCTAGCAGTAGTGGTACTAGTGGTGGGACTGCTGGCAACAGTCAAGCAAAGGGTGTAGTTGGGTTCACTTATGGGTCCATAGTGGAAACTGATGTAATCAGTCCCAAGACAGTTTCTGTCACACCTAGTGGCACTGGCCTTGCCACACTGGCTGCTTGTCCCCTTACAATGGATAAGTACAGGCAGACAGTTTCAATAAATGGTGTTGAGGCCTTGGCCTACAGGGACACAGGTGCCAGTTTCACTTTGGTGACTGAAAACCTAGTGCACCCTGATCAACACATCATTGGACAACAGTATAAAATTATTGATGTCCATAACTCCACTAAGTTTCTTCCCTTAGCTATAATTCAGTTTAGTTGGGGTGGAGTTACTGGCCCTAAGCAGGTGGTGGTATCACCTAGCTTACCTGTAGACTGTCTCTTAGGTAATGACCTAGAGACCTCAGGTTGGGCTGATGTAGAGTTTTATGCCCATGCAGCCATGCTGGGCATCCCTGAGGAATTGTTCCCTCTCATTTCTACTGAAATGAAAAAGCAAAGGAGAGAAGGCCTGAAAACTCAGGATCCCTCTCCATCAACAGGTAAAAAGGGTATCACAGTATCCCCTAACCACCCTACCATTCAGGATATCATTCCTGTGGTGGGAGAAACCTCTCCTGGGGTGGCACCTGTTCCAAGGGAATCATCAGCTGGCAAAGCTGGACTCCCTGAGGTGGAAGTACCTCTCTGTGGGATAACTAACATTGGTGACAAAAAGAGCACCATTTTAGTTAACATGGAGCATCCCTCCAACCCTCCCAGATAAACTTTAGTGCAGAAACCCTGCACTGCCTCACAACACTTAGGACAGCATCCCTGCCCTAGTGTGGAGCTCATAGGACAGCATCCCTGCCCTGCTCCAACTCAAGAGAAACAGCATCCCTGTTCTCTCTTCCAGCCAAATGGACAAAGTTTTTGCCCAGCTATGGCTTTATTGAGACAGCATCCCTGTCTGGCATTTCCATCACTACAAATAGGTTCAGTGGACAATTCCCACTGCTCTAAACTAAAACTTACTGATAGAAACTCTGAAAATACATCTTCACATTGTTGCATAGCTAAAAAACTTCAAACAGGGTGGTTTACATCCCCACAGGGAAGTAACCATATAGTGGATGATAAAGGGAGTAACCAGTCTATTGCAGAGCTACTCTCTACTTATCACCACTTAGACAATAAAGTCTCAACTGGCCAAGGTTAGCCTTATTGTCCTTCGTTTGGGGGGGGGTTGTGTGAGAAGGTAGCCTCTTTCTAGCCTTGTTACCCCCACTTTTGGCCTGTTTGTGAGTGTATGTCAGGGTGCTTGTCACTGTTTTCACTGTCTCACTGGGATCCTGATAGCCAGGCCTCAGTGCTCATAGTGAAAACACTATGTTTTCAGTATGTTTGTTATGTGTCACTGGGATCCTGCTGGTCAGGACCCCAGTGCTCATAGGTTTGTGGCCTATATGTATGTGTCACTGGGACCCTGTCACACAGGGCCCCAGTGCTCATAGGTGTGCATGTGTATGTTCCCTGTGTGGTGCCTAACTGTCTCACTGAGGCTCTGCTAACCAGAACCTCAGTGGTTATGCTCTCTCATTACTTTCAAATTGTCACTGACAGGCTAGTGACCATTTTTTACCAATTTACATTGGCTTACTGGAACACCCTTATAATTCCCTAGTATATGGTACTGAGGTACCCAGGGTATTGGGGTTCCAGGAGATCCCTATAGGCTGCAGCATTTCTTTTGCCACCCATAGGGAGCTCTGACAATTCTTACACAGGCCTGCCACTGCAGCCTGAGTGAAATAACGTCCACGTTATTTCACAGCCATTTTACACTGCACTTAAGTAACTTATAAGTCACCTATATGTCTAACCTTTACCTGGTAAAGGTTAGGTGCAAAGTTACTTAGTGTGAGGGCACCCTGGCACTAGCCAAGGTGCCCCCACATTGTTCAGAGCCAATTCCCTGAACTTTGTGAGTGCGGGGACACCATTACACGCGTGCACTACATATAGGTCAATACCTATATGTAGCTTCACAATGGTAACTCCGAATATGGCCATGTAACATGTCTATGATCATGGAATTGCCCCCTCTATGCCATCCTGGCATAGTTGACACAATCCCATGATCCCAGTGGTCTGTAGCACAGACCCTGGTACTGCCAAACTGCCCTTCCTGGGGTTTCACTGCAGCTGCTGCTGCTGCCAACCCCTCAGACAGGCAGCTGCCCTCCTGGGGTCCAGCCACGCCTGGCCCAGGATGGCAGAACAAAGAACTTCCTCTGAGAGAGGGTGTGACACCCTCTCCCTTTGGAAAATGGTGTGAAGGCAGGGGAGGAGTAGCCTCCCCCAGCCTCTGGAAATGCTTTGTTGGGCACAGAGGTGCCCAATTCTGCATAAGCCAGTCTACACCGGTTCAGGGACCCCTTAGCCCCTGCTCTGGCGCGAAACTGGACAAAGGAAAGGGGAGTGACCACTCCCCTGACCTGCACCTCCTCTGGGAGGTGTCCAGAGCTCCTCCAGTGTGCTCCAGACCTCTGCCATCTTGGAAACAGAGGTGCTGCTGGCACACTGGACTGCTCTGAGTGGCCAGTGCCACCAGGTGACGTCAGAGACTCCTGCTGATAGGCTCCTTCAGGTGTTAGTAGCCTATCCTCTCTCCCAGGTAGCCAAACCCTCTTTTCTGGCTATTTAGGGTCTCTGTCTCTGGGGAAACTTTAGATAACGAATGCATGAGCTCAGCCGAGTTCCTCTGCATCTCTCTCTTCACCTTCTGATAAGGAAACGACCGCTGACCGCGCTGGAAGCCTGCAAACCTGCAACATAGTAGCAAAGACGACTACTGCAACTCTGTAACGCTGATCCTGCCGCCTTCTCGACTGTTTTCCTGCTTGTGCATGCTGTGGGGGTAGCCTGCCTCCTCTCTGCACCAGAAGCTCCGAAGAAATCTCCCGTGGGTCGACGGAATCTTCCCCCTGCAACCGCAGGCACCAAAAAGCTGCATTACCGGTCCCTTGGGTCTCCTCTCAGCACGACGAGCGAGGTCCCTCGAATCCAGCGACGCTGTCCAAGTGACCCCCACAGTCCAGTGACTCTTCAGCCCAAGTTTGGTGGAGGTAAGTCCTTGCCTCACCTCGCTGGGCTGCATTACTGGGAACCGCGACTTTGCAGCTACTCCGGCCCCTGTGCACTTCCGGCGGAAATCCTTTGTGCACAGCCAAGCCTGGGTTCACGGCACTCTAACCTGCATTGCACGACTTTCTAAGTTGGTCTCCGGCGACGTGGGACTCCTTTGTGCAACTTCGGCGAGCACCGTTTCACGCATCCTCGTAGTGCCTGTTTCTGGCACTTCTCCGGGTGCTACCTGCTTCAGTGAGGGCTCTTTGTCTTGATCGACGTCACTTCTCTCTGCAGGTCCAATTTGCGACCTCCTGGTCCCTCCTGGGCCCCAGCAGCCTCCAAAAACGCCAAACGCACGATTTGCATGTAGCAAGGCTTGTTGGCGTCCTTCTGGCGGGAAAACACTTCTGCACGATTCTCCAAGGCAAGGGGGATCCATCCACCAAAGGGGAAGTCTCTAGCCCTTTTTGTTCCTGCAGAAACCTCAGCTTCTTCTGTCCAGTCGAAGCTTCTTTGCACCCGCAGCTGGCATTTCCTGGGCATCTGCCCATCTACGACTTGCTTGTGACTTTTGGACTTGGTCCCCTTGTTCCACAGGTACCCTAGATTGGAAATCCACAGTTGTTGCATTGCTGGTTTGTGTCTTTCCTGCATTATTCCTCTAACACGACTATTTTGTCCTTAGGGGAACTTTAGTGCACTTGGCACTCACTTTTCAGGGTCTTGGGGAGGGTTATTTTTCTAACTCTCACTATTTTCTAATAGTCCCAGCGACCCTCTACAAGGTCACATAGGTTTGGGGTCCATTCGTGGTTCGCATTCCACTTCTGGAGTATATGGTTTGTGTTGCCCCTATCCCTATGTTTCCCCATTGCATCCTATTGTAACTATACATTGTTTGCACTGTTTTCTAAGACTATACTGCATATTTTTGCTATTGTGTATATATATCTTGTGTATATTTCCTATCCTCTCACTGAGGGTACACTCTAAGATACTTTGGCATATTGTCATAATAATAAAGTACCTTTATTTTTAGTATAACTGTGTATTGTGTTTTCTTATGATATTGTGCATATGACACTAGGTGGTACTGTAGTAGCTTCACACGTCTCCTAGTTCAGCCTAAGCTGCTCTGCTAAGCTACCATTATCTATCAGCCTAAGCTGCTAGACACCCTATACACTAATAAGGGATAACTGGGCCTGGTGCAAGGTGCAAGTACCCCTTGG
This sequence comes from Pleurodeles waltl, assembly GCF_031143425.1. Classification (NCBI taxonomy): domain Eukaryota; kingdom Metazoa; phylum Chordata; class Amphibia; order Caudata; family Salamandridae; genus Pleurodeles; species Pleurodeles waltl. The sequence continues at coordinate 15,207,993 of NC_090436.1, read as the reverse complement.
TACTCACTACAAGCCAGTCCAGCCTCCTACATTGGTTGTGCAGTGGTGGGATAAGTGCTTTGAGACTACTTACCACTCTTGTCATTGTACTTTTCATAAGAGAAAAATATACAAAACAAGGTCAGTGTATATACACATAGCCAAAAAGTTTTGCATTTCCTCTTTTCACTCTTTTCTAAGTGCTGAAAAGTACTTCTAAACTTTCAAAAAGTTCTTAAAAGTTTAAAAAGTTTTTTTTCTGTCTTTCCAAAAAGTTCTGAAAACTTTTTTCTCTTTTTCTATCACTTTAACTCTCTCTAAAAAATGTCTGGCACAGGAAAAAATGTTGAACTGTCCAAACTTGCATATGATCACCTTAGCTGGAAAGGAGCAAGGAGTCTCTGCATAGAGAGAGGTTTGAGTGTAGGGAAGAATCCTTCCTTAGAACTGTTAATTAATATGCTTAGAGTACAGGATAAGGCCATAAGTGCCCAATCTGTAGAAAAAGTAGCTAATGGTTCTCAATCTGATCCAGGGACTCCCCCAGGAAAAGGTTCAGGAAAGAAACTTCTCAGCCTGCCCATTACTAGACAGTCTAGCATAGTTGGTACAGAGGTTGAATCACACCATACTAATGGTGTGCTCTCACATTATACTGGTAGCCAAGCTGTTAGGGTGCCCTCTGTAAGGGACAGGTCTCCTTCTGTTCATTCCCATCATACCTCTGTATCTAGAAATGTCCCTCCCACCCACCCTGATGACAGATTGTTAGAAAGGGAGCTCAATAGATTGAGAGTGGAACAAACCAGACTGATGCTCAAGAAGCAACAGCTGGATTTGGATAGACAGTCTTTAGAATTAGAGAAGGAAAGACAGAAGTTGGGTTTAGATACCCATGGTGGCAGCAGCAGTATTCCCCATAGTCATCCTGCAAAAGAGCATGATTCCAGGAATCTGCACAAGATAGTTCCCCCTTATAAGGAGGGGGATGACATTAACAAGTGGTTTGCTGCACTTGAGAGGGCCTGTGCTGTACAGGATGTCCCTCAAAAGCAGTGGGCTGCTATCCTATGGCTATCATTTAGTGGAAAAGGTAGGGATAGGCTCCTTACAGTGAAAGAAAATGATGCCAATAATTTTACAGTTCTTAAGAATGCACTCCTGGATGGTTATGGCTTAACCACTGAACAGTACAGGATAAAGTTCAGAGAGACCAAAAAGGAGTCTTCACAAGACTGGGTTGATTTCATTGACCATTCAGTGAAGGCCTTGGAGGGGTGGTTACATGGCAGTAAAGTTACTGATTATGAAAGCCTGTATAACACAATCCTGAGAGAGCATATACTTAATAATTGTGTGTCTGATTTGTTGCACCAGTACCTGGTAGACTCTGATCTGACCTCTCCCCAAGAATTGGGAAAGAAGGCAGACAAATGGGTCAGAACAAGGGTGAACAGAAAAGTTCATACAGGGGGTGACAAAGATGGCATTAAGAAGAAAGATGGTGAAAAATCTCAAGATAAGCATGGGGATAAGGGTAAAACCAAAGATCCCACTTCAAATCTTAAACACTCTTCAGAGGGTGGGGATAAAACAAATTCTTCCTCTTCTTCCCAACCTGCACACATTAAAAAGCCTTGGTGCTTTGTGTGTAAAAACAGAGGCCATAGGCCAGGGGATAAGTCCTGTCCAGGTAAACCCCCTGAGCCTACCACCACTAATACATCAAGCTCTAGTGCCCCTAGCAGTAGTGGTACTAGTGGTGGGACTGCTGGCAACAGTCAAGCAAAGGGTGTAGTTGGGTTCACTTATGGGTCCATAGTGGAAACTGATGTAATCAGTCCCAAGACAGTTTCTGTCACACCTAGTGGCACTGGCCTTGCCACACTGGCTGCTTGTCCCCTTACAATGGATAAGTACAGGCAGACAGTTTCAATAAATGGTGTTGAGGCCTTGGCCTACAGGGACACAGGTGCCAGTTTCACTTTGGTGACTGAAAACCTAGTGCACCCTGATCAACACATCATTGGACAACAGTATAAAATTATTGATGTCCATAACTCCACTAAGTTTCTTCCCTTAGCTATAATTCAGTTTAGTTGGGGTGGAGTTACTGGCCCTAAGCAGGTGGTGGTATCACCTAGCTTACCTGTAGACTGTCTCTTAGGTAATGACCTAGAGACCTCAGGTTGGGCTGATGTAGAGTTTTATGCCCATGCAGCCATGCTGGGCATCCCTGAGGAATTGTTCCCTCTCATTTCTACTGAAATGAAAAAGCAAAGGAGAGAAGGCCTGAAAACTCAGGATCCCTCTCCATCAACAGGTAAAAAGGGTATCACAGTATCCCCTAACCACCCTACCATTCAGGATATCATTCCTGTGGTGGGAGAAACCTCTCCTGGGGTGGCACCTGTTCCAAGGGAATCATCAGCTGGCAAAGCTGGACTCCCTGAGGTGGAAGTACCTCTCTGTGGGATAACTAACATTGGTGACAAAAAGAGCACCATTTTAGTTAACATGGAGCATCCCTCCAACCCTCCCAGATAAACTTTAGTGCAGAAACCCTGCACTGCCTCACAACACTTAGGACAGCATCCCTGCCCTAGTTTGGAGCTCATAGGACAGCATCCCTGCCCTGCTCCAACTCAAGAGAAACAGCATCCCTGTTCTCTCTTCCAGCCAAATGGACAAAGTTTTTGCCCAGCTATGGCTTTATTGAGACAGCATCCCTGTCTGGCATTTCCATCACTACAAATAGGTTCAGTGGACAATTCCCACTGCTCTAAACTAAAACTTACTGATAGAAACTCTGAAAATACATCTTCACATTGTTGCATAGCTAAAAAACTTCAAACAGGGTGGTTTACATCCCCACAGGGAAGTAACCATATAGTGGATGATAAAGGGAGTAACCAGTCTATTGCAGAGCTACTCTCTACTTATCACCACTTAGACAATAAAGTCTCAACTGGCCAAGGTTAGCCTTATTGTCCTTCGTTTGGGGGGGGGTTGTGTGAGAAGGTAGCCTCTTTCTAGCCTTGTTACCCCCACTTTTGGCCTGTTTGTGAGTGTATGTCAGGGTGTTTGTCACTGTTTTCACTGTCTCACTGGGATCCTGATAGCCAGGCCTCAGTGCTCATAGTGAAAACACTATGTTTTCAGTATGTTTGTTATGTGTCACTGGGATCCTGCTGGTCAGGACCCCAGTGCTCATAGGTTTGTGGCCTATATGTATGTGTCACTGGGACCCTGTCACACAGGGCCCCAGTGCTCATAGGTGTGCATGTGTATGTTCCCTGTGTGGTGCCTAACTGTCTCACTGAGGCTCTGCTAACCAGAACCTCAGTGGTTATGCTCTCTCATTACTTTCAAGTTGTCACTGACAGGCTAGTGACCATTTTTTACCAATTTACATTGGCTTACTGGAACACCCTTATAATTCCCTAGTATATGGTACTGAGGTACCCAGGGTATTGGGGTTCCAGGAGATCCCTATAGGCTGCAGCATTTCTTTTGCCACCCATAGGGAGCTCTGACAATTCTTACACAGGCCTGCCACTGCAGCCTGAGTGAAATAACGTCCACGTTATTTCACAGCCATTTTACACTGCACTTAAGTAACTTATAAGTCACCTATATGTCTAACCTTTACCTGGTAAAGGTTAGGTGCAAAGTTACTTAGTGTGAGGGCACCCTGGCACTAGCCAAGGTGCCCCCACATTGTTCAGAGCCAATTCCCTGAACTTTGTGAGTGCGGGGACACCATTACACGTGTGCACTACATATAGGTCACTACCTATATGTAGCTTCACAATGGTAACTCCGAATATGGCCATGTAACATGTCTATGATCATGGAATTGCCCCCTCTATGCCATCCTGGCATAGTTGACACAATCCCATGATCCCAGTGGTCTGTAGCACAGACCCTGGTACTGCCAAACTGCCCTTCCTGGGGTTTCACTGCAGCTGCTGCTGCTGCCAACCCCTCAGACAGGCAGCTGCCCTCCTGGGGTCCAGCCAGGCCTGGCCCAGGATGGCAGAACAAAGAACTTCCTCTGAGAGAGGGTGTGACACCCTCTCCCTTTGGAAAATGGTGTGAAGGCAGGGGAGGAGTAGCCTCCCCCAGCCTCTGGAAATGCTTTGTTGGGCACAGAGGTGCCCAATTCTGCATAAGCCAGTCTACACCGGTTCAGGGACCCCTTAGCCCCTGCTCTGGCGCGAAACTGGACAAAGGAAAGGGGAGTGACCACTCCCCTGACCTGCACCTCCCCTGGGAGGTGTCCAGAGCTCCTCCAGTGTGCTCCAGACCTCTGCCATCTTGGAAACAGAGGTGCTGCTGGCACACTGGACTGCTCTGAGTGGCCAGTGCCACCAGGTGACGTCAGAGACTCCTGCTGATAGGCTCCTTCAGGTGTTAGTAGCCTATCCTCTCTCCCAGGTAGCCAAACCCTCTTTTCTGGCTATTTAGGGTCTCTGTCTCTGGGGAAACTTTAGATAACGAATGCATGAGCTCAGCCGAGTTCCTCTGCATCTCTCTCTTCACCTTCTGATAAGGAAACGACCGCTGACCGCGCTGGAAGCCTGCAAACCTGCAACATAGTAGCAAAGACGACTACTGCAACTCTGTAACGCTGATCCTGCCGCCTTCTCGACTGTTTTCCTGCTTGTGCATGCTGTGGGGGTAGCCTGCCTCCTCTCTGCACCAGAAGCTCCGAAGAAATCTCCCGTGGGTCGACGGAATCTTCCCCCTGCAACCGCAGGCACCAAAAAGCTGCATTACCGGTCCCTTGGGTCTCCTCTCAGCACGACGAGCGAGGTCCCTCGAATCCAGCGACGCTGTCCAAGTGACCCCCACAGTCCAGTGACTCTTCAGCCCAAGTTTGGTGGAGGTAAGTCCTTGCCTCACCTCGCTGGGCTGCATTGCTGGGAACCGCGACTTTGCAGCTACTCCGGCCCCTGTGCACTTCCGGCGGAAATCCTTCGTGCACAGCCAAGCCTGGGTTCACGGCACTCTAACCTGCATTGCACGACTTTCTAAGTTGGTCTCCGGCGACGTGGGACTCCTTTGTGCAACTTCGGCGAGAACCGTTTCACGCATCCTCGTAGTGCCTGTTTCTGGCACTTCTCCGGGTGCTACCTGCTTCAGTGAGGGCTCTTTGTCTTGATCGACGTCCCTTCTCTCTGCAGGTCCAATTTGCGACCTCCTGGTCCCTCCTGGGCCCCAGCAGCCTCCAAAAACGCCAAACGCACGATTTGCATGTAGCAAGGCTTGTTGGCGTCCTTCTGGCGGGAAAACACTTCTGCACGATTCTTCAAGGCAAGGGGGATCCGTCCACCAAAGGGGAAGTCTCTAGCCCTTTTTGTTCCTGCAGAAACCTCAGCTTCTTCTGTCCAGTTGAAGCTTCTTTGTACCCGCAGCTGGCATTTCCTGGGCATCTGCCCATCTACGACTTGCTTGTGACTTTTGGACTTGGTCCCCTTGTTCCACAGGTACCCTAGATTGGAAATCCACAGTTGTTGCATTGCTGGTTTGTGTCTTTCCTGCATTATTCCTCTAACACGACTATTTTGTCCTTAGGGGAACTTTAGTGCACTTGGCACTCACTTTTCAGGGTCTTGGGGAGGGTTATTTTTCTAACTCTCACTATTTTCTAATAGTCCCAGCGACCCTCTACAAGGTCACATAGGTTTGGGGTCCATTCGTGGTTCGTATTCCACTTCTGGAGTATATGGTTTGTGTTGCCCCTATCCCTATGTTTCCCCATTGCATCCTATTGTAACTATACATTGTTTGCACTGTTTTCTAAGACTATACTGCATATTTTTGCTATTGTGTATATATATCTTGTGTATATTTCCTATCCTCTCACTGAGGGTACACTCTAAGATACTTTGGCATATTGTCATAAAAATAAAGTACCTTTATTTTTAGTATAACTGTGTATTGTGTTTTCTTATGATATTGTGCATATGACACGAGGTGGTACTGTAGTAGCTTCACACGTCTCCTAGTTCAGCCTAAGCTGCTCTGCTAAGCTACCATTATCTATCAGCCTAAGCTGCTAGACACCCTATACACTAATAAGGGATAACTGGGCCTGGTGCAAGGTGCAAGTACCCCTTGGTACTCACTACAAGCCAGTCCAGCCTCCTACAGGAAGCAATTTCATGTCTGCATACTTAAAGGCCATGTGGAAGGAGTGTGGTGTAACGTACAAGTTAACAACACCCTATCATCCACAAACAAATGGACTGGTGGAGAGATTTAATAAAACTCTCAAAGGCATGATTATGGGTCTCCCTGAAAAACTCCGCAGGAGATGGGATATCCTTCTACTATGCCTCCTTTTTGCCTACAGGGAGGTACCCCAGAAAGGAGTGGGCTTCAGCCCCTTTGAACTTCTTTTTGGACACCCTGTTAGGGGTCCACTCACACTTGTAAAGGAGGGTTGGGAACAACCTTTAAAAGCTCCTAAGCAGGATATTGTGGATTATGTACTTGGCCTCAGATCAAGGATGGCTGAGTACATGAAAAAGGCCAGTAAAAACCTTCAGGCCAGCCAAGAGCTCCAGAAGCAATGGCATGATCAGAAGGCTGTTTTGGTTCAGTACCAACCAGGGCAGAAAGTGTGGGTCTTGGAGCCTGTGGCCCCAAGAGCACTCCAAGATAAATGGAGTGGACCCCACACAATTGTTGAAAAGAAGGGTGAAGTCACCTACTTGGTTGACTTAGGCACTGCCAGGAGTCCCCTTAGGGTGCTCCATGTCAACCGCCTAAAACCCTACTATGACAGGGCTGATCTCACCCTGCTCATGGCAACAGATGAGGGACAGGAAGAAGACAGTGATCCACTACCTGATCTCTTCTCTTCCACAGATCAAGATGCTCTTGTGGAAGGGGTAGTTTTGGCTGATTGTCTTACTGCTGAGCAGAAAGACAATTGCACAAATCTCCTAGGACAATTTTCAGAACTCTTCTCTACTGTGCCAGGCACCACTTCTTGGTGTGAGCACACTATAGATACTGGAGACAGTTTACCTGTCAAAAGTAAGATCTATAGGCAGCCTGACCATGTCAGGGACTGCATAAAGCAAGAAGTTCAGAAAATGTTGGAACTAGGAGTGGTTGAGCACTCTGACAGTCCATGGGCTTCTCCTGTGGTACTGGTACCAAAACCCAATTCTAAAGATGGAAAGAAAGAAATGCGGTTTTGTGTAGACTATAGAGGTCTCAACTTGGTAACCAAAACTGATGCTCACCCTATACCCAGGGCAGATGAGCTCATAGATACACTGGCATCTGCCAAGTATCTAAGCACTTTTGATTTGACTGCAGGGTATTGGCAGATCAAATTGTCAGAAGATGCTAAACCTAAGACTGCATTTTCTACCATTGGAGGACATTACCAGTTTACTGTAATGCCTTTTGGTTTGAAAAATGCACCTGCCACTTTTCAGAGGTTGGTGAACACAGTCCTGCAAGGGCTGGAAGCTTTCAGTGCAGCATATTTGGACGATATAGCTGTCTTTAGCTCCAGCTGGGATGATCACCTGGTCCACCTATGGAAAGTTTTGGAGGCCCTGCAAAAGGCAGGCCTCACTATCAAGGCTTCAAAGTGCCAGATAGGGCAGGGTAAGGTGGTTTATCTGGGACACCTTGTTGGTGGGGAACAGATTGCACCACTTCAGGGGAAAATCCAAACAATTATTGATTGGGTTCCCCCTACCACTCAGACTCAGGTGAGAGCCTTCCTAGGCCTCACTGGGTATTACAGGAGGTTCATTAAGAACTATGGCTCCATTGCAGCCCCTCTTAATGACCTCACTTGCAAGAAAATGCCTAAAAAGGTATTATGGACAGCAAGCTGTCAGAAAGCTTTTGAGGAGCTGTAGGAGGCTGGACTGGCTTGTAGTGAGTACCAAGGGGTACTTGCACCTTGCACCAGGCCCAGTTATCCCTTATTAGTGTATAGGGTGTCTAGCAGCTTAGGCTGATAGATAATGGTAGCTTAGCAGAGCAGCTTAGGCTGAACTAGGAGACGTGTGAAGCTACTACAGTACCACTTAGTGTCATATGCACAATATCATAAGAAAACACAATACACAGTTATACTAAAAATAAAGGTACTTTATTTTTATGACAATATGCCAAAGTATCTTAGAGTGTACCCTCAGTGAGAGGATAGGAAATATACACAAGATATATATACACAATAGCAAAAATATGCAGTATAGTCTTAGAAAACAGTGCAAACAATGTATAGTTACAATAGGATGCAATGGGGAAACATAGGGATAGGGGCAACACAAACCATATACTCCAAAAGTGGAATGTGAACCACGAATGGACCCCAAACCTATGTGACCTTGTAGAGGGTCACTGGGACTATTAGAAAATAGTGAGAGTTAGCAAAATAACCCTCCCCAAGACCCTGAAAAGTGAGTGCAAAGTGCACCAAAGTTCCCCTAAGGACAAAATAGTCGTGTTAGAGGGAAAATGCAAGGAAAACACAAATCAGCAATGCAACAATGATGGATTCCTGACTGAGGGTACCTGTGGAACAAGGGGACCAAGTCCAAAAGTCACAAGCAGCTCGGAGATGGGCAGATGCCCAAGAAATGCCAGCGGTTGGTGCAAAGAAGCTCTTACTAGGCTGAAGAACTGTGAATACTGCAGGAACGGCAAGGGCTAGAGACTTCCCCTTTGGAGGATGGATCCACCACGCCTTGGAGAGTCGTGCACAAGTGTTTTCCCGCCGGATGGACGCCTACAAGCCTTGCTACACGCAAATCGTGCGTTTGGCGTTTTTGGACGCTGCTGGGGCCCAGGAGGGACCAGGAGGTCGCAAATTAGACCTGCAGAGAGAGGGGACGTCGAGCAAGACAAAGAGCCCTCACTGAAGCAGGTAGCCCCCGGAGAAGTGCCAGAAACAGGCACTACGAGGATGCGTGAAACGGTGCTCACCGAAGTTGCACAAAGGAGTCCCACGTCGCCGGAGACCAACTTAGAAAGTCGTGCAATGCAGGTTAGAGTGCCGTGGACCCAGGCTTGGCTGTGCACGAAGGATTTCCGCCGGAAGTGCACAGGGGCCGGAGTAGCTTGCAAAGTCGCGGTTCCCAGCAATGCAGCCCAGCGAGGTGAGGCAAGGACTTACCTCCACCAAACTTGGGCTGAAGAGTCACTGGACTGTGGGGGTCACTTGGACGGTGTCGCTGGATTCGAGGGACCTCGCTCGTCGTGCTGAGAGGAGACCCAAGGGACCGGTAATGCAGCTTTTTGGTGCCTGCGGTTGCAGGGGGAAGATTCCGTCGACCCACGGGAGATTTCTTCGGAGCTTCTGGTGCAGAGAGGAGGCAGACTACCCCCACAGCATGCACAAGCAGGAAAACAGTCGAGAAGGCGGCAGGATCAGCGTTACAGAGTTGCAGTAGTCGTCTTTGCTACTATGTTGCAGGTTTGCAGGCTTCCAGCGCGGTCAGCGGTCGATTCCTTATCAGAAGGTGAAGAGGGAGATGCAGAGGAACTCGGCTGAGCTCATGCATTCGTTATCTAAAGTTTCCCCAGAGACAGAGACCCTAAATAGCCAGAAAAGAGGGTTTGGCTACCTAGGAGAGAGGAAAGGCTACTAACACCTGAAGGAGCCTGTCAGCAGGAGTCTCTGACGTCACCTGGTGGCACTGGCCACTCAGAGCAGTCCAGTGTGCCAGCAGCACCTCTGTTTCTAAGATGGCAGAGGTCTGGAGCACACTGGAGGAGCTCTGGACACCTCCCAGGGGAGGTGCAGGTCAGGGGAGTGGTCACTCCCCTTTCCTTTGTCCAGTTTCGCGCCAGAGCAGGGGCTAAGGGGTCCCTGAACCGGTGTAGACTGGCTTATGCAGAATTGGGCACATCTGTGCCCAACAAAGCATTTCCAGAGGCTGGGGGAGGCTACTCCTCCCCTGCCTTCACACCATTTTCCAAAGGGAGAGGGTGTCACACCCTCTCTCAGAGGAAGTTCTTTGTTCTGCCATCCTGGGCCAGGCCTGGCTGGACCCCAGGAGGGCAGCTGCCTGTCTGAGGGGTTGGCAGCAGCAGCAGCTGCAGTGAAACCCCAGGAAGGGCAGTTTGGCAGTACCAGGGTCTGTGCTACAGACCACTGGGATCATGGGATTGTGCCAACTATGCCAGGATGGTATAGAGGGGGCAATTCCATGATCATAGACATGTTACATGGCCATATTCGGAGTTACCATGGTGAAGCTACATATAGGTAGTCACCTATATGTAGTGCACGCGTGTAATGGTGTCCCCGCACTCACAAAGTTCAGGGAATTGGCTCTGAACAATGTGGGGGCACCTTGGCTAGTGCCAGGGTGCCCTCACACTAAGTAACTTTGCACCTAACCTTTACCAGGTAAAGGTTAGACATATAGGTGACTTATAAGTTACTTAAGTGCAGTGTAAAATGGCTGTGAAATAACGTGGACGTTATTTCACTCAGGCTGCAGTGGCAGGCCTGTGTAAAAATTGTCAGAGCTCCCTATGGGTGGCAAAAGAAATGCTGCAGCCCATAGGGGTCTCCTGGAACCCCAATACCCTGGGTACCTCAGTACCATATACTAGGGAATTATAAGGGTGTTCCAGTAAGCCAATGTAAATTGGTAAAAATGGTCACTAGCCTGTTAGTGACAATTTAAAAGTAATGAGAGAGCATAACCACTGAGGTTCTGGTTAGCAGAGCCTCAGTGAGACAGTTAGGCACCACACAGGGAACATATACATGCACACCTATGAGCACTGGGGCCCTGTGTGACAGGGTCCCAGTGACACATACATATAGGCCACAAACCTATGAGCACTGGGGTCCCGACTAGCAGGATCCCAGTGACACATAACAACCATACTGAAAACATGGTGTTTTCACTATGAGCACTGAGGCCTGGCTATCAGGATCCCAGTGAGACAGTGAAAACAGTGACAAACACCCTGACATACACTCACAAACAGGCCAAAAGTGGGGGTAACAAGGCTAGAAAGAGGCTACCTTCTCACAGGAGCTGAAGCAGGCCATGTGCTCTGCACCTGTCCTGAAAAGCCCTTGTTACTCTAAAAAATTCTATGTCCAAACTGATGCATCGGAATTAGGAGTAGGGGCAGTCCTATCACAACTTAATTCTGAGGGCCAGGATCAACCTGTTGCTTTTATTAGTAGGAGGTTGACCCCTAGAGAAAAGCGTTGGTCTGCCATTGAGAGGGAGGCCTTTGCTGTGGTCTGGGCTCTGAAGAAGTTGAGGCCATACCTGTTTGGCACTCACTTCATTGTTCAGACAGACCACAAACCTCTACTTTGGCTAAAACAAATGAAAGGTGAAAATCCTAAATTGTTGAGGTGGTCCATATCCCTACAGGGAATGGACTATACAGTGGAACATAGACCTGGGAGTACCCACTCCAATGCAGATGGACTCTCCAGATATTTCCACTTAGACAATGAAGACTCATCAGGTAATGGCTAGTCTTATTGTCCTTCGTTTGGGGGGGGGTTGTGTAGGAAAGTACCATCTTGCCTGACATGTTACCCCCATTTTTCACTGTATATATGTTGTTTTAGTTGTCTGTGTCACTGGGACCCTGGTAACCCAGGGCCCCAGTGCTCATAAGTGTGCCTGAATGTGTTACCTGTGTAGTGACTAACTGTCTCACTGAGGCTCTGCTAATCAGAACCTCAGTGGTTATGCTCTCTCATTTCTTTCCAAATTGTCACTGACAGGCTAGTGACCATTTTTACCAATTTACATTGGCTCCTGGAACACCCTTATAATTCCCTAGTATATGGTACTGAGGTACCCAGGGTATTGGGGTTCCAGGAGATCCCTATGGGCTGCAGCATTTCTTTTGCCACCCATAGGGAGCTCTGACAATTCTTACACAGGCCTGCCACTGCAGCCTGAGTGAAATAACGTCCACGTTATTTCACAGCCATTTTACACTGCACTTAAGTAACTTATAAGTCACCTATATGTCTAACCTTTACCTGGTAAAGGTTAGGTGCAAAGTTACTTAGTGTGAGGGCACCCTGGCACTAGCCAAGGTGCCCCCACATTGTTCAGAGCCAATTCACTGAACTTTGTGAGTGCGGGGACACCATTATACGCGTGCACTACATATAGGTCACTACCTATATGTAGCTTCACCATGGTAACTCCGAATATGGCCATGTAACATGTCTATGATCATGGAATTGCCCCCTCTATGCCATCCTGGCATTGTTGGTACAATTCCATGATCCCAGTGGTCTGTAGCACAGACCCTGGTACTGCCAGACTGCCCTTCCTGGGGTTTCACTGCAGCTGCTGCTGCTGCCAACCCCTCAGACAGGCAGCTGCCCTCCTGGGGTCCAGCCAGGCCTGGCCCAGGATGGCAGAACAAAGAACTTCCTCTGAGAGAGGGTGTGACACCCTCTCTGTGAGAAGGTAGCCTCTTTCTAGCCTTGTTACCCCCACTTTTGGCCTGTTTGTGAGTGTATGTCAGGGTGTTTGTCACTGTTTTCACTGTCTCACTGGGATCCTGATAGCCAGGCCTCAGTGCTCATAGTGAAAACACTATGTTTTCAGTATGGTTGTTATGTGTCACTGGGATCCTGCTGGTCAGGACCCCAGTGCTCATAGGTTTGTGGCCTATATGTATGTGTCACTGGGACCCTGTCACACAGGGCCCCAGTGCTCATAGGTGTGCATGTATATGTTCCCTGTGTGGTGCCTAACTGTCTCACTGAGGCTCTGCTAACCAGAACCTCAGTGGTTATGCTCTCTCATTACTTTCAAATTGTCACTAACAGGCTAGTGACCAATTTTACCAATTTACATTGGCTTACTGGAACACCCTTATAATTCCCTAGTATATGGTACTGAGGTACCCAGGGTATTGGGGTTCCAGGAGATCCCTATGGGCTGCAGCATTTCTTTTGCCACCCATAGGGAGCTCTGACAATTCTTACACAGGCCTGCCACTGCAGCCTGAGTGAAATAACGTCCACGTTATTTCACAGCCATTTTACACTGCACTTAAGTAACTTATAAGTCACCTATATGTCTAACCTTTACCTGGTAAAGGTTAGGTGCAAAGTTACTTAGTGTGAGGGCACCCTGGCACTAGCCAAGGTGCCCCCACATTGTTCAGAGCCAATTCCCTGAACTTTGTGAGTGCGGGGACACCATTACACGCGTGCACTACATATAGGTCACTACCTATATGTAGCTTCACCATGGTAACTCCGAATATGGCCATGTAACATGTCTATGATCATGGAATTGCCCCCTCTATGCCATCCTGGCATTGTTGGTACAATTCCATGATCCCAGTGGTCTGTAGCACAGACCCTGGTACTGCCAGACTGCCCTTCCTGGGGTTTCACTGCAGCTGCTGCTGCTGCCAACCCCTCAGACAGGCAGCTGCCCTCCTGGGGTCCAGCCAGGCCTGGCCCAGGATGGCAGAACAAAGAACTTCCTCTGAGAGAGGGTGTGACACCCTCTCCCTTTGGAAAATGGTGTGAAGGCAGGGGAGGAGTAGCCTCCCCCAGCCTCTGGAAATGCTTTGTTGGGCAAAGATGTGCCCAATTCTGCATAAGCCAGTCTACACCGGTTCAGGGACCCCTTAGCCCCTGCTCTGGCGCGAAACTGGACAAAGGAAAGGGGAGTGACCACTCCCCTGACCTCCCCTGGGAGGTGTCCAGAGCTCCTCCAGTGTGCTCCAGACCTTTGCCATCTTGGAAACAGAGGTGCTGCTGGCACACTGGACTGCTCTGAGTGGCCAGTGCCACCAGGTGACGTCAGAGACTCCTGCTGATAGGCTCCTTCAGGTGTTAGTAGCCTTTCCTCTCTCCTAGGTAGCAAAACCCTCTTTTCTGGCTATTTAGGGTCTCTGTCTCTGGGGAAACTTTAGATAACGAATGCATGAGCTCAGCCGAGTTCCTCTGCATCTCCCTCTTCACCTTCTGATAAGGAAACGACCGCTGACCGCGCTGGAAGCCTGCAAACCTGCAACATAGTAGCAAAGACGACTACTGCAACTCTGTAACGCTGATCCTGCCGCCTTCTCGACTGTTTTCCTGCTTGTGCATGCTGTGGGGGTAGTCTGCCTCCTGTCTGCACCAGAAGCTCCGAAGAAATCTCCCGTGGGTCGACGGAATCTTCCCCCTGCAACCGCAGGCACCAAAAAGCTGCATTACCGGTCCCTTGGGTCTCCTCTCAGCACGACGAGTGAGGTCCCTCGAATCCAGCGACGCTGTCCAAGTGACCCCCACAGTCCAGTGACTCTTCAGCCCAAGTTTGGTGGAGGTAAGTCCTTGCCTCAACTCGCTGGGCTGCATTGCTGGGAACCGCGACTTTGCAGCTACTCCGGCCCCTGTGCACTTCCGGCGGAAATCCTTCGTGCAGAGCCAAGCCTGGTCCACGGCACTCTAACCTGCATTGCACGACTTTCTGAGTTGGTCTCCGGCGACGTGGGACTCCTTTGTGCAACTTCGGCGAGCACCGTTTCACGCATCCTCGTAGTGCCTGTTTCTGGCACTTCTCCGGGTGCTACCTGCTTCAGTGAGGGCTCTTTGTCTTGCTCGACGTCCCCTCTCTCTGCAGGTCCAATTTGCGACCTTCTGGTCCCTCCTGGGCCCCAGCAGCGTCCAAAAACACCAAACGCACGATTTGCCTGTAGCAAGGCTTGTTGGCGTCCTTCCGGCGGGAAAACACTTCTGCACGACTCTCCAAGGCAAGAGGGATCCGTCCACCAAAGGGGAAGTCTCTAGCCCTTTTCGTTCCTGCAGAAACCTCAGCTTCTTCTGTCCAGTCGAAGCTTCTTTGCACCCACAGCTGGCATTTCCTGGGCATCTGCCCATCTCCGACTTGCTTGTGACTTTTGGACTTGGTCCCCTTGTTCCACAGGTACCCTAGATTGGAAATCCACAGTTGTTGCATTGCTGGTTTGTGTCTTTCCTGCATTATTCCTCTAACACGACTACTTTGTCCTTAGGGGAACTTTAGTGCACTTTGCACTCACTTTTCAGGGTCTTGGGGAGGGTAATTTTTCTAACTCTCACTATTTTCTAATAGTCCCAGCGACCCTCTACAAGGTCACATAGGTTTGGGGTCCATTTGTGGTTCGCATTCCACTTTTGGAGTATATGGTTTGTGTTGCCCCTATCCCTATGTTTCCCCATTGCATCCTATTGTAACTATACATTGTTTGCACTGTTTTCTAAGACTATACTGCATATTTTTGCTATTGTGTATATATATCTTGTGTATATTTCCTATCCTCTCACTGAGGGTACACTCTAAGATACTTTGGCATATTGTCATAAAAATAAAGTACCTTTATTTTTAGTATAACTGTGTATTGTGTTTACTTATGATATTGTGCATATGACACTAAGTGGTACTGTAGTAGCTTCACACGTCTCCTAGTTCAGCCTAAGCTGCTCTGCTAAGCTACCATTATCTATCAGCCTAAGCTGCTACACACCCTATACACTAATAAGGGATAACTGGGCCTGGTGCAAGGTGCAAGTACCCCTTGGTACTCACTACAAGCCAGTCCAGCCTCCTACACTCTCCCTTTGGAAAATGGTGTGAAGGCAGGGGAGGAGTAGCCTCCCCCAGCCTCTGGAAATGCTTTCTTGGGCACAGATGTGCCCAATTCTGCATAAGCCAGTCTACACCGGTTCAGGGACCCCTTAGCCCCTGCTCTGGCGCGAAACTGGACAAAGGAAAGGGGAGTGACCACTCCCCTGACCTGCACCTCCCCTGGGAGGTGTCCAGAGCTCCTCCAGTGTGCTCCAGACCTCTGCCATCTTGGAAACAGAGGTGCTGCTGGCACACTGGACTGCTCTGAGTGGCCAGTGCCACCAGGTGACGTCAGAGACTCCTGCTGATAGGCTCCTTCAGGTGTTAGTAGCCTTTCCTCTCTCCTAGGTAGCAAAACCCTCTTTTCTGGCTATTTAGGGTCTCTGTCTCTGGGGAAACTTTAGATAACGAATGCATGAGCTCAGCCGAGTTCCTCTGCATCTCCCTCTTCACCTTCTGATAAGGAAACGACCGCTGACCGCGCTGGAAGCCTGCAAACCTGCAACATAGTAGCAAAGACGACTACTGCAACCCTGTAACGCTGATCCTGCCGCCTTCTCGACTGTTTTCCTGCTTGTGCATGCTGTGGGGGTAGCCTGCCTCTTCTCTGCGCCAGAAGCTCCGAAGAAATCTCCCGTGGGTCGACGGAATCTTCCCCCTGCAACCGCAGGCACCAAAAAGCTGCATTACCGGTCCCTTGGGTCTCCTCTCAGCACAACGAGCGAGGTCCCTTGAATCCAGCGACGCTGTCCAAGTGACCCCCACAGTCCAGTGACTCTTTAGCCCAAGTTTGGTGGAGGTAAGTCCTTGCCTCACCTCGCTGGGCTGCATTGCTGGGAACCGCGACTTTGCAGCTACTCCGGCCCCTGTGCATTTCCGGCGGAAATCCTTCGTGCACAGCCAAGCCTGGGTCCACGGCACTCTAACCTGCATTGCACGACTTTCTAAGTTGGTCTCCGGCGACGTGGGACTCCTTTGTGCAACTTCGGCGAGCACCATTTCACGCATCCTCGTAGTGCCGGTTTCTGGCCTTTCTGTGGGTGCTACCTACTTCAGTGAGGGCTCTTTGTCTTGCTCGACGTCCCCTCTCTCTTCAGGTCCAATTTGCGACCTCCTGGTCCCTCCTGGGTCCCAGCAGCATCCAAAAACACCAAACGAACAATTTGCGTGTAGCAAGGCTTGTTGGCGTCCTTCCGGCAGGAAAACACGTTTCCACGACTCTCCAATGCGAGAGGGATCCGTCCACCAAAGGGGAAGTCTCTAGCCCTTTTCGTTCCTGCAGAAACCTCAGCTTCTTCTGTCCAGTCGAAGCTTCTTTGCACCCGCAGCTGGCATTTCCTGGGCATCTGCCCATCTCCGACTTGCTTGTGACTTTTGGACTTGGTCCCCTTGTTCCACAGGTACCCTAGATTGGAAATCCACAGTTGTTGCATTGCTGGTTTGTGTCTTTCCTGCATTATTCCTCTAACACGACTCTTTTGTCCTTAGGGGAACTTTAGTGCACTTTGCACTCACTTTTCAGGGTCTTGGGGAGGGTTATTTTTCTAACTCTCACTATTTTCTAATAGTCCCAGCGACCCTCTACAAGGTCACATAGGTTTAGGGTCCATTCGTGGTTCGCATTCCACTTCTGGAGTATATGGTTTGTGTTGCCCCTATCCCTATGTTTCCCCATTGCATCCTATTGTAACTATACATTGTTTGCACTGTTTTCTAAGACTATACTGCATATTTTTGCTATTGTGTATATATATCTTGTGTATATTTCCTATCCTCTCACTGAGGGTACACTCTAAGATACTTTGGCATATTGTCATAAAAATAAAGTACCTTTATTTTTAGTATAACTGTGTATTGTGTTTTCTTATGATATTGTGCATATGACACTAAGTGGTACTGTAGTAGCTTCACACGTCTCCTAGTTCAGCCTAAGCTGCTCTGCTAAGCAACCATTATCTATCAGCCTAAGCTGCTAGACACCCTATACACTAATAAGGGATAACTGGGCCTGGTGCAAGGTGCAAGTACCCCTTGGTACTCACTACAAGCCAGTCCAGCCTCCTACACTGACCATGTCAGGGACTGCATAAAGCAAGAAGTCCAGAAAATGTTAGAACTAGGAGTGGTTGAGCACTCTGAAAGTCCATGGGCTTCTCCTGTGGTACTTGTACCAAAACCCCATTCCAAAGATGGAAAGAAGGAAATGCGGTTTTGTGTAGACTATAGAGGTCTCAACCTTGTAACCAAAACTGATGCTCACCCTATACCCAGGGCAGATGAGCTCATAGATACACTGGCATCTGCCAAGTATCTAAGCACTTTTGACATGACTGCAGGGTATTGGCAGATCAAATTGTCAGAAGATGCTAAACCAAAGACTGCATTTTCAACCATTGGAGGACATTACCAGTTCACTGTAATGCCTTTTGGTTTGAAGAATGCACCTGCCACTTTTCAGAGGTTGGTGAACACAGTCCTGCAAGGGCTGGAAGCTTTCAGTGCAGCATATCTGGACGATATAGCTGTCTTTAGCTCCAGCTGGGATGAGCACCTGGTCCACTTATGGAAAGTTTTGGAGGCCCTGCAAAAGGCAGGCCTCACTATCAAGGCTTCAAAGTGCCAGATAGGGCAGGGTAAGGTGATTTATCTGGGACAGCTTGTTGGTGGGGAACAGATTGCACCACTTCAGGGGAAAATCCAAACAATTATTGATTGGGTTCCCCCTACTACACAGACTCAGGTGAGAGCCTTCCTAGGCCTCACTGGGTATTACAGGAGGTTCATTAAGAACTATGGCTCCATTGCAGCCCCTCTTAATGATCTCACTTCCAAGAAAATGCCTAAAAAGGTATTATGGACAGCACACTGTCAGAAAGCTTTTGAGGAGCTGAAGCAGGCCATGTGCTCTGCACCTGTCCTGAAAAGCCCTTGTTACTCTAAAAAATTCTATGTCCAAACTGATGCATCTGAATTAGGAGTAGGGGCAGTCCTATCACAACTTAATTCTGAGGGCCAGGATCAACCTGTTGCTTTTATTAGTAGGAGGTTGACCCCTAGAGAAAAGTGTTAGTCTGCCATAGAGAGGGAGGCCTTTGCTGTGGTCTGGGCTCTGAAGAAGTTGAGGCCATACCTGTTTGGCACTCACTTCATTGTTCAAACAGACCACAAACCTCTACTTTGGCTAAAACAAATGAAAGGTGAAAATCCTAAATTGTTGAGGTGGTCCATATCCCTACAGGGAATGGACTATACTGTGGAACATAGACCTGGGAGTAGCCACTCCAATGCAGATGGACTCTCCAGATATTTCCACTTAGACAATGAAGACTCATCAGGTCATGGCTAGTCTTATTGTCCTTCGTTTGGGGGGGGGGGTTGTGTAGGAAAGTACCATCTTGCCTGGCATGTTACCCCCATTTTTCACTGTATATATGTTGTTTTAGTTGTATGTGTCACTGGGACCCTGTTCTCCAGGGCCCCAGTGCTCATAAGTGTGCCTGAATGTGTTACCTGTGTAGTGACTAACTGTCTCACTGAGGCTCTGCTAATCAGAACCTCAGTGGTTATGCTCTCTCATTTCTTTCAAATTGTCACTAACAGGCTAGTGACCAATTTTACCAATTTACATTGGCTTACTGGAACACCCTTATAATTCCCTAGTATATGGTACTGAGGTACCCAGGGTATTGGGGTTCCAGGAGATCCCTATGGGCTGCAGCATTTCTTTTGCCACCCATAGGGAGCTCTGACAATTCTTACACAGGCCTGCCAATGCAGCCTGAGTGAAATAACGTCCACGTTATTTCACAGCCATTTTACACTGCACTTAAGTAACTTATAAGTCACCTATATGTCTAACCTTTATATGGTAAAGGTTAGGGGCAAAGTTACTTAGTGTGAGGGCACCCTGGCACTAGCCAAGGTGCCCCCACATTGTTAAGGGCCAATTCCCTGAACTTTGTGACTGCGGGGACACCATTACACGCGTGCACTGCATATAGGTCACTACCTATATGTAGCTTCACAATGGTAACTCCGAATATGGCCATGTAACATGTCTAAGATCATGGAATTGCCCCCTCTATGCCATCCTGGCATTATTGGTACAATTCCATGATCCCAGTGGTCTGTAGCACAGACCCTGGTACTGCCAAACTGCCTTTCCTGGGGTTTCACTGCAGCTGCTGCTGCTGCCAACCCCTCAGACAGGTTTCTGCCCCCCTGGGGTCAAGCCAGGCTTGTCCCAGGATAGCAGAACAAAGGACTTCCTCTGAGAGAGGGTGTTACACCCTCTCCCTTTGGAAAATGGTGTGAAGGCAGGGGAGGAGTAGCCTCCCCCAGCCTCTGGAAATGCTTTCTTGGGCACAGATGTGCCCAATTCTGCATAAGCCAGTCTACACCGGTTCAGGGACCCCTTAGCCCCTGCTCTGGCGCGAAACTGGACAAAGGAAAGGGGAGTGACCACTCCCCTGACCTGCACCTCCCCTGGGAGGTGTCCAGAGCTCCTCCAGTGTGCTCCAGACCTCTGCCATCTTGGAAACAGAGGTGCTGCCAGCACACTGGACTGCTCTGAGTGGCCAGTGCCACCAGGTGACATCAGAGACTCCTTCTGATAGGCTCCTTCAGGTGTTAGTAGCCTATCCTCTCTCCTAAGTAGCCAAACCCTCTTTTCTGGCTATTTAGGGTCTCTGTCTCTGGGGAAACTTTAGATAACGAATGCAAGAGCTCATCAGAGTTCCTCTGCATCTCTCTCTTCACCTTCTGATAAGGAATCGACTGCTGACCGCGCTGGAAGCCTGCAAAACTGCAACAAAGTAGCTAAGACGACTACTGCAACTCTGTAACGCTGATCCTGCCGCCTTCTCGACTGTTTTCCTGCTTGTGCATGCTGTGGGGGTAGTCTGCCTCCTCTCTGCACCAGAAGCTCCGAAGAAATCTCCCGTGGGTCGACGGAATCTTCCCCCTGCAACCGCAGGCACCAAAAAGCTGCATCACCTGTCCCTTGGGTCTCCTCTCAGCACGACGAGCGAGGTCCCTCGAATCCAGCAACTCTGTCCGAGTGACCCCCACAGTCCAGTGACTCTTCAGTCCAAGTTTGGTGGAGGTAAGTCCTTGCCTCACCTCGCTGGGCTGCATTGCTGGGAACCGCGACTTTTGTAGCTACTCCGGCCCCTGTGCACTTCCGGTGGAAATCCTTTGTGCACAGCCAAGCCTGGGTCCACGGCACTCTAACCTGCATTGCATGACTTTCTAAGTTTGTCTCCGGCGACGTGGGTCTCCTTTGTGCAACTTCGGCGAGCACCGTTTCACGCATCCTTGTAGTGCCTGTTTCTGGCACTTCTCCGGGGGCTACCTGCTGCTGAGAGGGCTCCTTATCTTGCTCGACGTCCCCTCTCTCACCTGGTCCAATTTGCGACCTCCTGGTCCCTCCTGGGCCACAGCAGCGTCCAAAAACGATAACCGCACGATTTGCAGCTAGCAAGGCTTGTTAGCGTTCTTTCGGTGGGAAATCACTTTTGCACGATTTTCCAAGGCGAGTGGGATCCGTCCACCAAAGAGGAAGTCTCTAGCCCTTTTCGTTCCTGCAGAAACCTCAGCTTCTTCTGTCCAGTGGAAGCTTCTTTGCACCTACAGCTGGCATTTCCTGGGCATATGCCCATCTCCGACTTGCTTGTGACTTTTGGACTTGGTCCCCTTGTTCCACAGGTACCCTAGATTGGAAATCCACAGTTGTTGCATTGTTGGTTTGTGTCTTTCCTGCATTATTCCTCTATCACAACTTCTTTGTCTTTTGGGGAACTTCAGTGCACTTTGCACTCACTTTTCAGGGTCTTGGGGAGGGCTAATTTTCTAACTCTCACTATTTTCTAATAGTCCCAGCGACCCTCTACAAGGTCACATAGGTTTGGGGTCCATTCGTGGTTCGCATTCCACTTTTGGAGTATATGGTTTGTGTTGCCCCTATCCCTATGTGTCCCCATTGCATCTATTGTAACTATACATTGTTTGCACTGTTTTCTAAGACTATACTGCATATTTTTGGTATTGTGTACATATAACTTGTGTATATTTGCTATCCTCTCACTGACGGTACACTCTAAGATACTTTGGCATATTGTCATAAAAATAAAGTACCTTTATTTTTAGTATAACTGTGTATTGTGTTTTCTTATGATATTGTGCAAGTGACACTTGTGGTACTGTAGTAGCTTCACACGTCTCCTAGTTCAGCCTAAGCTGCTCTGCTAAGCTACCATTATCTATCAGTCTAAGCTGCTAGACACCCTATACACTAATAAGGGATAACTGGGCCTGGTGCAAGGTGCAAGTACCCCTTGGTACTCACTACAAGCCAGTCCAGCCTCCTACATAGGTACCCTGAAGCAATTCCCCTTAGGTCCACTACTGCCCCTGCAGTAGCTAAAGCACTCATTGGTATCTTTACCAGAGTGGGATTTCCTAAGGAGGTGGTGTCTGACAGGGGTACAAACTTCATGTCAGCATACCTGAAGCATATGTGGAATGAGTGTGGGGTGACTTACAAATTCACCACACCATACCATCCACAAACCAATGGTCTTGTAGAAAGGTTCAACAAGACATTGAGGGGCATGATCATGGGGCTCCCTGGAAAGCTCTAAAGGAGATGGGATGTCCTCTTGCCATGTCAGCTTTTCCCCTAAATAGAGGTGCCTCAGAAGGGAGTAGGGTTTTCCCCCTTTGAACTTCTGTTTGGCCATCCTGTCAGGGGATCACTAGCTCTTGTGAAAGAAGGCTGGGAGAGACCTCTTCATGAGACTAAGCAAGATATAGTGGACGATGTACTAGGCCTACGTTCCAGGATGGCAGAGTACATGGAAAAGGCAAGCATAAACCTTGAGGCCAGCCAACAACTCCAGAAGATGTGGTATGACCAAAAGGTTGCTATGGTTGAGTTTCAGCCAGGGCAGAAAGTCTGGGTCCTGGAGCCTGTGGCTCCCAGGGCACTTCAGGACAGATGGAGTGGTCCTTACCCAGTGCTAGAGAGAAAGAGTCAGGTCACCTACCTGGTAGACCTAGGCACTAGCAGGACCCCCAAAAGGGTGATCATGATAGGGCAGATGTGAATCTGTTGATGGTAACAGATGAGGACCAGGAAGCTGAGAGTGAACCTCTCCCTGATCTCCTCTCCACTGACTCTAAAGATGGCTCAGTAGATGGAGTGATCTATTCAGACACCCTCTCTGGCCAACAGCAATTTGACTGTAGGAAACTCTTACAACAGTTTGCTGAGCTCTTTTACCTAACCCCTGGACAGAAACACCTGTGTACCCATGATGTGGAAACAGGAGACAGCATGCCTGTCAAAAACAAAATTTTCAGACAGTCTGACCAAGTTAAGGAAAGCATCAAAGTGGAGGTCCACAAGATGCTGGAATTGGGAGTCATTGAGCACTCTGATAGCCCCTGGGCTAGCCCAGTGGTCTTAGTCCACAAACCTCACACAAAGGATGGTAAGAGAGGGATGAGGTGTTGTGTGAACTACAGAGGACTTAATTCTGTCACCAAGACAGATGTCCATCCCATCCCAAGGGCTGATGAGCTAATTGATAAATTGGGTGCTGCCAAATACTTAAGTCCCTTTGCCTTGACAGCAGGGTACTGGCAAATCAAAATGGCACCAGGAGCAAAAGAAAAGACAGCATTCTCTACACCTGATGGGCATTATCAGTTTACTGTAATGCCCTTTGGCTTAAAGAATGCCCCTGCCACCTTCCAAAGGTTGGTGAATCAAGTCCTTGCTGGCTTGGAGTCCTTTAGTGCAGCTTATCTTGACGATATTGCTGTCTTTAGCTCCAGCTGGCAGGATCACCTGGTCCACCTGAAGAAGGTTTGAAGGCCCTGCAAGCAGCAGGCCTCTCTATCAAGGCATCCAAATGTCAGATAGGGCAGGGAACTGTGGTTTACTTGGGACACCATGTAGGTGGAGGCCAAGTTCAGCCACTCCAATCCAAGATCCAGACTATTCTGGACTGTGTAGCTCCAAAAACCCAGACTCAAGTCAGGGCATTCCTTGGCTTGACTGGTTACTACAGGAGGTTTGTGAAGGGATATGGATCAATAGTGACACCCCTCACAGAACTTACCTCCAAGAAAATGCCCAAGAAGGTAAACTGGACTGTAGAATGCCAACAGCCCTTTGACACCCTGAAACAAGCTATGTGCACAGCACTAGTTCTAAAAGCACCAGATTACTCCAAGCAGTTCATTGTGCAGACTGATGCCTCTGAACATGGGATAGGGGCAGTTTTGTCCCAAACAAATGATGATGGCCTTGACCAGCCTGTTGCTTTCATTAGCAGGAGGTTACTCCCCAGGGAGCAGTGTTGGAGTGCCATTGAGAGGGAGGCCTTTGCTGTGGTTTGGTCCCTGAAGAAGCTGAGACCATACCTCTTTGGTACTCACTTTGTAGTTCAAACTGACCACAGACCTCTCAGATGGCTAATGCAAATGAAAGGTGAAAATCCAAAACTGTTGAGGTGGTCCATCTCCCTACAGGGAATGGACTTTATAGTGGAACACAGACCTGGGACTGCCCATGCCAATGCAGATGGCCTTTCCAGGTTCTTCCACTTAGAAAATGAAGACTCTCTTGGGATGGTTACCCCCTAGCTTTTTGCCTTTGCTGATGCCAAGTTATGATTTGAAAGTGTGCTGAGGCCTGCTAACCAGGACCCAGCACCAGTGTTCTTTCCCTAAAACTGTACCTTTGTCTCCACAATTGGCACACCCTGGCATCCAGGTAAGTCCCTTGTAACTGGTACCCCTGGTACCAAGGGCCCTGATGCCAAGGAAGGTCTCTAAGGGCTGCAGCATGTCTTATGCCACCCTGGGGACCCCTCGCTCAGCACATACACACTGCTTGCCAGCTTGTGTGTGCTGATGGGGAGAAAATGACTAAGTTGACATGGCACTCCCCTCAGGGTGCCATGCCAACCTCACACTGCCTATGGCATAGATAAGTCACCCCTCTAGCAGGCCTTACAGCCCTTAGGCAGGGTGCCCTATACCACAGGTGAGGGTATAGGTGCATGTAGGAAAGTACCATCTTGCCTGGCATGTTACCCCCATTTTTCACTGTATATATGTTTTAGTTGTATGTGTCACTGGGACCCTGGTAACCCAGGGCCCCAGTGCTCATAAGTGTGCCTGAATGTATTACCTGTGTAGTGACTAACTGTCTCACTGAGGCTCTGCTAATCAGAACCTCAGTGGTTATGCTCTCTCATTTCTTTCCAAATTGTCACTAACAGGCTAGTGACCATTTTTACCAATTTACATTGGCTTACTGGAACACCCTTATAATTCCCTAGTATATGGTACTGAGGTACCCAGGGTATTGGGGTTCCAGGAGATCCCTATGGGCTGCAGCATTTCTTTTGCCACCCATAGGGAGCTCTGACAATTCTTACACAGGCCTGCCACTGCAGCCTGAGTGAAATAACGTCCACGTTATTTCACAGCCATTTTACACTGCACTTAAGTAACTTATAAGTCAACTATATGTCTAACCTTTACCTGGTAAAGGTTAGGTGCAAAGTTACTTAGTGTGAGGGCACCCTGGCACTAGCCAAGGTGACCCCACATTGTTCAGAGCCAATTCCCTGAACTTTGTGAGTGCGGGGACACCATTACACGCGTGCACTACATATAGGTCACTACCTATATGTAGCTTCACAATGGTAACTCCGAATATGGCCATGTAACATGTCTAAGATCATGGAATTGCCTCCTCTATGCCATCCTGGCATTGTTGGTACAATTCCATGATCCCAGTGGTCTGTAGCACAGACCCTGGTACTGCCAAACTGCCCTTCCTGGGGTTTCACTGCAGCTGCTGCTGCTGCCAACCCCTCAGACAGGCATCTGCCCTCCTGGGGTCCAGCCAGGCCTGGCCCAGGATGGCAGAACAAAGAACTTCCTCTGAGAGAGGGTGTGACACCCTCTCCCTTTGGAAAATGGTGTGAAGGCAGGGGAGGAGTAGCCTCCCCCAGCCTCTGGAAATGCTTTGTTGGGCACAGATGTGCCCAATTCTGCATAAGCCAGTCTACACCGGTTCAGGGACCCCTTAGCCCCTGCTCTGGCGCGAAACTGGACAAAGGAAAGGGGAGTGACCACTCCCCTGACCTGCACCTCCTCTGGGAGGTGTCCAGAGCTCCTCCAGTGTGCTCCAGACCTCTGCCATCTTGGAAACAGAGGTGCTGCTGGCACACTGGACTGCTCTGAGTGGCCAGTCCCACCAGGTGACGTCAGAGACTCCTTGTGATAGGCTCCTTCAGGTGTTGCTAGCCTATCCTCTCTCCTAGGTAGCCAAACCCTCTTTTCTGGCTATTTAGGGTCTCTGTCTCTGGGGAAACTTTAGATAACGAATGCAAGAGCTCATCCGAGTTCCTCTGCATCTCTCTCTTCACCTTCTGATAAGGAATCGACTGCTGACCGCGCTGGAAGCCTGCAAACCTGCAACATAGTAGCAAAGATGACTACTGCAACTCTGTAACGCTGATCCTGCCGCCTTCTCGACTGTTTTCCTGCTTGTGCATGCTGTGGGGGTAGTCTGCCTCCTCTCTGCACCAGAAGCTCCGAAGAAATCTCCCGTGGGTCGACGGAATCTTCCCCCTGCAACCGCAGGCACCAAAAAGCTGCATTACCGGTCCCTTGGGTCTCCTCTCAGCACGACGAGCGAGGTCCCTCGAATCCAGCGACTCTGTCCAAGTGACCCCCACAGTCCAGTGACTCTTCAGTCCAAGTTTGGTGGAGGTAAGTCCTTGCCTCACCTCGCTGGGCTGCATTGCTGGGAACCGCGACTTTTGCAGCTACTCCGGCCCCTGTGCACTTCCGGTGGAAATCCTTTGTGCACAGCCAAACCTGGGTCCACGGCACTCTAACCTGCATTGCACGACTTTCTAAGTTGGTCTCCGGCGACGTGGGACTCCTTTGTGCGACTTCGGGTGAGCACCATTTCACGCATCCTCGTAGTGCCTGTTTCTGGCACTTCTCCGGGTGCTACCTGCTGCTGAGAGGGCTCCTTGTCTTGCTCGACGTCCCCTCTCTTTCCTGGTCCAATTTGCGACCTCCTGGTCCCTCCAGGGCCACAGCAGCGTCCAAAAACGCTAATCGCACAATTTGCAGCTAGCAAGGCTTGTTGGCGTTCTTTTGGCAGGAAAGCACTTCTGCACGACTCTCCACGGCGAGAGGGATCCGTCCACCAAAGGGGAAGTCTCTAGCCCTTTTCGTTCCTGCAGAAACCTAAGCTTCTTCTGTCCAGTAGAAGCTTCTTTGCATCCACAGCTGGCATTTCCTGGGCATATGCCCATCTCCGACTTGCTTGTGACTTTTGGACTTGGTCCCCTTGTTCCACAGGTACCCTAGATTGGAAATCCACAGTTGTTGCATTGTTGGTTTGTGTCTTTCCTGCATTATTCCTCTAACACGACTTCTTTGTCCTTAGGGGAACTTTAGTGCACTTTGCACTCACTTTTCAGGGTCTTGGGGAGGGTTATTTTTCTAACTCTCACTATTTTCTAATAGTCCCAGCGACCCTCTACAAGGTCACATAGGTTTGGGGTCCATTCGTGGTTTGCATTCCACTTTTGGAGTATATGGTTTGTGTTGCCCCTATCCCTATGTTTCCCCATTGCATCCTATTGTAACTATACATTGTTTGCACTGTTTTCTAAGACTATACTGCATATTTTTGCTATTGTGTATATATATCTTGTGTATATTTCCTATCCTCTCACTGAGGGTACACTCTAAGATACTTTGGCATATTGTCATAAAAATAAAGTACCTTTATTTTTAGTATAACTGTGTATTGTGTTTTCTTATGATACTACTGTAGTAGCTTCACACGTCTCCTAGTTCAGCCTAAGCTGCTCTGCTAAGCTACCATTATCTATCAGCCTAAGCTGCTAGACACCCTATACACTAATAAGGGATAACTGGGCCTGGTGCAAGGTGCAAGTACCCCTTGGTACTCACTACAAGCCAGTCCAGCCTCCTACATTGGTTGTGCAGCGGTGGGATAAGTGCTTTGAGACTACTTACCACTCTTGTCATTGTACTTTTCATAAGAGAAAAATATACAAAACAAGGTCAGTGTATATACACATAGCCAAAAAGTTTTGCATCTCCTCTTTTCACTCTTTTCTAAGTGCTGAAAAGTACGTCTAACTTTCTAAAAAGTTCTAAAAAGTTTAAAAAGTTTTTTTTCTCTGTCTTTCTAAAAGCTCTGACAAACTTTTTTTCTTTTACTATCACTTTAACTCTCTCTAAAAATGTCTGGCACAGGCCAAAATGTTGATCTGTCCAAACTTGCATATGATCACCTTAGCTGGAAAGGAGCAAGGAATCTCTGCATAGAGAGAGGTTTGAGTGTAGGGAAGAATCCTTCCTTAGAACTGTTGATTAACATGCTTAGAGTACAGGATAAGGCCATAAGTGCCCAATCTGTTGAAAAAGTAGCTAATGGTTCTCAATCTGATCCAGGGACTCCCCCAGGAAAAGATTCAGGAAATAAACTTCCTAGCCTGCCCTTTACTAGACAGTCTAGCATAGTTGGTAATGATGATGAGCCACATATAAATAGTGTTGTCTTTCATCATAGCAAAAGCATTTATTCTCACCATACTGGTAGTGATGTTTCTGTTAGCCAAGCTGTTAGGGTGGCTTCAGTAAGGGACAGGTCTCCTTCTGTCCATTCTCACCATACTTCTGCTTCAAGGCATGTCCCTTCCACCCACCCGGATGACAGATTGTTAGAAAGGGAGCTCAATAGATTGAGAGTGGAACAAACCAGACTGAAGCTCAAGAAGCAACAGCTGGATTTGGATAGACAGACTTTAGAAGTAGAGAAGGAGAGACAGAAACTGGGTTTAGAAACCCATGGTGGCAGCAGCAGTATTCCCCATAGTCATCCTGCAAAAGAGCATGATTCCAGGAATCTGCACAAGATAGTTCCCCCTTATAAGGAGGGGGATGACATTAACAAGTGGTTTGCTGCAATTGAGAGGGCCTGTATTGTACAGGATGTCCCTCAAAGGCAGTGGGCTGCTATCCTATGGCTATCATTTAGTGGAAAAGGTAGGGATAGGCTCCTTACTGTGAAAGAAAATGATGCTAATAATTTCCAAGTTCTTAAGAATGCACTCCTGGATGGTTATGGCTTAACCACTGAACAGTACAGGATAAAGTTCAGAGAGACCAAAAAGGAATCTTCACAAGACTAGGTTGATTTCATTGACCATTCAGTGAAGGCCTTGGAGGGGTGGTTACATGGCAGTAAAGTTACTGATTATGACAGCCTGTATAACTTGATCCTGAGAGAGCATATTCTTAATAATTGTGAGTCTGATTTGTTGCACCAGTACTTGGTGGACTCTGATCTGACCTCTCCCCAAGAATTGGGAAAGAAGGCAGACAAATGGGTCAGAACAAGGGTGAACAGAAAAGTTCATACAGGGGGTGACAAAGATGGCAACAAAAAGAAGGATGGTAAGTCTTCTGACAAGGGTGGGGACAAATCTAAAAATGAGTCTTCATCAGGCCCACAAAAACACTCTGGTGGGGGTGGTGGGCCCAAATCCTCTTTTAATCAGAACAAGGAAAAGAAACCATGGTGCTATTTATGTAAAATAAAAGGCCATTGGACAACAGATCCCAGTTGTCCAAAGAAAGGCACCAAGCCTCCTACCACTACAACCCCTACTGCTACACCTATTGTCCCTAATAATAGCAGTGGTGGTGGGAGCAAACCTACTAATAGCCAATCCAAGGGAGTAGCTGGGCTCACTATTGGTAACTTAGTTGGGGTTGGCCTTGTTAGGGAGGCCACAGAGGCTGTGTTAGTCTCTGAGGGGGCTATTGATTTAGCCACCTTAGTTGCTTGTCCCCTTAATATGGATAGGTACAAGCAGCTACCCCTAATAAATGGTGTTGAGGTTCAGGCCTACAGGGACACTGGTGCCAGTGTGACTATGGTCATAGAAAAACTGGTCCACCCTGAACAACACCTACTTGGTCACCAGTACCAAGTAACCGATGCTCACAACAACACACTTAGCCACCCCATGGCTGTTGTTAATCTCAACTGGGGGGGGGGTTACTGGTCCAAAGAAAGTTGTGGTAGCTTCAGATTTACCTGTAGACTGTCTATTAGGGAATGATTTGGAGACATCAGCTTGGTCAGATGTGGAGTTGGAGGCCCATGCAGCATTGCTGGGCATCCCAGGGCATATTTTTGCTTTGACAAGGGCTCAGGCCAAAAAGCAAAAAGGACAGGGAAGCTTGGATCCTGGAACAATGGACCAAGTGCTCCCTAAAGCTAGGGCTACTAGAAGCAAACCACTTCCTACTATCCCTCCCTCTACAGTGGATTCTACTTCTGAGGAAGAAGAATTCCCTCCCTGTGCAGAACCTACACCAGAGGAGCTGGAAGGAGACACTGCTGAGCTTTTGGGTGAAGGGGGGCCTGCCAGAGAGTAGCTGAGTGTGGCACAGCAAACCTGTCCCACATTAGAGGGTCTCAGACAGCAAGCTGTCAAACAGGCTAATGGGGATGTCAGTGACTCTCACAGAGTTTACCGGGAGGACAACCTCTTGTACACTGAGCATAGGGATCCTAAACCTGGAGCTGCCAGGAGATTAGCGATTCCTCAGGAGTACAGAAAGTTCCTCCTAACCCTGGCACATGACATTCCCCTAGCTTGACACCTGGGTCAAATGAAAACTTGGGACAGATTGGTTCCATTGTTTCATTGGCCTAGGATGTCTGAGGACACAAAGGAATTTTGTAAGTCCTGTGAAACCTGTCAAGCCAGTGGCAAGACAGGTGGCACCCCAAAGGCACCCCTTATCCCACTGCCTGTGGTTGGGGTTCCCTTTGAAAGGGTAGGGGTTGACATAGTTGGCCCCCTTGACCCTCCTACTGCTTCAGGCAATAGGTTTATCTTAGTGGTAGTGGACCATGCCACAAGATATCCTGAAGCTATTCCTTTAAGGACCACTACAGCACCTGCAGTGGCAAAGGCCCTCCTGGGAATATTTTCCAGGGTGGGCTTCCCAAAGGAAGTGGTATCAGACAGGGGAAGCAATTTCATGTCTGCATACTTAAAGGCCATGTGGAAGGAGTGTGGTGTAACGTACAAGTTCACAACACCCTATCATCCACAAACAAATGGACTGGTGGAGAGATTTAATAAAACTCTCAAAGGCATGATTATGGGTCTCCCTGAAAAACTCCGCAGGAGATGGGATATCCTTCTACCATGCCTCCTTTTTGCCTACAGGGAGGTACCCCAGAGAGGAGTGGGCTTCAGCCCCTTTGAACTTCTTTTTGGACACCCTGTTAGGGGTCCACTCACACTTGTAAAGGAGGGTTGGGAACAACCTTTAAAAGCTCCTAAGCAGGATATTGTGGATTATATACTTGGCCTCAGATCAAGGATGGCTGAGTACATGAAAAAGGCCAGTAAAAACCTTCAGGCCAGCCAAGAGCTCCAGAAGCAATGGCATGATCAGAAGGCTGTTTTGGTTCAGTACCAACCAGGGCAGAAAGTGTGGGTCTTGGAGCCTGTGGCCCCAAGAGCACTCCAAGATAAATGGAGTGGTCCCCACACAATTGTTGAAAAGAAGGGAGAAGTCACCTATTTAGTTGACTTAGGCACTGCCAGGAGTCCCCTTAGGGTGCTCCATGTCAACCGCCTGAAACCCTACTATGACAGGGCTGATCTCACCCTGCTCATGGCAACTGATGAGGGACAGGAAGAAGACAGTGATCCTCTACCTGATCTCTTCTCTTCCACAGAACAAGATGCTCTTGTGGAAGGTGTAGTTTTGGCTGATTGTCTTACTGCTGAGCAGAAAGATAATTGCATAAATCTCCAAGATCAATTCTCTGAACTCTTCTCTACTGTGCCAGGTACCACTTCTTGGTGTGAGCACACTATAGATACTGGAGACAGTTTACCTGTCAAAAGTAAGATCTATAGGCAGCCTGACCATGTCAGGGACTGCATAAAGCAAGAGGTCCAGAAAATGTTAGAACTAGGAGTGGTTGAGCACTCTGACAGTCCATGGGCTTCTCCTGTGGTACTGGTACCAAAACCCCATTCCAAAGATGGAAAGAAGGAAATGCGGTTTTGTGTAGACTATAGAGGTCTCAACTTGGTAACCAAAACTGATGCTCACCCTATACCCAGGGCAGATGAGCTCATAGATACACTGGCATCTGCCAAGTATCTAAGCACTTTTGATTTGACTGCAGGGTATTGGCAGATCAAATTATCAGAAGATGCTAAACCTAAGACTGCATTTTCTACCATTGGAGGACATTACCAGTTTACTGTAATGCCTTTTGTTTTGAAAAATGCACCTGCCACTTTTCAGAGGTTGGTGAACACAGTCCTGCAAGGGCTGGAAGCTTTCAGTGCAGCATATTTGGACGATATAGCTGTCTTTAGCTCCAGCTGGGATGATCACCTGGTCCACCTATGGAAAGTTTTGGAGGCCCTGCAAAAGGCAGGCCTCACTATCAAGGCTTCAAAGTGCCAGATAGGGCAGGGTAAGGTGGTTTATCTGGGACACCTTGTTGGTGGGGAACAGATTGCACCACTTCAGGGGAAAATCCAAACTATTATTGATTGGGTTCCCCCTACCACTCAGACTCAGGTGAGAGCCTTCCTAGGCCTCTGTAGTGCTTTCCTCTTATTTAGTTTCTAAGCACTAACATAACACAACAGAAATGCACTTCTGAGGTCAAAGAAGACTTTTATTGTTATTTTATTCTTCCCCAACCACAATGTTTATGAATGAATGACGAATTAGTAGCTTTCAAGTCCGCGTTAATCAAACAAAATATATCAGTTTGCAATATACACAGCAGGTTATATTTATAAAATATTGAATGCAAAGCAAAACAAATACTTCACCGTGTAGGAACTATTTACAGCTACATCTTTCTAAGGTCTGCAAGCTGATGACCCCTGTCAGCCGCGAGAAAGAGTGATTCATCTACCCACACGGGATTGCTGGCAGCCTGCGCCAAGCTCCAGCACGAGGTCCGGCAGATTCGAATGTGACTCTCTGCAGCCTGTTACATTCGTTACAAAGGTGTGCCCCCTCCTCTCAGACCTGGGAAACTGAGCAAGCCTTTTGGAGACTGGCCAGGTCTCCAAGACTACTCCTGTTCCCAAGCTCAAGGGAAGAGAAACGACGCCCATGTACTCTCTCTTATCAGGTCTAGTCTACTGTGAGAGCAAAACATCTTTGTTCTCTGGTGCAAAAACACAGCTTGGAAAAATACAGAACTCCACGTTAAAGGCAATGGGCAGCTAACCTAAATATCAAATGCAATGTCATGTTAAAGGCAATAGGCAGCTAACCTAAATATCAAATGCAATGTCTAGTGTCATGTCAAAGCCAATAGGCATCTAAGCTGAATACAAAATACAATGTCTTATATCATGTCAAAGCCCATAGGCAGCTGAGCTGAATACAAAATGCAATGTATAATATCATGTCAAAGCCAAAAGGCAGCGGAGCTGAATACAAAGTGTAATGTATAATATCATGTCAAAGCCAATAGGCAGCGGAGCTGAATATCATGTCAAAGCCAATAGGCAGTTAAGCTGAATACAAAGTGTAATATATGATATCATGTCAAAGCCAATAGGCAGCGGAGCTGAATACAAAATGTAATATATGATATCATGTCAAAGCCAATAGGCAGAATATCTAATAGCATGTCAAAGTCAATAGGCAGCTAAACTGAATACATCATGTCAAAGCCAATAGGCACAATACAGAATGTAATGACTAATGCAATGTCAAAGCCCATAGGCGGCTAAACTGAACAAAACATACCATGTGCTACTGGTGAACATTGAGCAACTAATATGCGCAGTGGTGAAACACAAAGTCATTGGTCAAAACAAAACTCCATCAAATAGCAGGACATTCCGCCCTTTGACCAATGAATTTTTGTTTCACATATCTCATATTTCAAACAAACAAAAAAAAAAACATTATCAGCAAATCAAATTTCAATGATCAAAGCAATCCCTGTAAAGCAATAGAAGTGAATTAACACATTGATCTCATAACCTTTCACATCAGATACATCTACATAGAAAAGACTGGGCAATTTTTTTTTTTTTTTTTTTCTGAATGAGTCTCTAATTCAACAGTGTTAGCAATTTGATGTGGCATGAGTTCTGCTCATGTAAAGGTGCACGGTCCACCTGAAAGGTTTTCTGGAAGGTAAGCAAAAGTCAGAGTTCCATACGAGAGGGGAAAAAAAAAAAAAAACACAGCAAACAAGTTGAACTTGAACTGAAGGCGCAGTTTGCGCAAAATGGATCCATGGTGCTGGCACTTTACTCAGCCAGGTTCAGGTTGGGGATTCGGTCCCTTCCCCGACCCCACACGCACACACCGGAAGGGGGACCACACAGCGCACTCAGGGACAGTGGCGAAACGTGGTCGGATCTGCAAAAGAAACAAGTATGACTTTTCTTGCAAATAACATTTTTCATTTAAACTGCACCCTTCCTCTTTCTTTCCCTGTTTTATAATCAGCAGGACGTTTTTGAGGCCCTTTGTTATATTTTCTGCAGGTTCTGGAGGGTCACTTGGGGCTTCAGCCCACACATCAGCACTGAGGTTTTTATCTGCTGCACCACAGCTTCCCTTTTCTTGCACTGTCAGAAGGGCTGGGGCAGACTCATTCTTTACCAAACCTCCATTCACTGCACTTTTGTCAATTTGGGCCATTCTGTCTCCAATTTGTATGAATGAATCAGATTCTTTTCTAGGTATCAGCATAATTTCGATTTTTCCTTGGTAATTTGCAGCAATCACTCTTCCTAAAACCTGATCAATTTGCCATTTCTGTTCTGGTAACTTTCCTCTCCCCAACTGCTCTGTGACTGCTTGCATGACAGATTGCTTTTGTGCGTGCTGCACAGTTTTTATCAAATCTAGGGGAATGGGCATCTCTCTCATCTCTGCCCACCTGTAAGTGTTTTTTTCTCTCAGTTGTTGACATTTCTGGGGCACCCACTTAGCCATCCCCACTAAGGCAGAATTCTGGGTGAACACTTCTCTCTCTGAATTTTTCTGATTAACATCTGCAAGGTAATTGAACCAGTTAGGTGCTAAAACATTATCAAAGAACCAAAAATCAGCATAAAAATGACACATCTCACGTAGCTCTTGCTTTAAAATCTGACACACATTATACAACGCTGTTCCTTCTACGGTGCCAGAAAACAACATTTCAGTCAATGAATCATTAGTAAAACAAACATGCTTTTTATCTTCAGTAGACACGAATTCAAATGGTGCACACAATTTCATCGGTAATTCTTTTATCTGTGGTACTCTAGCCCTGTCTTGCAAGTACCAGATCCATTGTATGATTCTAGCTAGGGGCAGTATTTTCTTCCCTTGTTCTTGAATTACATGTACATCAGTTTTTCCTTCTTGCACTGCGCAGAAACCTAAAGTCTGCATTATTTCATTTGCCAAATCACAAGCGCGCAGCTGCATATTATTTTTCACAGTGACCATGTACAAAAGTGTTAGGATTTCTCTCAAATGAGGGCTATTCTTTTTCCAAAAATCAAACAAGCTAATGAAACTAGGGGTGTCTTGCTCTAAAATCTTTCGTTTTACTTGTGCATTTTGCAACGGTAACTCGTAAATCACATTCTGAGCTCTCTCGTCCGTGTTATCAGTTAAGGAATGCACTTTGGCTGCCAAAAACCCTGGCTCACACGGAAACTCAGTGCAGCTCGGAGCTGTCTTAACCCCCTCATTACTGGAATGGGACAAGAAAGATTCTTCAAAAACAGCCCTTTTATAACTTTCAGTCTTATTTTGAATTATTGTATCCTGGCTAATTTGCTCACGTAAATTCCTATTTTCATGTTACAACTGCCTACATTTCTCCTGCATTTCTCTGTAAGCAGATAAAGGTATCCAGACCTTTCTGTCTTCATTACTTCCAAAACACACGTTTTCTACATATATACAACGGGAATTATTTCTCAAAATATTATCAGGCCTTTTAGCTACACATGCATTTTCTTCTGTAATTCCCCAAACGGAAAACAATTCACAGTTTTTCTTAGCACCATCAGGCAGTTCATCAACACATGTATTCTCAGACATGGTCTGCCGTGCTACTGTGATTCTCCGAACAGAAAACAATTTCGGTAATTCTCCAAACAACAAAAAACAATTACACTTTTAAAGTGTGCACTTAGAAATCTACTAACTCGTCAAACCCCTTCTTAATCACCTCTTAATGACCGACCCCACGACTCCAGGTACCAATTGTAGTGCTTTCCTCTTATTTAGTTTCTAAGCACTAACATAACACAACAGAAATGCACTTCTGAGGTCAAAGAAGACTTTTATTGTTATTTTATTCTTCCCCAACCACAATGTTTATGAATGAATGACGAATTAGTAGCTTTCAAGTCCGCGTTAATCAAACAAAATATATCAGTTTGCAATATACACAGCAGGTTATATTTATAAAATATTGAATGCAAAGCAAAACAAATACTTCACCGTGTAGGAACTATTTACAGCTACATCTTTCTAAGGTCTGCAAGCTGATGACCCCTGTCAGCCGCGAGAAAGAGTGATTCATCTACCCACACGGGATTGCTGGCAGCCTGCGCCAAGCTCCAGCACGAGGTCCGGCAGATTCGAATCTGACTCTCTGCAGCCTGTTACATTCGTTACAAAGGTGTGCCCCCTCCTCTCAGACCTGGGAAACTGAGCAAGCCTTTTGGAGACTGGCCAGGTCTCCAAGACTACTCCTGTTCCCAAGCTCAAGGGAAGAGAAACGACGCCCATGTACTCTCTCTTATCAGGTCTAGTCTACTGTGAGAGCAAAACATCTTGGTTCTCTGGTGCAAAAACACAGCTTGGAAAAATACAGAACTCCACGTTAAAGGCAATGGGCAGCTAACCTAAATATCAAATGCAATGTCATGTTAAAGGCAATAGGCAGCTAACCTAAATATCAAATGCAATGTCTAGTGTCATGTCAAAGCCAATAGGCATCTAAGCTGAATACAAATACAATGTCTTATATCATGTCAAAGCCCATAGGCAGCTGAGCTGAATACAAAATGCAATGTATAATATCATGTCAAAGCCAAAAGGCAGCGGAGCTGAATACAAAGTGTAATGTATAATATCATGTCAAAGCCAATAGGCAGCGGAGCTGAATATCATGTCAAAGCCAATAGGCAGTTAAGCTGAATACAAAGTGTAATATATGATATCATGTCAAAGCCAATAGGCAGCGGAGCTGAATACAAAATGTAATATATGATATCATGTCAAAGCCAATAGGCAGAATATCTAATAGCATGTCAAAGTCAATAGGCAGCTAAACTGAATACATCATGTCAAAGCCAATAGGCACAATACAGAATGTAATGACTAATGCAATGTCAAAGCCCATAGGCGGCTAAACTGAACAAAACATACCATGTGCTACTGGTGAACATTGAGCAACTAATATGCGCAGTGGTGAAACACAAAGTCATTGGTCAAAACAAAACTCCATCAAATAGCAGGACAGCCTCACTGGGTATTACAGGAGGTTCATTAAGAACTATGGCTCCATTGCAGCCCCTCTTAATGACCTCACATCCAAGAAAATGCCTAAAAAGGTATTATGGACAACAAACTGTCAGAAAGCTTTTGAGGAGCTGAAGCAGGCCATGTGCTCTGCACCTGTCCTAAAAAGCCCTTGTTACTCTAAAAAATTCTATGTCCAAACTGATGCATCTGAATTAGGAGTAGGGGCAGTTCTATCACAACTTAATTCTGAGGGCCAGGATCAACCTGTTGCTTTTATTAGTAGGAGGTTGACCCCTAGAGAAAAGCGTTGGTCTGCCATAGAGAGGGAGGCCTTTGCTGTGGTCTGGGCACTGAAGAAGTTGAGGCCATACCTGTTTGGCACTCACTTCATTGTTCAGACAGACCACAAACCTCTACTTTGGCTAAAACAAATGAAAGGTGAAAATCCTAAATTGTTGAGGTGGTCCATATCCCTACAGGGAATGGACTGTACAGTGGAACATAGACCTGGGAGTAGCCACTCCAATGCAGATGGACTCTCCAGATATTTCCACTTAGACAATGAAGACTCATCAGGTCATGGCTAGTCTTATTGTCCTTCGTTTGGGGGGGGGTTGTGTAGGAAAGTACCATCTTGCCTGGCATGTTACCCCATTTTTCACTGTATATATGTTGTTTTAGTTGTATGTGTCACTGGGACCCTGGTAACCCAGGGCCCCAGTGCTCATAAGTGTGCCTGAATGTGTTACCTGTGTAGTGACTAACTGTCTCACTCGAGGCTCTGCTAATCAGAACCTCAGTGGTTATGCTCTCTCATTTCTTTCCAAATTGTCACTAACAGGCTAGTGACCATTTTTACCAATTTACATTGGCTTACTGGAACACCCTTATAATTCCCTAGTATATGGTACTGAGGTACCCAGGTTATTGGGGTTCCAGGAGATCCCTATGGGCTGCAGCATTTCTTTTGCCACCCATAGGGAGCTCTGAAAATTCTTACACAGGCCTGCCACTGCAGCCTGAGTGAAATAACGTCCACGTTATTTCACAGCCATTTTACACTGCACTTAAGTAACTTATAAGTCACCTATATGTCTAACCTTTACCTGGTAAAGGTTAGGTGCAAAGTTAATAGTGTGAGGGCACCCTGGCACTAGCCAAGGTGCCCCCACATTGTTCAGAGCCAATTCCCTGAACTTTGTGAGTGCGGGGACACCATTACACGCGTGCACTACATATAGGTCAATACCTATATGTAGCTTCACAATGGTAACTCCGAATATGGCCATGTAACATGTCTAAGATCATGGAATTGCCCCCTCTATGCCATCCTGGCATTGTTGGTACAATTCCATGATCCCAGTGGTCTGTAGCACAGACCCTGGTACTGCCAAACTGCCCTTCCTGGGGTTTCACTGCAGCTGCTGCTGCTGCCAACCCCTCAGACAGGCATCTGCCCTCCTGGGGTCCAGCCAGGCCTGGCCCAGGATGGCAGAACAAAGAACTTCCTCTGAGAGAGGGTGTGACACCCTCTCCCTTTGGAAAATGGTGTGAAGGCAGGGGAGGAGTAGCCTCCCCCAGCCTCTGGAAATGCTTTGTTGGGCACAGATGTGCCCAATTCTGCATAAGCCAGTCTACACCGGTTCAGGGACCCCTTAGCCCCTGCTCTGGCGCGAAACTGGACAAAGGAAAGGGGAGTGACCACTCCCCTGACCTGCACCTCCCCTGGGAGGTGTCCAGAGCTCCTCCAGTGTGCTCCAGACCTCTGCCATCTTGGAAACAGAGGTGCTGCTGGCACACTGGACTGCTCTGAGTGGCCAGTGCCACCAGGTGACGTCAGAGACTCCTTGTGATAGGCTCCTTCAGGTGTTGCTAGCCTATCCTCTCTCCTAGGTAGCCAAACCCTCTTTTCTGGCTATTTAGGGTCTCTGTCTCTGGGGAAACTTTAGATAACGAATGCAAGAGCTCATCCGAGTTCCTCTGCATCTCTCTCTTCACCTTCTGATAAGGAATCGACTGCTGACCGCGCTGGAAGCCTGCAAACCTGCAACATAGTAGCAAAGACGACTACTGCAACTCTGTAACGCTGATCCTGCCGCCTTCTCGACTGTTTTCCTGCTTGTGCATGCTGTGGGGGTAGTCTGCCTCCTCTCTGCACCAGAAGCTCCGAAGAAATCTCCCTTGGGTCGACGGAATCTTCCCCCTGCAACCGCAGGCACCAAAAAGCTGCATTACCGGTCCATTGGGTCTCCTCTCAGCACGACGAGCGAGGTCCCTCGAATCCAGCGACTCTGTCCAAGTGACCCCAACAGTCCAGTGACTCTTCAGTCCAAGTTTGGTGGAGGTAAGTCCTTGCCTCACCTCGCTGGGCTGCATTGCTGGGAACCGCGACTTTTGCAGCTACTCCGGCCCCTGTGCACTTCCGGCGGAAATCCTTTGTGCACAGCCAAACCTGTGTCCACGGCACTCTAACCTGCATTGCACGACTTTCTAAGTTGGTCTCCGGCGACGTGGGACTCCTTTGTGCGACTTCGGGTGAGCACCATTTCACGCATCCTCGTAGTGCCTGTTTATGGCACTTCTCCGGGTGCTACCTGCTGCTAAGAGGGCTCCTTGTCTTGCTCGACGTCCCCTCTCTTTCCTGGTCCAATTTGCGACCTCCTGGTCCCTCCAGGGCCACAGCAGCGTCCAAAAACGCTAACCACATAATTTGCAGCTAGCAAGGCTTGTTGGCGTTATTTCGGCTGGAAAGCACTTCTGCACGACTCTCCACGGCGAGAGGGATCCGTCCACCAAAGGGGAAGTCTCTAGCCTTTTTCGTTCCTGCAGAAACCTAAGCTTCTTCTGTCAGTAGAAGCTTCTTTGCATCCACAGCTGGCATTTCCTGGGCATATGCCCATCTCCGACTTGCTTGTGACTTTTGGACTTGGTCCCCTTGTTCCACAGGTACCCTAGATTGGAAATCCACAGTTGTTGCATTGTTGGTTTGTGTCTTTCCTGCATTATTCCTCTAACACGACTTCTTTGTCCTTAGGGGAACTTTAGTGCACTTTGCACTCACTTTTCAGGGTCTTGGGGAGGGTTATTTTTCTAACTCTCACTATTTTCTAATAGTCCCAGCGACCCTCTACAAGGTCACATAGGTTTGGGGTCCATTCGTGGTTCGCATTCCACTTTTGGAGTATATGGTTTGTGTTGCCCCTATCCCTATGTTTCCCCATTGCATCCTATTGTAACTATACATTGTTTGCACTGTTTTCTAAGACTATACTGCATATTTTTGCTATTGTGTATATATATCTTGTGTATATTTCCTATCCTCTCACTGAGGGTACACTCTAAGATACTTTGGCATATTGTCATAAAAATAAAGTACCTTTATTTTTAGTATAACTGTGTATTGTGTTTTCTTATGATATTGTGCATATGACACTAAGTGGTACTGTAGTAGCTTCACACGTCTCCTAGTTCAGCCTAAGCTGCTCTGCTAAGCTACCATTATCTATCAGCCTAAGCTGCTAGACACCCTATACACTAATAAGGGATAACTGGGCCTGGTGCAAGGTGCAAGTACCCCTTGGTACTCACTACAAGCCAGTCCAGCCTCCTACAGTGCATAAGCACTATGCCCCTACAGTGTCTAAGCAAAACCTTAGACATTGTAAGTGCAGGGTAGCCATAAGAGTATATGGTCTGTGAGTTTGTCATACACAAACTCCACAGCACCATAATGGCTACACTGAAAACTGGGAAGTTTGGTATCAAACTTCTCAGCACAATAAATGCACACTGATGCCAGTGTGCACTTTATTGTAAAATACACCCAGAGGACACCTTAGAGGTGCCCCCTGAAAACCTACCCGACTTCCAGTGTGGGCTGACTAGTTTTTGCCAGCCTGCCACACACCAGACATGTTGCTGGCCACATGGGGAGAGTGCCTTTGTCACTCTGTGGCCAGGAACAAAGCCTGTACTGGGTGGAGGTGCTTCTCACCTCCCCCTGCAGGAACTGTAACACCTGGTGGTGAGCCTCAAAGGCTCACCCCCTTTGTTACAGCGCCCCAGGGCATCCCAGCTAGTGGAGATGCCCGCCCCTCCGGCCACTGCCCCCACTTTTGGCGGCAAGGCTGGAGGAGATAATGAGAAAAACAAGGAGGAGTCACTGGCCAGTCAGGACAACCCCTAAGGTGTCCTGAGCTGAGGTGACTCTGACTTTTAGAAATCCTCCATCCAGATGGAGGATTCCCCCAATAGGATTAGGGATGTGCCCCACTCCCCACAGGGAGGAGGCACAAAGAGGGTGTAGCCACCCTCAAGGACAATAGCCATTGGCTACTAACCCCCCAGACCTAAACGCACCCCTAAATTGAGTATTTAGGGGCCCCCAGAACCAAGCAAGACAGATTCCTGCAACCTGAAGACGAAGAAGGACTGTTGACCTGAAGCCCTGCAGAAAAGACAGAGACACCAACTGCTTTGGCCCCAGCCCTACTGGCCTGTCTCCCCACTTCGAGAAAAACTGCAACAGCGATGCGTCCCCCAGGGTCCAGCGACCTCTGAAGCCTCAGAGGACTACCCTGCATCTAAAAGGACCAACAACTCCCAGGGACAGCGGCCCTGTTCCAAAGAAACTGCAACTTTGCAACAAAGAAGCAACTTTTATAGACCACACGTTTCCCGCCGAAAGCATGAGACTTTCCACTCTGCACCCGACGCCCCCGGCTCGACCTGCGGAGAACCAACACTACAGGGAGGACTCCCCGGTGACTGCGACCCTGTGAGTAGCCAGAGTTGACCCCCCTGGCACCCGCCAGCGACGCCTGCAGAGGGAATCCCGAGGCAACCCCCTGACCGCGACTGCCTGCTGCAAAGAACTCGACGCCTGGTAAAGACACTACACCCTCAGCCCTCAGGACCTGAAGGATCCGACCTCCAGTGCAGAAGCAAACCCCAGGTGGCCCTCTCCCTCGCCCAGGTGGTGGCTACCCTGAGGAGCCCCCCCTTGCCTGCCTGCATTGCTGAAGAGACCCCTGGGTCTCCCATTGAAACCTATTGCGAACCCGACGTCTTTTTGCACACTGCACCCGGCTGCCCCTGTGCCGCTGAGGGTGTACTTTCTGTGCTGACCTGTGTCCCCCTCGGTGCCCTACAAAACCCCCCTGGTCTGCCCTCCGAAGTCGCGGGTACTTACCTGCTGGCAGACTGGAACCGGGGCACCCCCTTCTCCATTGAAACCTATGCGTTTTGGGCACCACTTTGACCTCTGCACCTGACCGGCCCTGAGCTGCTGGTGTGGTAACTTTGGGATTGCCCTGAACTCCCAACGGTGGACTACCTTGGACCCAACTTTGAACCCTGTAGGTGTTTTACTTACCTGCAAAACTAACCAAAACTTACCTTCCCAGGAGCTGTTGAAAATTGCAGTGTGTCTAGTTTTGAAATAGCTTATTGCCATTTTTGCCAAAACTGTACATGCTATTTTGCTGATTCAAAGTTTCTATGATACCTGAGTGAAGTACCTTTCATTTGAAGTATTGATTGTAAATCGTGAACCTGTGGTTCTTAAAATAAACTAAGAAAATATATTTTTCTATATAAAAACCTATTGGCCTGGAATTGTCTTTGAGTGTGTGTTCCTCATTTATTGCCTGTGTGTGTACAACAAATGCTTAACACTACCCTCTGATAAGCCTACTGCTCGACCACACTACCACAAAATAGAGCATTAGAATTATCTCTTTTTTGCCACTATCTTACCTCTAAGGGGAACCCTTGTACTCTGTGCACACTATTTCTTACTTTGAAATAGTACATACAGAGTCAATGTCCTACAAAAGGTGAGAAATATAGAGGTGATATTGAGACAGACAGATGCGAAAGATACAGACAACAGATTATAAAAGAGGAGGGAGAGAGTTGAAAGAGATAAAAAAGAGAGTAACAGGTGACAGCAAATCAAAGGTCACATGACATGATTTCCTGTGATTTCATTGGGGTTATTGACATGTGACGTCACTTCCCCTACCCCTGGCATTTTTTAGAATTGACCCCCATGAAAACCTACAACAACCAATCTCTCAGTAACAGGGTTTCTATTCCTGAGAGTAAATAGTTGAACTATGTACCTCAGCTGTGCTTGACTAGTGTGCTGGCTTCAGTTTATGTCCATGGTGGTGGCCCGCTGCTTTGCCTAACACCAGAAGAAATCAAAAAGTCCATTAAGTGGTCAAGATAGTTACCAGCTCATGGCCCAAATAAAATCCCCAGACCAGTGCCGTAGGCAGTGAAAGCTGCTGTTTTAGACATTTTGTGCACATTAAAGAAAAAACGAGGACTTACCTAGGTTCTCCCAAGGGGTCCTTGTTGCCAGTGTTGCCTCTTGGAGGAATAGAATACCCCGAACATACTCTTATATAGTTCGCCCTATGGGGAGGATATTGGATAGAGCAGTAAGACAGGTGCATCTTATGCCCGGGTCATGGATATTCGCACAGATAGCATGTAGGAGGCTGGACTGGCTTGTAGTGAGTACCAAGGGGTACTTGCACCTTGCACCAAGCCCAGTTATCCCTTATTAGTGTATAGGGTTTCTAGCAGCATAGGCTGATAGATAATGGTAGCTTAGCAGAGCAGCTTAGGCTGAACTAGGAGACGAGTGAAGCTCCTACAGTACCACCTAGTGTCATATGCACAATATCATAAGAAAACACAATACACAGTTATACTAAAAATAAAGG
Organism: Pleurodeles waltl; assembly: GCF_031143425.1. Taxonomy (NCBI): domain Eukaryota; kingdom Metazoa; phylum Chordata; class Amphibia; order Caudata; family Salamandridae; genus Pleurodeles; species Pleurodeles waltl. The sequence continues at coordinate 15,164,033 of NC_090436.1, read as the reverse complement.
TACTTTATTTTTATGACAATATGCCAAAGTATCTCAGAGTGTACCCTCAGTGAGAGGATAGGAAATATACACAAGATATATATACACAACACCAAAAATATGCAGTATAGTCTTAGAAAACAGTGCAAACAATGTATAGTTACCATAGGATGCAATGGGGACACATAGGGATAGGGGCAACACAAACCATATACTCCAAAAGTGGAATGCGAACCACAAATGGACCCCAAACCTATGTGGCCTTGTAGAGGGTCGCTGGGGCTATTAGAAAATAGTGAGGGTTAGAAAAATAGCCCACCCCAAGACCCTGAAAAGTGAGTGCAAAGTGCACTGAAGTTCCCCAAAGGACAAAGAAGTCGTGAAAGGGGAATACTGCAGGAAAGACACAAACCAGCAATGCAACAACGATGGATTTCCAGTTGAGGGTACCTGTGGAACAAGGGGACCAAGTCCAAAAGTCACAAGCAAGTCGGAGATGGGCAGATGCCCAGGAAATGCCAGCTGTGGGTGCAAAGAAGCTTCTACTGGACAACAGAAGCTAAGGTTTCTGCCGGAACGACAAGGGCTAGAGACTTTCCCTTTGGAGGACATATCTGACACGCCGTGGAGAGTCGTGCAGAAGTGTTTTCCCGCCGAAAGACCACGAACAAGCCTTGCTAGCTGCAAATCGTGCAGTTAGTGTTTTTGGACGCTGCTGTGGCCCAGGAGGTACCAGAATATCGCAAATTGCGCCAGAAGACAGAGAAGATATCGAGAAAGACAAGGAGCCCTCTCAGCAGCAGGTAGCACCCAGAGAAGTGCCAGAAATAGGCACTACAAGGATGCATGAAACGGTGCTCACCCGAAGTTGCACAAAGGAGTCCCATGTCGCCGGAGACCAACTTAGAAAGTCGTGCAATGCAGGTTAGAGTGCCGTGGACCCAGGCTTGGCTGAGCACAAAGGATTTCCACCGGAAGTGCACAGGGGCCGGAGTAGCTGCAAAAGTCGCGGTACCCAGCAATGCAGTCTGGCGTGGGGAGGCAAGGACTTACCTCCACCAAACTTGGACTGAAGAGTCACTGGACTGTGGGGGTCACTTGGACATGGTTGCTGGATTCGAGGGACCTCGCTCGTCGTGCTGAGAGGAGACCCAAGGGACCGGTGATGCAGTTCTTTGGTGCCTGCGGTTGCAGGGGGACGATTCCGTCGACCCACAGGAGATTTCTTCAGAGCTTCTAGTGCAGAGAGGAGGCAGACTACCCCCACAGCATGCACCACCAGGAAAACAGTTGAGAAGGCGGCAGGATCAGCGTTACAGAGTTGCAGTAGTCGTCTTTGCTACTATGTTGCAGTTTTGCAGGCTTCTAGCGCGGTCAGCAGTCGATTCCTTGGCAGAAGGTGAAGAGAGAGATGCAGAGGAACTCGGATGAGCTCTTGCATTCGTTATCTAAAGTTTCCCCAGAGACCCTAAATAGCCAGAAAAGAGGGTTTGGCTACCTTGGAGAGAGGATAGGCTAGCAACACCTGAAGGAGCCTATCAGAAGGAGTCTCTGACATCACCTGGTGGCACTGGCCACTCAGAGCAGTCCAGTGTGCCAGCAGCACCTCTGTTTCCAAGATGGCAGAGGTCTGGAGCACACTGGAGGAGCTCTGGACACCTCCCAGGGGAGGTGCAGGTCAGGGGAGTGGTCACTCCCCTTTCCTTTGTCCAGTTTCGCTCCAGAGCAGGGCTAAGGTGTCCCTGAACCGGTGTAGACTGGCTTATGCAGAAATGGGCACCATGTGTGCCCATGAAAGCATTTCCAGAGGTTGGGGGAGGCTACTCCTCCCCTGCCTTCACACCATTTTCCAAAGGAAGAGGGTGTAACACCCTCTCTCAGAGGAAGTCCTTTGTTCTGCCATCCTGGGACAAGCCTGGCTGGACCCCAGGGGGGCAGAAACCTGTCTGAGGGGTTGGCAGCAGCAGCACCTGCAGTGAAACCCCTGAAAAGGCAGTTTGGCAGTACCAGGGTCTGTGCTACAGACCACTGGGATCATGGGATTGTGCCAACTATGCCAGGATGGCATAGAGGGGGCAATTCCATGATCATAGACATGTTACATGGCCATATTCGGAGTAACCATTGTGAAACTACATATAGGTAGTGACCTATATGTAGTGCACGCGTGTAATGGTGTCCCCGCACTCACAAAGTCCGGGGAATTTGCCCTGAACAATGTGGGGACACCTTGGCTAGTGCCAGGGTGCCCACACACTAAGTAACTTTGCACCTAACCTTTACCAGGTAAAGGTTAGACATATAGGTGACTTATAAGTTACTTAAGTGCAGTGAAAATGGCTGTGAAATAATGTGGACGTTATTTCACTCAGGCTGCAGTGGCAGGCCTATGTAAGAATTGTCAGAGCTCCCAATGGGTGGCAAAAGAAATGCTGCAGCCCATAGGGATCTCCTGGAACCCCAATACCCTGGGTACCTCAGTACCATGTACTAGGGAATTATAAGGGTGTTCCAGTAAGCCAATGTAAATTGGTAAAAACGGTCACTAGCCTGTTAGTGACAATTTGTACAGAGAGAGCATAACCACTGAGGTTCTGGTTAGCAGAGCCTCAGTGAGACAGTTAGGCACCACACAGGGAACACATACACATAGGCCACAACCTTATGAGCACTGGGGTCCTGACTAGCAGGATCCCAGTGACACATAACAAACATACTGAAAACATAGGGTTTTCACTATGAGCACTGGGCCCTGGCTAGCAGGATCCCAGTAAGACAGTGAAAACACCCTGACATACACTCACAAACAGGCCAAAAGTGGGGGTAACAAGGCTAGAAAGAGGCTACTTTCTCACACAACCCCCCCCCCCCAAACGAAGGACAATAAGGCTAACCTTGGCCAGTTGAGACTTTATTGTCTAAGTGGTGATATGTAGAGAGTAGCTCTGCAATAGACTGGTTACTCCCTTTATCATCCACTATATGGTTACTTCCCTGTGGGGATGTAAACCACCCTGTTTGAAGTTTTTTAGCTAAGCAACAATGTGAAGATGTATTTTCAGAGTTTCTATCAGTAAGTTTTAGTTTAGAGCAGTGGGAATTATCCACTGAACCTATTTGTAATGATGGAAATGCCAGACAGGGATGCTGTCTCAGTAAAGCCATAGCTGGGCAAAAACGTTGTCCATATGGCTGGAAGAGAGAACAGGGATGTTGTTTCTCTTGAGTTGGAGCAGGGCAGGGATGCTGACCTATGAGCTCCACACTAGGGCAGGGATGCTGTCCTAAGTGTTGTGAGGCAGTGCAGAGTTTCTGCACTAAAGTTTACTCTGGGAGGGTTGGAGGGATGCTCCATGTTAACTAAAATGGTGCTCTTTTTCTCACCAATGTTAGTTATCCCACAGAGAGGTACTTCTACCTCAGGGAGTCCAGCTTTGCCAGCTGATGATTCCCTTGGAACAGGTGCCACCCCAGGAGAGGTTTCTCCCACCACAGGAATGGTATCCTGAATGGTAGGATGGTTAGGGGATACTGTGATACCCTTTTTACCTGTTGATGGAGAGGGATCCTGGGTTTTCAGGCCTTCTCTCCTTTGCTTTTTCATTTCAGTAGAAATGAGAGGGAACAATTCCTCTGGGATGCCCAGCATGGCTGCATGGGCATAAAACTCTACATCAGCCCAACCTGAGGCCTCTAGGTCATTACCTAAGAGACAGTCTACAGGTAAGCTAGGTGATACCACCACCTGCTTAGGGCCAGTAACTCTACCCCAACTAAACTGAATTATAGCTAAGGGAAGAAACTTAGTGGAGTTATGGACATCAATAATTTTATACTGTTGTCCAATGATGTGTTGTTCAGGAGCCACTAGGTTATCAGTCACCAAAGTGATACTGGCACCTGTGTCCCTGTAGGCCAAGGCCTCAACACCATTTATTGAAACTGTCCGCCTGTACTTATCCATTGTAAGGGGACAAGCAGCCAGTGTGGCAAGGCCAATGCCACTAGGTGTGACAGAAACTGTCTTGGGAGTGACTACCCCAGTTTCTACTATGGACCCATAAGTGAACCCAACTACACCCTTAACTTGACTGTTGCCAGCAGTCCCACCACTAGTACCACTACTGCTAGTGGCACTAGAGCTTGATGTATTAGTGGTGGTAGGCTCAGGGGGTTTACCTGGACAGGACTTATCCCCTGGCCTATGGCCTCTATTTTTACACACAAAGCATCAAGGCTTTTTAAATTGTGTAGGTTGAGAAGAAGAGGAAGAATTTGTTTTATCCCCACCCCCTGAAGAGTGTTTAAGATTTGAAGTGGGATCTTTGGTTTTACCCTTATCCCCATGCTTATCTTGAGATTTTTCACCATCTTTCTTCTTATTGTTCTCTTTGTCACCCCCTGTATGAACTTTTCTGTTCACCCTTGTTCTGACCCATTTGTCTGCCTTCTTTCCCAGTTCTTGGGGAGAGGTCAGATCAGAGTCCACCAAGTACTGGTGCAACAAATCAGACACACAATTATTAAGAATATGCTCTCTCAGGATCAAGTTATACAGGCTGTCATAATCAGTAACTTTACTGCCATGTAACCACCCCTCCAAGGCCTTCACTGAATGGTAAATGAAATCAACCCAGTCTTGTGAAGACTCCTTTTTGGTCTCTCTGAACTTTATCCTGTATTGTTCAGTGGTTAAGCCATAACCATCCAGGAGTGCATTCTTAAGAACTGTAAAATTATTGGCATCACTTTCTTTCACAGTAAGGAGCCTATCCCTACCTTTTCCACTAAATGATAGCCATAGGATAGCAGCCCACTGCCTTTGAGGGACATCCTGTACAACACAGTCCCTCTCAAGTGCAGCAAACCACTTGTTAATGTCATCCCCCTCCTTATAAGGGGGAACTATCTTTTGCAGATTCCTGGAATCATGCTCTTTTGCAGGATGACTATGGGGAATACTGCTGCTGCCACCATGGGTTTCAAAACCCATCTTCTGTCTTTCCTTCTCTAGTTCTAAAGACTGTCTATCCAAATCCAGCTGTTGCTTTTTAAGCTTCAGTCTGGTTTGTTCCACTCTCAACTTATTGAGTTCCCTTTCTAACAATCTGTCATCAGGTTTGGTGGGAGGGACATTCCTAGACACAGAAGTATGATGAGAATGAACAGAAGGAGACCTGTCCTTTACAGAGGGCACCCTAACAGCTTGGCTGACAGTGTAATGTGAGAGCACATCATCTGTATGATGTGACTCCACCTCAGTAACAACTATGCTAGACTGTCTAGTAATGGGCAGGCTAAGAAGTTTCTTTCCTGAATCTTTTCCTGGGGGAGTCCCTGGATCAGATTGGGAACCATTAGCTACTTTTTCAACAGATGGGGCACTTTTAGCCTTATCTTGTTCTCTAAGCATGTTAAGTAACAATTCCAAGGAAGGATTCTTCCCTACACTCAAACCTCTCTCTATGCAGAGACTCCTTGCTCCTTTCCAGCTAAGGTGATCATATGCAAGTTTGGACAGATCAACATTTTGGCCTGTGCCAGACATTTTTAGAGAGAGTTTAAGTGTTAGAAAAAGAGAAAAAAGTTTTCAGAACTTTTTAGAAAGACAGAAAAAAAAACTTTTTAAACTTTTTAGAACTTTTTAGAAAGTTTAGAAGTACTTTTCAGCACTTAGAAAAGAGTGAAAAGAGGAAATGCAAACACTTTTTGGTTATGTGTATATACACTGAACTTGTTTTGTATATTTTTCTCTTATGAAAAGTACAATGACAAGAGTGGTAAGTAGTCTCAAAGCACTTATCCCACCGCTGCACAACCAATGTAGGAGGCTGGACTGGCTTCTAGTGAGTACCAAGGGGTACTTGCACCTTGCACCAGGCCCAGTTATCCCTTATTAGTGTATAGGGTGTCTAGCAGCATAGGCTGATAGATAATGGTAGCTTAGCAGAGCAGCTTAGGCTGAACTAGGAGACGAGTGAAGCTCCTACAGTACCACCTAGTGTCATATGCACAATATCATTAGAAAACACAATACACAGTTATACAAAAAATAAAGGTACTTTATTTTTATGACAATATGCCAAAGTATCTCAGAGTGTACCCTCAGTGAGAGGATAGGAAATATACACAAGATATATATACACAACACCAAAAATATGCAGTATAGTCTTAGAAAACAGTGCAAACAATGTATAGTTACAATAGGATGCAATGGGGACACATAGGGATAGGGGCAACACAAACCATATACTCCAAAAGTGGAATGCGAACCACAAATGGACCCCAAACCTATGTGACCTTGTAGAGGGTTGCTGGGGCTATTAGAAAATAGTGAGGGTTAGAAAAATAGCCCACCCCAAGACCCTGAAAAGTGAGTGCAAAGTGCACTGAAGTTCTCCAAAGGACAAAGAAGTCATGATAAGGGAATACTGCAGGAAAGACACAAACCAGCAATGCAACAACGATGGATTTCCAGTCGAGGGTACCTGTGGAACAAGGGGACCAAGTCCAAAAGTCACAAGCAAGTCGGAGATGGGCAGATGCCCAGGAAATGCCAGCTGTGGGTGCAAAGAAGCTTCGACTGGACAAGAGAAGCTAAGGCTTCTGCAGGAACGACAAGGGCTAGAGACTTCCCCTTTGGAGGAAGGATCCCTCACGCTGTGGAGAGTCGTGCAAAAGTGTTTTCCCACCGAAAGACCGCCAACAAGCCTTGCTAGCTGCAAATTGTGCGGTTAGTGTTTTTGGACGCTGCTGTAGCCCAGGAGGGACCAGGATGTCGCAAATTGCGCCAGGAGACAGAGGGGTGCCCCCAACACCTCTGTTTCCAAGATGGCAGAGGGGTGGGACACATTGGAGGAGCTCTGGGCACCTCCCCTGGGAGGTACTGGTCAGGGGAGTGGTCACTCCCCCTTCCTTTGTCCAGTTTCACGCCAGAGCAGGGCTGGGGGATCCCTGAACTGGTGTAGACTGGCTTATGCAGAGATGGGAACC